>NC_064640.1:523899034-524211814 GCF_023864345.2 Schistocerca serialis cubense
TACTTGCTGCAACAGAAACAGCTTTTGACTGAGCCATACAGTCAGCTCTCATTCAACTTTGTGTCTCAGAACTTCCTCCTTCATTACATGTTTCTTTACTCACAGGTCGGCAAAAAAAGTGTTAATGCATTCCGCAAGCTACTTCACTTACTTGAAATTCAGCAGTCTGACTACTCTTACGGCAGCAAAAATTTCTCTCAAAACAACAGGGATTACAATGGGAATAGGAATCAAGATTATAACAGATTCCTTAATAACAGACACAGTGGACGATATGGTATTAGTCAACAACATCAGAATAGAAGACATTGCAAAGAAAGTTGAACAATTGGAGCTCAACACAGAGTCAAATTTGGCAGGCACACTTCCACACCTTTTCCACAGACAGAAGGATTTCTTTCATTACAGCGATTTCAATATAACCGGCAAATAGTGAACAACATCAATGCACAGGACATTAACAGATTACAAAGTAATCTTGCCAATATTGCAAAAATCATGGAACATGAACAAAACCCTTGTGATTCTCCAAATACTTTTCATGGACAGTCAGATGGATTTACATTTGGACCAAATTTAGGCAGAATGAAACAATTTTAACAGACAGCCTCTGTACAGTCAGCAACAAAACATAATTTTGCTGGCGACAACCAACAGTTTCAGCAATAACATATTGGCAGTCACAATTCGTCTCAGCAAAATTATGGATGACAGCAAAATTACAATAAAAATAATTAGGGAACATTTATGTTCATTGAAATAATTAGTGACACTCTAATCGTCACAACCATACAACAGAAGGCATGACAACAGACGACAGTCAGAATTACAGACACAGTAACGGTAATGACAAGAGGCAAAATGATGGTTGTGGACAACAAAAACACTATATATTGAATGAACTAGATTGTCGCTTCCATCCTCCTGACAGACAATTACTAGAATCTCAGCATTCTGTAGATGTCCATGGCAAAACGTCATCTACAGACAATATGAACACAGTAACAGAACATATTATCACATTGGTAAACAAAATAGAGACTTTATTGCAGGAAACAGAAGAGCCACAAAGAATGTGTACCATCCGATTATCAACACACCACTTGACTCACATAATTTCACCACCACTGTAATTGACTGTGGATCTTCAGTTATAGCGATTAGTGCTGCAGCATTAAATAAATGCAATGTGGATAATTCTTGCTCTACATTCCCATTACAAAAGACTAGTGTTGGTGGAGCAGTTTCTGGAAAAGGAGCAGATGTAAAACTAGAAATTGCGTTATAGCTTCAGCAGAGCATTTCAGTGGAGGACCAGGAAATTAACAGATTAGAGATTTTCTGTATACACAAAGAGTAGAGAATGGTTTACATCATTTTCCACTGACACATCTTTTGCTACCGACAGTGCAGATGAAGAATCTAATTTTGACATTCTACAGGCAATCCAAGCCAAGGTAGACGATTGTCAAGCAGCAACAGACGAAGACAAACAACAGTTACAAGAAGGCTTACGGTCACATTCCCATGTTTTTGACATGTACCAGGCACTATGTGAGGATTTGTGCATGAATTTCAAGTAATACCTCATAAGAATTTTGTTTCAAAGCGTTAATCAATACCTTTTACTTATAGAGATAAAGTGAAACAAGAATTAGAATCCATGCTCGCACAAGGCGTTATGAAACTGGCGGCAAGGCCATATATCACCCCATTACATGTGGTTCCCATAAAACACGGATTGTTGGGGCCTATATTAGATTCACGATAGATTAATGACATTATAATTCCAGAAACAGATACACCACAGACACTTGATGAATTGCTGCAAAAGTTTCGAGGAGTAACAATATTTTCTATTCGAGATTTAAAGTCTCGATTTTGCTAAACTGAACTTCACCTCAGATGTCGTAAATACACTGCCTTCTTATGCTTTGATAATTGTTATCAATTCTGCAAATTATGTTTTGGCCCTACCATATCATTAGCAGCTTTCATTCGTGGCATCAATACCATCCTTCCATTTGTTTTAAAAGGAAGGATCACAAGTATGTCAATAGCGGAAGAAATTTGGCTTAATAGTATTTTGAATGCACTACTGGATACATTCTCACGCCAGGGTGTTACAGTCAATTTACGTAAATCAGAGTTTGGAAAATAATGTACTAAGTTTTTAGGACACATCATTTCTGTTGATGGAATTGAACCTGGCCCAGATAACCTTCAAGCTGTCTGTGACATCACTGTTTCCACGATTAAAAACAACTACAAAGCTTCCTTGGCCTCATTTTTTTAGGATTTTCATTCATCATTCAGTTTTGGATATACTAGGATTTTGTCAGCTATGTGGTTAAATATTCAAATTGGTTCTGTGATGATCAGGCACTAACTGAATTTCTGAATTTGAAACATGCTTTATTGAATGCCCCTGTATTACCATACCCAAATCTTTCCAAATTTTATTATATTGCAACAGACGGTTCCAAAACTACCTTTGTCATTCATCTCTTCCAGGAAATATAAGAAAATGGAGTGATCGTCACGAAAAGTGGTGACTTTGCCAGTTGTGTGCTTGCCCCAGCAGAAAGAAATTATTCCATTACAGAACTCGCAACTTATACAAAATTTCGTTACATCTTACATGGTAAACATACGAAAGTGTGTACAGTCCACTGTGAAATTCAGTTCCTCATGTCTGCTAAAGTTCCACATGATCGTCTTGGACAATGGAAACTTCATCTATAGGAATTCAATTGGACAGATATCCATATTCCAGGCACTAAAAATATAGTCGCTCACGCTTTATCAAGATCTCTTAATGGTTTTCAAACGATTGCTTCTACACAATTTCCTCAGTCAAATTTCAGTCTTCTTTACACTCAGCAAGCTGCGTTTGAAAATTTTGTGTCCTCTGCACTAAAACACGTTGCCAATGAACATAAGGATAGAGTGTGAAAGAATATCAAACAATTGTGTCATAAAAAACAGAAATCTACTATCTGATGTCATTACTTGGTACCAAATCACATCCTTTTCAAGCGTTTAAAACAGTAAGACGTAGCAGCTCTGTATTCCTGATAACCTTGTCATCAAACTGATATGGTATATAGATCTGAGCTATACTGATTATGGACCAAGAAAGTGTTTCCTCATACTTCATCTAACGTCCTACTTCATGAATATGGAGAAAAGAATTAGAATCATTCTGGTGAAATGCAAACCCTGTCAACAAGCAAAATCTTCCACTACATCACAATTGACTCAACTTTTCCCAATTATCCCCATTAAATTACATCATTTAAAGGTGGTCGACCTCTATGGGCCTATTCCAAAGATCACAAAGGATTTTTCATACATATTTGTTGTAGTCGAGCTAACATCTAACTGGTTTTATTTATTCCACTTCTCAGAGCTACAGATAAAACTGCTTAATCTGCATTCACTAAGAATTTATTACCACAAATAGTACTTGTAGAAAACGTTATATCTAAAATGGACTACAGTTTTGTTCTGCAACTTGGACACGTACATTGCACAACTGAAAGATTAAACCAATTTTTATTTCCAGGTACCACGCTTCCTCCAATGAAGAGGTAGGAAAGAGATGGGAAAACTATTTAGACTTTATTGCCATAAACAACATACTGAATGGGACAGATGTATTCAGATTTTTCAGGGCACCATTAATTCAATTCCTAATTATTTAACTTTGCTCTCACCACATTTGATTTTGAAGAATAAAAATCCACCAGACAAAGTAAAAGAGCTTCTTTCATTCCCCACATCACAGTGTTTAAGTCATCGAGAACTGATTGAAATTGCAATTACTAAATTAAAAATTGTAGCAGAAAGAGGAAAATGCTACAAAAGAAGGTAAGTCACGCTAGGAAATTCGAAGTAAGACGAAAAGTTTTAGTTGGAGCGCACCAATTCTCTTGTAAAGCAGAGAACAAGGGTAAGAAATTTACATTATTTTATAATGGATTCGACGAATTCCACATCCCAACGTACTACTTCTTCAAACACTTAGAATGAAAGCTTCAAGGGGCCTTCATCACATCACCAATATAAAACTGTTCATTGAGTGATTATTTTACTTTCTTTTGTCCTAATGATGACAACAATGCACCAGTATATAACAGTAATGTTATGACAACACGTATTTAATTTTTTTTGACACCAACAGTTTGTATATATTGAGTAGTTAAGCTTTTTCTACAGGTTTTTTTTTCATTCACATGTGTGTGTACATAAAAATACCAATTTTTTTGCCTCACCCGGTACTGTAAGTATATGTGTATGTTTATTTTCATTGTATCATGACTTTTATGTAATAGATATAGTGATTATCACAGTGCATATACAACATCATGTTCTAAGATAACTGACCTAGATCTTTACAATGCATCATTTTACAAGCATTGGTTATGTAAAAGAAGACAGCAATGATTTTTTTGTTAAAGACAAAGGCATCACACAAGATAAAAACAACACAAGAAACAATAACATCGAATTTTACATCTCATAATGCATTTTCTCTTGGAGCCTAGTGTACAGAAGTGTACAATAATGGATTCTAGACAGTAATGATAAAATGGGCAGTGTATGTATTTTTGCACAGTTATAACATGTACTGTCAATAATTGGAGGAAATATTTAATTTCAGCATCTTGCACTGAGGTACCCTAACACCAAGCCATAACCAGGATTTCTTCAATGGCTATATAAATTTTGCTATAGGTGTCATATGTGAACTGAAGACTTCAGGTTTTATTATAGATGAAGTGATCTAGTATTTAAAACGATGCTTTATGGACTTTTGTAATGAGGATATGATGAGATAATAAGAATGAGGATAGCAACCTTTTTATGATCATTATCCAAACTACTGTGATTTATGGTATGAAGTATGGAATACTGATATTAGGGATTGTTATGGTTTATGTGACGATTTTTGTGGTGTCACCGCCAGACACCACACTTGCTAGGTGATAGCTTTTAAATCGACCGCGGTCCGGTAGTATACGACGGACCCGCATGTCGCCACTGTCAGTAATTGCAGACCGAGCGCCGCCACACGGCAGGTCTAGAGAGACATACTAGCACTCGCCCCAGTTGTATGGACGACTTTGCTAGCGACTACACGGACGGAGACTCTCTCATTTGCCGAGAATATAGATAGCATAGCCTTCAGCTAAGTCAATGGCTACGACCTAGCAAGGCGCCATTAACAGTATATTGCATGTATCTAAAGAGTCTAACTTATATCGCCAAGAGCGATGTACACCAATGATGGATTAAAGTTAAGTATTCCAGCAGATACGTACTTTTCTTTATAGCATTCATTACGTATCCTGTTTCAGACCTCACGCCAGCCTGCGTGAGTTTAAGCGCGTGCCTTTCGGTTACCCGTCACTGTGGATTGGCTGTCTTGCCAGTCCACAACATTTTTGGCGACGAGGATGGGATTTCCCGTTCGTATTGCTCTAATTTACTTGTCATGGCTTCGCCACAATCTCCAGATGTACTGTCCGAATTTTATCGCTTGCAGAATCAATTGGATGCCCTTGGACAGCTCGTCCAGTGTCAACGTGCAATGCAAACCGATGCGGCAGCCGCCGTTTCACCGCTACCGCAGCCACAACATGCTGTTGCACCCCCGTTTCGGCACTACGATGCGGAGGTGGAAACCTGGACGGAGTGGTCACGCCAGTTTGGATTTCATCTCGCCGCCTACAGAATTCAAGGTAACGAGCGGCAGCCTCATTTATTGGCGTGTGTAGGGGTGCAAACGTACCGTGTGATAGTGAAATTATTTCCCCGACGCGACGTAGCAACTCTGTCCTACGACGAAATTTTGTCTGCTTTAGATGCCTATTTCAAAGAATCAGTCAATGTAGTTGCAAAATGGTATACGTCCTTTCGTACAAAACGTACGGCCGGCAAACTAATCGGGAGTGGGTTGCAACTTTGCAAGGCCTTACAAGGGATTGTGCTTTCGAGTGTGAATGTGGACTCCCTTATTCAGATACTATGGTGCGTGATGCAATTGCACAGAACGTTTCTGATGTTCGTATACGGGAGCAAATTTTGAAACTAGTCAATCCCTCCCTTCAACAAGTGATAGACATATTGGATAGGCAAGACACGCTTGACTTTGCTCAGGCATCATTTGCAACTTCGCCCGCTGTGTGTCACATTAACCGGCCCGCCGGGCGAGCTGCACGGAACTGTAAACAGCCCTCGCGCACGTCCGCGCAGCCACGTGTCCCGCGCCAGCATGCAGATGCAGTAAAATCATGCCCGCGGTGTGCTACTAGACATTCGCGTGAGAATTGCCCGTCACGCCAAGCTATTTGCTTTTTCTGTAATAAAAAAGGACATGTTCAAAGTGTTTGCCAGAAAAAGCTCAGATCGAACATTCACAACCATTCCAGGCCCTTTGCTTCGCGCCGGAATCGAACAAAGACTACTCAGGCTCGTGAACCTTCGCCCATGGACATTCATGTCATTAATTCCACTCCGCCCAGTGCCGCTCCTTCTAACAGTGGCTGTGTTCATCCCACAAAAAGTGTGCGTCGATGTCGCCGGAAATCACGTCAATTAGCAAGTGATTCTGTACCAGTGTCTGTTCAAATTGCACAAGACAGTCGCTCTTGTCGTCAGCAGGACACTAAACTTTTTGTCGACTTGGACATTAATGGCAACGTGATCCCATTCCAGCTCGATACCGGAGCTGCAGTTTCATTGATCAAGAAAAACACGTACAAACAACTGGGCACACCTCCGTTGCGTGCCGCAAATGTTAAGCTCACTAGTTATTCAGGACAGCATCTCCCTGTGTTAGGACAGTGCAGCCTTCTTGCAACATACAAGGGACAAACAAAACTTGTGTCATTTTACGTCCTTCGTTCTTCTTCTGCAGTGAACTTGTTTGGTTTGGATTTATTTCAGTTGTTTAACTTGTCTATAGTCAATCAGGTCCTATCAGTGAACCAGACTGTGCCTTCAGCCAGTATTTATAGTCTATGTGAAGAATTTGCAGACATTTTTGCACAGGGCCTTGGTTGCGCTAAGAACTATGAAGCACATTTGGAACTGAAAGTCAACGTGCAACCGAAATTTTTCAGAGAGCGCAATGTTCCCCACGCATTGCGTGATGAGGTCGCAAGAACATTACACGATTTGGAATCACAAGGTGTGATTGAATGTGCGCAATGCCTCTTCTATTTAAGCTCCGCTTCATCGCTTACGCCGTACAGGTGTTCCGTTCGTCTGGACGACGGAATGCGAACGCGCCTTTCGCCAGTTGAAATCGGCGTTGCTTTCTAATACTTGCCTTACGCCATTCGATCCCCAGAAACCCCTTTTGTTGATGGTAGATGCATCGGATTTCGGGATCGGAGCTGTGCTTGCGCACAAAGATGGATCGCATGATCGCCCTATTGCCTTTGCGTCCAAATTGCTCTCGTCTGCGCAAAGAAATTATTCACAGATAGAGAAAGAAGCTTTGGCTCTCGTCTTTGGTGTTACAAAGTTTCACGATTTCTTGTATGGTCGTCACTTTACCATCATCACAGACCACAAACCTTTGACATCGCTTTTTCATCCGAACAAGCCTGTACCTCCACGTACAGCGCAGAAATTTATTCGCTGGTCAATTTTCCTCTCGCAGTACCGCTTCGATATCTTGTATCGGTCCACTGCTAAGCACGGAAACGCCGATGCGTTGTCCCGTTTGACTGTTGCTGAGGATAGAGCATTCGATTCTTCCGAACTTGCTTGCATGTTCATTGATTTGGAAACCGATGCCGTGGTCGAATCGTTTCCGATTGATTTTCGTCGTGTAGCTACAGCCACAGCTGCTGACCCTGTCCTTGCTACCGTTTTGCGTTTTGTTGCTAGGCAATGGCCCTTGTCAAAGTTACGGATAGAGGATCCGTTGGTTCACAGATTTTTTGCTCACAAGGAGAGACTTTTTGTACGACGTGGTGTTTTGTTGTTGCGTTCAGATAATGATCAATCCAGGGTCGTGGTCTCACGTTCGTTACAGTCCTCTGTCTTACGGCTTCTCCACCAAGGACATTGGGGTCTAGTGCGAACGAAACAACTTGCTCGTCAGCCCTGTACTTGGTTCGGAATCGATGCTGCGATTACGAATATGTGCTCTTCTTGCATGGCGTGTGCCGAACAACAATCCGCACCGCCGCGGAAATTCTTTGCATGGCCGAAAGCCACTTCCCCTCGGCAACGCTTGCACATCGATTTTGCTGGTCCATTCTGGAATGCTCGATGGTTGGTTGTTGTCGATTCGTTCAGTAATTTTCCTTTTGTTGTCCGGATGTCTTCCACGACGTCATCTGCCACCATCCAAGCGTTATCCGCTATCTTTTGCATTGAAGGTCTTCCACAGACTATTGTTTCCGACAATGGCCCAGAATTTATGTCCGCAGAATTTCAGTCATTCTGCAAGGCTAATGGTATTCAACATCTGACATCCGCGCCGTTTTCGCCTCAGTCAAACGGTGCCGCTGAACGATTGGTCCGGACCTACAAGTCACAGATGTTGAAATTGAAAGAGTCACATTCGCGGGAGGACGCGTTGTTGCTCTTTTTGTCTTCGTATCGCTCTCAGCCCCGAGAGGGTCGCTCTCCGGCTGAGTTGCTCCACGGTCGTCCTCATCGAACCTTGATGTCTTTGCTGCATCCGCCGCATCAGGTTCCTGTGCAGCGGCAGACTCCTGCTTTTGCTCCAGGCAACGCTGTATTCTATCGCAACTATCGCGGTTCACGGCGTTGGCTCGCAGGGCGCATTCTTCGCTGCCTCGGCCGCGCAATGTATTTGGTTTTGGGGGCCTCTGGTGAGGTGCGTCGGCATCTCAATCAGCTGCGCCTCTGTCGTCGCCTGGGTTCTGCCGCTCCCCGTCTGCTTTCAGCGACGGTGCCATCCGGTCAGCGCTTTGGGGACCCATCTACTGGCTCGCCTCATCCCCAGGTGTTACCGACGCTGCCTTCCATTTTGCCCCATGGCGACGCGCCGCCGCCGCCGCCGCCGCCGCCGCCGCCGCCGCCCGTTCTCCCGCCGACGCCGCCCGCAGTGGACGCGTCGCTGCAGCCGCCAAGCGCCTCCCTGGGTCACGCGCCGCCGATCGCTTCCCGTGACCAGCAGTCCTCCGCCATGGAACTCTTGCCCGCTCCGGACCACATGGCGTCTTCGCGCGTCGGGTACCCCGACGCGATGGAGGTCGACCCGTCGGCCCCTCCTGACTATCTTCGGGCGCATACCTCGCATGTTGGCGTGCACCCTGGACTAGGTTTTCAGGCGTTTCCTAGCTCCCCTCGGACCGAATGGCCGGGTGCGGGTGGCACAGCCTCGCCTGTTGTTAGGCTCCCCACCTCGTCGCATACGGCAACATGGGGTCCTGCCCACGGCGGGCGGAAGCCTTATAACACGACGGTTCGCCGATTTGCGGGGGAGGAATGTGGTGTCACCGCCAGACACCACACTTGCTAGGTGGTAGCTTTTAAATCGGCCGCGGTCCGGTAGTATACGACGGACCCGCATGTCGCCACTGACTTTCTATTAGCACTTGGAGCTCTGGTTCTTTCCCAACACAGATATGACAATTTACAACTACAATACAGATTGTTGATAGGTTTAATCTCATGTGTTTGCTCTGCACTCTTTTAGACAGATGCCCTTTTTGTCCCGTGACCTTCTAACCTAAAAAACCACCCACTCTCTTCCTGGGTGTAGTGCACACCTGACTTATAAAGCTGAACTGGGAAACCCACCACCCGATGGTGCAAGTCGAGGAATCTGCAGCATATACAGTCGCAGAACTGAGCCTCTGATTCAGACCCTCTACTCGATTCTGTATCAAAGTAGCACAGTTGGTTCTGCAGACGATGCTGTAGTGGGTGAGCTCTGCCTTCATCTCACAAGTAAGACTGGCAGTCTTTACCACTGCAGGTAGCCGCCCAAAACCAGAGAAAATCTCCGATACAAAGAGACACACATCGTTGGTACTGACATGAGTTATTGCTTGCAGTTGCTTGCACCCCCTGCATCTGGAAATACCTTTTCCACATCTAGAATGACTCCTAACAGAATGCACACAGCAGAGTACACACTGGTTTCCTTCCTCTCCTTGACAGTCATATACCTAACGTACGCCATTACATGCCTAATGCTGGAGCACCCAGCTACCAGTAAACTCACCCTCTATGAATGTCCAGACCTTGTGGGACGAGAGGCTTCCTCTGGAACGGGGTGAGTGACTGCATCTGGCTCAGGGACTTCGTCAGCCACAGACAGAGCCTGAAACATAGTCATCCGACGAAGGGTGAAGGTCATCCAATCGGTCCCTTGGAAAGTCTTTTGTTGCCTGCCACACCTTGGAACGACCTCCCACTCGACCAGTGGTGAGGGGTCAACCTCATTTCAGGCAATACACGGAGCAGTCACAGTAGTGGACCGATTGGGGCATGTATGAAATGTGCTGGACGTCCTTTGGATCCCCATGTCTGGTCCCCCACAGATATGCCAACCGGCAGCAGTTTCAAGCCGTGTGATCGAAGACAACACCGTCTGGAGCTGTGAGCGAAGGCTCACCATCTCATCTCGCATCTGAACTGAGCAATCGCAATTCCTATCCATACTAAAGACGCCGAAAATATACTCTAGACAACTGATAAACGCGGAGCTGTGCCTGATAAATAAACAAACATGCACGAAGTTAATGAGTTGAAAGCAAAGACCACAGAAGAATTTTAAAAAAGACGCTTCTTTTGAGAAACTGTATTAAACTCATAGAACGAAACGCTGTCCTCTGATGTGCTTCATCACGAAAGTTAGCTCTAGCACTAGACATCAAGTCTCCACCCCTGTCATTTAGCTACGGGAATCTTTTTTTAAACTGCAGATACACAATACGGTGTGGCTTCCGTGTTTAGAAATAGTATGGAGAGTCGCTCTCTCTAATTCCTTCCTGTTGCTGGTCCTGGACGCCTTCACTACACAGATAGTAGCAGAGCTGATTTTACTGCCATTCTGGTACACAAGCGAGTTCCATCACCTTGGAAGCAGCCTTGTGTAAAGACCGTCCGGTCTGGTCACCATAATTCGTGGTCGGAAACTTGCAGCAACCTCACATTCGTGTCTTTTTCTACAGTGTATTCAAAGTTAATGGTGTTCACTATCATTAATATGTAACTTCCACACTGTCCATTGATCTTTAATTAAACGGTCAATTAGATGACGAAACACCTGTGAAGAGATGAAGCGCGACGTCTTCACGGTCCAGTGACAGAAGATTAACAGGTGAGTAAGTTTCTGTCTGATATGGAAACAGTGATAAGCAGTATATTCCTCGACTTTAGCCACAGTCGTTACAAAGAGTACAGAACCAAATCATGAATACGAAATCACCAAATCAGGAAAAATAAGATATGTTGATAGAAAAGAAGAAAGCACAACCTGAAATATCTCGTAATCACAAGCTGCAATGAAAGAGAAGAGTGTCAACTCCATTAATGAAAAAAAAAAATATATATATATACTGAAGAGGTGACCTTATGTGGGACACTCTGTAATGATGACGTCTTTAAGAGGAGACAATAGCAATACTGGGGCTTTGGATTTCAAACATATATACATAGTGAATCAAATTGGCAGAGCATTATCCACATACACGAAACGTAAAGGATGCTCGTGACAAAAGACATATATTGAGATAGGTAATGGAGAAAGCTTTAGAACCTCACCAATAACATTTGACGAACATATATATCGCTCCATCGCATCTTAGCTGGAAGAGAGAATGTAAGGAGAACAGATATTTTTAAAACTTGTGACTTGGTTTCAAACTAATGTTTAAGTAACTACTTACTTATGATGAATCCATTAAGAGATCACAGGTGAAAAAGTTAATCGCTTGCGTCCAATAATATGCAGTCTTACCACATTGATTAATCCAGACACAGCATTGAATGAAATAAAAATGCAGCAGAGCGACGTGCTCAGTTGCTCCAGACACGACTCATGCAAGTCGGCCACATAGTGTGCATGCCGTCCATGATGACTGGCGTGTTATTACAAGTGACTCCGGCGATCTTTAGTCATACTCAAAAAGAAAGGAAGATCAGAATTTAACGTTCCTTCAACGAGGGGCTCACTGCTCCTTACTGTTCCTCATGGATAGGAGCACCAGTTTTAGCCCAGTGGGCACGAGAATTGTTATATTGGAAGACGTGGCTACTATTGTCACAGCCTTCGTTAAGATGATGTGTAGACGACGAAATACGTTCATCTAGCAGTTTGACGTAACCGTATAGATTCGAAGTACTTGTCACCAACCATCTGACCCATTTTTGAGCAGCTAAAACACGAGCTCCAGAAATCATTACATACTGGTACCCAGGTTATGTCGTGTTCCTGGCCTCTGGGGTCGTCCGAAACTGTTCCTCACTGTAGCCTAATGAACAAAATTCGAGCGCATGCAGTATCAGACTACCTAGTGACTGTACTGAAGAGTTCGTAGAAAATAGAGCACCGCATGTCATTCTTAATGGTGAAAACTCCTCTGAAGTAAATGTACTATCGGGGGTACCTCAAGGGAGTGGATCAAAAATTAATGCCTCCGCCTCTTTAAAATTATTTCTGTTGCGACCACTAGGTTACGTGTGCACGATGTTATAGAGGTATCCTTACTCTACCGATACAGTGCTCTATTTTTCAGACTGATTGATGGGAGCCATGGATCTGAACATACAACAAAGAGTCGTCATTGGATTTTTGGCGAAAGAAGATAGTGCACCAAAGGAAATCCACAGTTGCTTGAAGAAAGTGTACATGGTTGCAATAATCGACATCAGAAACGTTCAGCGTTGGGTTAAGAAGTCCAGTAACGGGGAAACGGACATTACAGTTAAACCACGCAGCAGCCGGCTGACAACGTACTGTTATGTCACAGATGCCAATCGAAGACATGCTGATAGAATGACTCGAGGAGACAGACGCTTTAGAGTTCACAGTAAGTCAATAAGAGTGAAGAGACTACTAAAAGACGTTCATGCCATCAAGCTTCATCAAGATAATGCATGTCATTTTTCGCAACCCAAGTGATTCTCAATAACTAGTCTGTCAGTGGTGCCTCATGCACGCTGAAGCCCCGATGTGGCCCAGTCTGACTTCTACCTCTTTGGATCTATGAAAGACAACGAACGTGGTTACGGATTCACTGACCTGGATTAGGATAAAATAGATTTTAAATCATGGGTCAACAAGAAAAACCTTGAATTTTTTCAAACTGATTTTGATGCCTTGATTCAGCGGTGGCGCAAATGTGCACAAATGCATGGTGACTGTGCAGAACGTTAGTGTCGTGCACAGAACAGCTCATGCTATAACCTGTACTACTTCCGATGTTATACGTTTATTATTAAATTTCTTATGACACAGGAGGAATTACTTTTTGATCTACCCTCGTCTAAAAATGACTAAGTGAGTGATGTCGGAAGCTCCATGACGATTTTCGCGGATGATGCTGTTGTATAGAGCGAAGACGCAACTGTAAACAATTGTAGCGAAACGCAGGAGGACTTGCAGAGGATCGGTGATTGGTGCAGAAATTAGCAGCTGGCCCTCAACATAGAGAAAAATAAGTTTTTGGGCATAAGCGCACGGAATCACCTCTCATTATTTGATAAAACTATAGGCGAACAATCACTGGAAATAGTCATCTCCATTAAATATCTGAGAGTATGCGCACTGGTCGATTTAAAGTGGAACGATCACATACAATTAATAGTGAGAAAGGTACATCTACATCTACATCTACATGATTACTCTGCAATTCACATTTAAGTGCTTGGCAGAGGGTTCATCGAACCACCATCATACTATCTCCCTACCATTCCACTACCGAACAGCGAGCGGGAAAAACGAACACTTAAACCTTTCTGTTCGAGCTCTGATTTCTCTTATTTTATTTTGATGATCATTCCTACCTATGTAGGTTGGGCTCAACAAAATGTTTTCGCATTCGGAAGAGAAAGTTGGTGACTGAAATTTCGTAAATCTCGCCGCGACGAAAAACGTCTTTGCTTTAATGACTTCCATCCCAACTCGCGTATCATATCTGCCACACTCTCTCCCGTATTACGTGATAATACAAAACGAGCAGCCCTTTTTTGCACTCTGTCGATGTCCTCCGTCAATCCCACCTGGTAAGGCTCCCACACCGCCCAGCAATATTCTAACAGAGGACGAACGAGTGTAGTGTAAGCTGTCTCTTTAGTGGACTTGTTGCATCTTCTAAGTGTCCTGCCAATGAAACGCAACCTTTGGCTCGCCTTCCCCACAATATTATCTATGTGGTCTTTCCAACTGAAGTTGTTTGTAATTTTTACACCCAGGTACTGAGTATTGTACTATTTATCGAGTAATCGAATTCCAACGGATTTCTTTTGGAACTCGTGTGGATCACCTCACACTTTTCGTTATTTAGCGTCAACTGCCATCTGCCACACCATACAGCAATCTTTTCTAAATCGCTTTGCAACTGATACTGGTCTTCGGATGACCTTACTAGACGGTAAATTACAGCAGCATCTGCGAACAACCTAAGACAACTGCTCAGATGGTCATCCAGGTCATTTATATAGATCAGGAACAGTAGAGGTCCCAGGACGCTTCCCTGGGGAACACCTGATATCACTTCAGTTTTACTCGATGATTTGGCGTCTATTACTACGAACTGCGACCTTCCTGACAGGAAAACACGAATCCAGTCGCACAACTGAGACGATACCCCATAGGCCCGCAGCTTGATTAGAAGTCGCTTGTGAGGAACGGTGTCAAAAGTTTTCCGGAAATCTAGAAATACGGAAACAACTTGAGATCCCCTGTCGATAGCGGCCATTACTTCGTGCGAATAAAGAGCTAGCTGCGTTGCACAAGAACGATGTTTTCTGAAACCATGCTGATTACGTATCAATAGATCGTTCCCTTCGAGGTGATTCATAATGTTTGAATACAGTATATGCTCCAAAACCCTACTGCAAACCGACGTCAATGATATAGGTCTGTAGTTCGATGGATTACTCCTACTACCCTTCTTAAACACTGGTGAGACCTGCGCAATTTTCCAATCTGTAGGTACAGATCTATCGGTGAGCGAGCGGTTGTATATGATTGCTAAGTAGGGATGCTAGACTGATTTCGTTGAAATAGTCCTCAGGAAGACGAAATAAATCGAAAGAAGAGCAGCACGTTCCGTTAAGCGTTCGTTTAGTAAGCGTCACGGAGATGTTAATCAAACTCCACTGGCAGGTGCTGCACGAGAAGCATCCTGCATTACAATGAGACCGACTGTTGAAATCACGAGAGCGTACGTTCGTAGAAGGGTCAATTAGCGTTTTGCTTCTTTCTTGCAAAGATACCATGATGATAAAATAGCATACGCAGGACTTGGCTAGAACTGAAAGCGTCAGAAGTAGGCGCTACAGATAGCCAAGCGTTTAGAAGAAATAGCAATTTGGAGCGGGTCGGGCGAGGCGTGACTTCTTTCCATGCCGTGGTTGATGCAACGAAAAGAGTACAGGACTTCGCTCCAAGGATCGTGAGATCGAGTCCCCACGCAGATATATTTTTATTTTTTGTTTATTTTCAATTTTTGCGTTACTTACACTGCATATAAATCGAGATAATGGACTATATATTGCATCTGATGTGATGAAATCGTATGTGCAGGAGAACAAGTTTCTACTGTTAATTGATTCATGTGGAGGACAAACAAATTCACAATTATCATACGATGAGAGTTTTCACGTTTAGAGATTGTCATCGTGCAGTATTTAATTGATCCCTCCTAAACGCATTCCGCTAGTGCACCACTGTGATGCCTAGTTTTACCGTCAACTAAAGAATTTGTTCAAGAATCTTCAAAATTGCTCTCACCTCCTTGAGAGAGAAAAATAAATCACATGCCAAGAAGACTGCAGTGAAATAGATTCCATTGTACATCACCAGCTATCCTCGCTAATATTTGGCTAAACGATGCGTTACGTGTGTTCTGTTGTCAAATTGAGGGAACTATTTATGAATAGAAAACAAGTTTCTTTTTCTATTGGAGGTTTAAAACAATCATGTAATTTCAAAAATGTGGCGTATATAACGTGTTGAAGATGGTAAGAAATTAGTGCTTCTATATCTACATCTACATACATTTTTCGCAAGCCACCGTATGGTGCATGGTGGAGGGTACCACTACCAGCACCTGGTTTTACAATGAATGTTATGAATATTACCCCAGAACGTGTACATCAACTACTGTAAAATGATAAAAGTATCTAATTTTGTACGCACAGTTCTTGTGTACGCCTTACAGTCCCATCGTGGAAATTTATTTGCAATCTCAAATTTTCCTTTGCCTTTCCTTTTCATGCCTGGTATGGAAATACTAACAAACACAGCATATTTAGCATTGTCTCTGGTTGTTTGCAGTGCAAGTAAAAATTGAAAGTAAAAAAAAATCCTCGTAGTGTCTCGATCTCACAATCTTCACATTACCGAGCCATACTCTCTCCGCTGTGCCAATCACTGCGTGGAAACTATATTAACATAAATGGTCGTACCTCGCCCGACCGACGTCACACTTGGCCATCTGGAGCTCGCACTTCTGTCACCTTCATTCCTGGTCAAGCCCTGCGTGTACCAGAAATGTGAACGAAATCCGTGATGACGAGTAGACGCGATCCCCTTGTCTGAGAGATTCGAGCTCATACGGCGGCTTCCCAATATTCATTCTTCTCACACACCTTCACAACCGTAACGGGAAAGCGTGAAGCCACACCGATCGTGAATTAGCCACCAAACACCTTAAGGTAGCTTCTGGAGTATAGATGTGTCCCTAGATCGTAGTGGAACATTATCCGCCACCCCTTATACGAAACCATCACGAAACTTTCCTAAAGTTCGCGCTAGACATGTGCGTTGAGCCACTTCCGTAGAGGCAGGTATAAGATTCATGTGCGAAGTGAACATATTCCCTTCCACTGCAGTCCAGCGTTGCTTTTTCAGAACCATCACTTGAACAGATTTTATTTTTGACTCTATGACAAAAATGATCGATTTAGTATACCATATGCCCTACTTGCTTTCAGGCCAAGAGTGAGCAACCACCAGTCGCTTACAATTCTACTTCAAATACTCCAAAATATTAATTCATATGCAGATCGGGAAGCCTCTGCATTGACGTCCAGCAGCACTTGATATCTCGTAGCAAACGATTTTTAGCAACGGGTAAGAATACTCGACAGCTGTTCCATTCTGTTACGGTAACCTTTGTGATGTAATGCTTACGCTGAATGCACTATAAACCAGAATGTCTGTCGCTACTGGTAAATCTGCAGGACATTTTCAGGTTAACGTTTTCCACGTTACCTCAATGTCTCGGCCATTGTTACAAGAAGCCTTGATGAGTATGAGGATAATGTATATACTACTGGGCCAATGACGCGTTGGGAACTTATACAGGACGGAGGACAACAACCTTGTAATCAGGTAGGAGCACGGTAAGGGACGTTGAATCGAGAAATTTTTTCCAAATAAATATAGGTCGGAGATGCTTCATTGTGAGACAATGGCCATAAAAATGCAGCCTGTCAGTGACGTGCGGCGGAAACGTGTGCATTTGAGCTTACTTAGTCCAGCTAATAAGGAAGGAGAGAAACTGCCTTATTTTTGTGTAATAAATGGTTTTATGTACTTCAGGAAGAAAAATTGCTAAAAGATATCTAGATGTGGTTGGGGAGAGGGAAGAAAGAAAAGGGTCATTGACTACTTTCTGGTGGAAAAACAAAATAATAGACAGCTAGTGGATGTAGCCGCGCTCCCAGGAAAAGCTTTTGATGGGGACCATGGAGCAGTACTGTCAAATATGAGGATGGGCAAAGTGGAAAGAGTAGCGGAAAAAAGAGAGAAGAAAACAAAAGTGTGGAAACTAAAATATAAGAAGGTACGAGAAAAGTTCAGGGAGTTACATAGTCTTAAAATTCCAGGATCGGAATGTGGAAGTGTGAAAGAAAAAATGGTTCAAATGGCTCTGAGCACTATGGGACTTAGGCCTAACATCTGAGGTCATCAGTCCCCTAGAAATTAGAACTACTTAAACCTAACTAACCTAAGGACATCACACAGAGGATTCGAACCTGCGACCGTAGTGGTCGCGCGGTCCCATACTGAAGCGCCTAGAACCGCTCGGCCACACCGGCCGGCAAGTGTGGAAGAGAAATGGGACAGGTCCAAAGAGTCACTTACATGCTCTGCAGATGACACCTGTACAGAATGTATGGAAAGACGAAGAATAAGGAAACACCATGATAGAATAAGTAGAAAAGGAAGTAGTAAAAGAAAAGAAGCAAGTATGGCAAGAATAGAAAAGAGAAAAAAATGGAAGAAAGTGAAAGGAAAGCAAAAATAAATGCAAGAAAGTGGCAACGGAAGATAAGAGGGAAACCTGGGAGAAATTCATATGAGAAATGGAAAAGGATGTTTATGGAGGTAACAAAAGCCATGGGATAGCGTTATGTGTGGGACATTACATTTAGAAAATCGTTAGGGAATTCAATATTCTGCGATCCACAGTGTCAAGAGTGTACTGAGAATACCACTTTGCAGTCATTACATCTTACCACGGCCAACGCAGTGGTCGACGGCCTTCACTTGACGACCGAGAGCAGCGGCGTTTGCGTAGAGTTGTCAGTGCTAACAGACAAGCACCAGTTCGTGAAATAACCATAAAAATCAATGTGGGACATATGACGAACATGTCAGTTGGACAGTGTGGCTAAATTTGGCGTTAATGGGCTATGGCTGCAGACACGAGTACCTTTGCTAACAGCACGACAACGCCTGTGGCTCGCGACCTTATTGGTTGGACTCTATGACTACTGGAAAACCGTGGCCTGTCAGATGACTCCCAATTTCAGCTAGCAAGAGCTGAAGTTAGGGTTCGAGTGTGGCGCAGACCTGACGAAACCATAGATTCAAGTTTTCATCAAGGCACTGTGCAAGCTCTTGGTGATGCCATAATGGTGTGGGAAATGGTCTGGGTCCTCTGGATGGAGATCATTTGCAGTCATTCACGGACGTCATGTTCCCAAATAAAGATGGAATTTTAATGGATGACAAAACGCCATGTCACTGAGCCACAACTGTTCGTGATTGGTTTGAAGAACATTCTGGACAATTCGAACGAATGATTTGGCCACCCAGATCGCCCGACTTGAACCCCATAGAGACATAATCGAGAGGTCAGTTCGTACACAAAATCCTGCACAGGCAACGCTTTCCCATTATGGAAGGCTATACAGCCAGCATGGCTCAATATTTCTGCAGGGGACTTCCAAAGATGTGTTGAGTCCTTGCCACGTCGAGCTGCTGCACTACTCTGAGCAAGAGGAGGTCCGACATTATATTAGGATATATCCCATGACTCTTGTCACCTCACTAGACAAGGAGCAAGTGAAAGCGAAGCACTTACATAAAGCTGGTTAAAGGGGAAGTGAAGAGCTAATAAAACACCCAGAGAACATAAGGAAAACAAGTGAAGAGTACTTTGATAAACTACTAAATGTAAAAAATAGCGATGAAAATGCAGTTGAAATATGGCCCAGAGAACCTGGACGTGGAAGAAGAAAAAGATATTACAAGGTTAGAAGTGAAGCTAGCAGTTAGGAGAATGAAAACAGTAGAGGCAGCTGGGACAGATGAAACAAGTGTGGAAACGATAAAGTCAGCTGAACCTAATGGACTAGAATGATTATGCAGACGGTTTTGCATACACTCAGAAATGTCTGCCTAAAATATGGGGAAAGAGAATAATAATTCCTCTGTGCAAGAAGGGAGACAAAAAATGATATTTGAAAGAAGGAGGGGAAAAGTGGATGGCCATTTAGAAGTGGGGCAGTGTGGCTTTCGACATGACAGATCAACGCTGCACCCTATCTTTAGTATGAGACAGTTGATGGAAAGGCATTAGGAGTATGGGAAAGATCTGGTGATGAGATTTCTTGAGTTAGTGAAAGTACACAATAGTGTCCCCAGAGGAAAGATATCGGAAACCTTGGAGAGCAAGGGAGATGGAAAACAAACATTTGAAATTCTTCAAGGAATATATGCCAAAAGCATCAGCTGAGTCCAGACCCACGACGTAAGAACTGAATGGTTCAAATGGCTCTGAGCACTATGCGACTTAACTTCTGAAGTCATCAGTCGCCTAGAACCTAGAACTAATTAAACCTAACTAACCTAAGGACATCACACACATCCATGCCCGAGGCAGGATTCGAACCTGCGACCGTAGCGGTAGCCCGGTTCCAGACTGTAGCGCCTAGAACCACACGGGCACTCCGGCCGGCGTAAGAACTGATTGGTTTAGGAATGTGACGGGGTTGAGACAGGGAAGTATGGCGTTATCATTCTAAAACAAGTTCGTAGAGGAAAGGAGATGAAGTTATTACTGTCTGCCGATGATATTGTGTTGTGTGGAACCAACATGAAGGAGGTATAAAAACAACTAGATATATTAAATGAAAAAATCTAGAAATTCGTCATGAAATGCAGTGTGGAGAAAAGTAAGGCTATGGAGGTAACCAGAGGAGACAGAGAAGATAAAGGACACGTTAATATCAAAGGAAAAAAATGGAACTGTGGATAACTTTAAATACCTAGTAAGTGAGCTAATGAAAATGCAAGGATGCAGATGGAAATTAGCAATAGCGTACAACAGAGCAGTGGATTTTACCAGTGTATGAGAGGCTTAGTCTGGAGAAAGGAGGTGCCAATGAAGTGTAAGGAATTGATGTACAAAACGTACTTTACACCTATACTGACATATGTATCGGTAATCTGGACAATGACAGGAAGAAAGGAGAGTAGAGTATAAGCTAGCGCTAGGAAATTCCTAAGAAATGCGTTAGGGAAAATGAGGAGAAATGAAGATGTTAGGAAGGAAACTGAAACAGAAAAGTTGTATGATAGAATTGAGAAGAGTAGGTCAACATGGTTTGAACATGTAAAAAGAATGGTGGGTGAAAGAATAGCAAATCGAATGATGGTGGCCAAGTTTGAGGGCAAGAGGGAGACCCAGAGCAAAATGGACTGACTCAATCAAGACCAGTTTAAGAAGAAGGAATTTGGGCTGGAACAAATCAGATATAGAAGAACAGTGGTGGAAAGACCGGGGAAAGTGGAGAAGTACCATAAACGTCAAAACCCGACTTGGTGCTGGATAAATGGGAAACAAAGACGACGATAACTCGGCTAAAGGAGCAGTTACTATTTAAATTAGCTGAAAATACTAGTTTCAGCTGAACAAAGTAGGGCAAACTTTAAATTCCTGTCCAATTTTTCTGTGGTGTTAACTGTGAAAGGCCAACTTCCTTTCCGCCGTGGTAATACCGGTTCCCGTCAGATCACCGAAGTTAAGCGCTGTCGGGCTTGGCTAGCACTTGGCTGGGTCAGCAACTGGATCTGCCGTGTGCTGTTGGCAAGCGGGGTGAACTCAGCCCTTGTGAGGCCAATTGCGGAGCTACTTGATTGAGAAGTAGCGACACCAGTCACGAAAACTGACAACGGCCGGGAGAGCGGTGTGCTGACCACATGCTCCTCCGTATCCGCATCTGGTGACGCCTATAGTCTGAGGATGACACGGCGGTCGGTCGGTACCGTTGGGCTTTTACGCCCTGTTCGGACGGTGTTTGTTTGTTTGTTTACTGGGTAAAGTTTGATTATTAAAATAAATGCCTTAAAAGTATTGTAATTCAATCATTTTTAAGATGATAAGCTGTGCTGGTGAAAGAGCACTGTGGTAAGGTAGTCGGCATGTGGTACTTTTAGATGCAGTGTTACCAGTGATGAAATCTAAAAGCACATGTTTTAATTTTTGCTAATGTACAGGAGTACAAATGAACTATCATTCTAGTAAGTACAGTAGATCAGTAGCTGCGAACTAAGACATTGGTGATAAAAAGAACATAAATTAAATTTTAAACACTCTTTTTTCTCTAATCTCATTTTTTTAATAGCAGATCCTCAATATTCTTGCCTCCAAAATCGCTACAAAATTGACATCTTCGAAGAAATGATATATGCACCCTTTGGAAAATTCTTGGCATGTTACGAATAATTTCGCGGTCTCAAAAACGTTCGCACGCTTTTCGGTGACTGTTGTTTTATGCTCGCAGCTCCGTCATGGTGTATTTCCGACGTATCGTTATTTGGAAAAAAATTCCGATTTAATATTCCCTGCCGTTCTCTCGCCTTAATATCTAGTTGTTTTTCTCCATCCTGTGAAATGTAATTTCATCCTGCTCGTACATCCTGTTGATCAGGGACATCGTTGAACTGTGTTTTATTGGATGGTAGGGGTAGGAAGGAGAGGACTGACAACCTGTATTGACAGTAGTTTTTACTTTAATTCGTTGATAGTAGTTTTTACTTTAATTCCTTTCGGGTGGCACCCGTGCATAAGTGACATCTTCCTCTTACAGGTAAGTGACTGCGTAGCTAGTATTCGAGCGCCGGCCGCTGTGGTCGAGCGGTTCTAGGCGCTTCATCCCGGAACCACGCGGCTGCTACGGTCGCAGGTTCGAATCCTGCCTCGGGCATGGATGTGTGTGATATCATTAGGTTAATTAGGTTTAAGTAGTTCTAAGTCTATGGGACTGATGACCTCAGATGTTAAGCCCCATAGTGCTTAGAGCCATTTGAACCATTTAGTATTTTTATAGCTTTTCCGTGGACATTGTGATGTTCCGCCACTGCTGACTTAGTGAGTTGTCCGAGCCATATATACGTGTACCTTACGTGTTCCGTTAGGCCTGTCCTTATAGGGCACCTCGTCTCATCAATGTATAACACTCAGCAGTCGCAGCTGACGTCGTAGATGTAGTATGTCGATAGCATCCTTCGCGAAACCTATCAAAGTTCTGATTTTGTTACCGCTTCTTCGACTTGAAGCCCAGTCGACGAACTTCTGTCACTCGTTCACTGATGCCCCACGCGCGTAAGGAAAGCGATGTGCTTCTGTTCCGTCTCTTCCTTCCTATTAGTTCTGTTTCGTGATGCTATAGCGCTGCGAATTCTTCTGGTGTCGTGGCCATTGACTGTGAAAGTGAATCGCACTTTCTGCAGGTTATTCTTCAAGTGTATTGCATCACTAATTCGATGTGCGCTTTTGGTTAACTGGTGTAGGGTCGAATTCTTCTGTTTTGTGTTCTGGTTAAAGTTGGGAAGGGGCGTGCACACACTCGACCGCAGAGTACACAGGAAACTTACTAGTACTAGTAAGTGAACTCTGTGGTCGAGTGTGTCATCAGGCTTTCCATATACTTCTAAATCGAGGCAGGGAAAAACGTCGTTCTATTCAGTTTCCACTGAGAATAGGAATCTGTCATGTTGTCGATTGAGATGGCCGTCGGAGACATGCAGTTCTTCTTCAACATGTGGCCAGATGCTGACTGGAGCACTGATTCATCGAATGCCTCGATAAAGATATCTGTTGCAACTGGTGTGAGGGGGGATCTAACAGCTACATTTACTTCTGTTGAGCCGTGTTCACTCCGAACTATGCATGTTCGTGAACTTCGCTGTCTATCTGTGTTTGGTTTCCCGCCCTTGTTGCGGTTACGTTGTGGTTTTTCTTCCTTCTACGTGTGGCAGTAGCGATGTGTATCGATATTTGCGCCGTGTACCGTCTTTGGTTTGGTGCATATAGTTTCCGGCTAGGGGGTCTGGAGGCAGTCGGTCGGTTGTTGCGGACGAGGGTAGTTATCTCCGCGCGGTGCAGCCGGCTGGGGCCGCTGGCAGCCCCTGGGCAGTGTCGGAGCGTGTGTGGAGCTGTCCGATCGCTACGAGCTTCTTGGTTCACCGACCCAGGACGTCAAAGTTGAGTAGTGGTTTCAACTACCCAAGCCACGTCCATTCATGTTGCGGCGGTTTGTTTCGGTGGTTTGCTCTTGGGGAGGTTTTCCTGTGAGCAACACCGAGGGTTTCGACTGCTGAAATTTAGCCGCCATGCGGTGCAATTAACTATTTTGGTCGACTACAATTTGAGTGCATCAGTGGAATTTTCAGTCTTGTGGCCGTTAGTGTTCTGATTACCTGCCCTGGGCACTGACATAAATTCAGGCAGTGTTCTTTTGACTGAAGTTAACTATATTACTGTGTTTCAAATTCAAGTATACCAGAGGAATTTTCTGCCTAGTGGCCGTTAGTGTTCTGTTTACCTGCCCTGGCCACTAACGTAATTTCAGGCAGCGTCCCTTCCTCACCTCTTGTCGTTGTCGACATGATGTGTGTAATTTTGACAGCTAATACATACTCGCTTGTGGATTATCAAGTTTGTAACCTTTCCAGTTTGAGTTCTCATGTACTGATTGACAGGAAGCAAGTCGTTGTGCGGCGGTCGGTCCGTGGCTGTCCCTTGGTAGGGTTCAGACGGATCAAGTGTAGTTGGGCTCACCACCTGTCTCGCCTAAGTGAACGAGGGCAGACCGACCTCCCTGGAGGCTTCTGAGTGCCACTGGTGTTTAATTATCTGTTGTCAGTTACTTTAAATTCAAGGCTTATGGTTATTTTTTTATAAAAAAATTTTGCAAAATTAATTTTTAAATTTATCTTTCAAGTTTAAACATTGCCTCCTTCTGCCATTAAAACATTATGGTAATATATTTTAAAATTTTGAAACTTAATTGTGGTCTTCAGCCATTTGTATTGCACTTTGCATATACTTGCTGATTTTTTAAAAATTGTTTTATTGCTATCTTAATTGGATTTTTATCTTGTTGATCGCAAGATTTCTTGTTTGGAGGCCTTCAGCTGTGAAAGAGTTGCACTCGGTAAAGGTGCGGCTATGTGCCGCTTTGGTTGTAAAGGTTATTAAGTTACAATAAATGACAATTAGAAGGAGAAACTGACCTCAACCTTTGGCCCTTTCCACAATCCTATTACCTGTTCTGCCCAGCGGATTTAGCGGGCGCAACTGGTGTGATGGGGGATCCTACAGCTACGTTTACTTCTGTATTTACATGCATACTTCGCAAACCACCATATAGTGCGTAGCGGAGGATATCTTGCGCCTTCACTAACGGTAATCGTTTCCTTTCCTGTTCCACTTGCAAATAGAGCGAGACTTCATCCGTTTGTTCATTAAACTTTACTTTTCTATAGTAGGTGGTCTTCAGTAGTGACGCACGAGCTAACGGACAACAGATGGCACTATTCCTGTAGAGTGTTGACGGTCTTCTTCGCTGGTACATTTGTGAATAAGGGCTTGGCGTCGAACGTCCGCCCCTTACCTACAATAACAATGTCTCCTAGAAACAGGGAAGTCCTTAGAGAGAGATCAGAATAGGGTGGAATGATTAAACAATTTCTCACTTGCCACACATATCTCTAGTCAGTGCTAAGGGACGATTGAGACAGTGTAAAGAGCGACGTCGCTGAACTGTGAATGACTGGAAACGAGTGATTTTGAGTCATGAATCACGATATACTTTGTGGCAAATCGATGGAAGGACTTGGGTTTGGTTAGTGCCTGGAGAACTTAACCTGCCATCATATGTAGTGCCAACAGTGAAGTACAGAGGAGGACGTATTGCGGTATGGGGGAGTTTTTGAAGGTTAGGATGTAGTCTCCTTATAACGCTTAAGAAAACGCTAAATGCGGAAGGATAGAACACATTTTCCGGCACTGTGCACTGTGTTCAGTAGAACAACAGTTCGGAGACGATGATTGATTGTATCAGCATGACGATGGATCCTGTCATAAAGTAGTATCAGCGAGGAAATGGATTGCGGACACTAAGATTCCTTAAGAGCACTGCCCTGCCCGAGTGTTGACCCCAACCCAACGCAACACTTTTAGCATGAGTCAGAACGTTGACTTCGCTCCAGACCACAGCGTCCACCATCACTACGTTCTCTTGAGGAAGAAAGGACTGCCATTTCTCCATAGAGATTTAGACACGTCATTAAAGATGTTCCCAGCAGATTTCAAGCCGCCATAAAGAGAAGGGTGGACACACTCCACATTTATGTCTATTAATACATGTCCAGATATATTTGATCATTTGGAGTATAGTTAGGTATGGCAGAAGGTGAATGCATCGTAATAGTAAGGAAAGTTACGGTAATGGGAAGTTACACTGTGTTATTATTAATACTAGATTTTATATCGTTAGATGCTTAAGTTCAGGAAAAACATTAACTGTACATAGCAACAATGAAACCAACCTGTGTTTAAATTATGGATAACAGGTTACAACGTAATAAATAGATTACCATGGGTCCCTTAGACAAGATACACTTGTCTTTTAGAAGTGCGACGAAATGCAAGGAGTCTCTGACGGGCGAGTCTGAGTAGCTTACCAGAAGCCACAGTGTCTAGGATAGGGTTTTCAGCAAAAGACAGGCGAATTTGTACCACTGACTAACGCCCTTAGAGGGTAAGTCCTGCAGGACACTGTCTGACAATCAGAGATACACATATATAATCCGTCACTTGCTTCCATGAAAGATCTTTGCCGGCCGGAGTGGCCGTCCGGTTCTAGGCGCTACAGTCTGGAGCCGAGCGACCGCTACGGTCGCAGGTTTGAATCCTGCCTCGGGCATGGATGTGTGTGATGTCCTTAGGTTAGTTAGGTTTAAGTAGTTCTAATTTCTAGGCGACTGATGACCTTAGACGTTAAGTCGCATAGTGCTCAGAGCCATTTGAACCATTTGAACGATCTTTGCTATGCACGGAGGTTCTTTTGGCAGACAAAAAAGGTTTGCTTCCGATATTCGGACCGAGCTAAACGACATAGTGCTCAGATACCGGACTCATATTCGGGAGGACAGTCATTCAAATTCCTCTCCGGCCATCTACAATTATTGGCCATTAAAATTGAAACATCAGAAACGATACAAAATCACGAAATTGCACTTCATGCGCACATACAGTACGGTAGGAAGACTACATAATGAAACTGGTCGTTGATTTGGGGGTATCCAGGGCACGAAATTTACACTGAGATGACAAATGTCATGGGATACCTCCTAATATCGCCTTGAACCTCATTTTGCCCGGCGCAGTGTAGCAGTTCGATGTGACATGGACTAAACAAGTCGTTGGAAGCCCCTGGAGAAATACTGATCCAAGCTCCTCTATAGCCGTTCGCAATTACGAAAGTGTTGCCGGTGCAAGATTTTTTGCACTTCGTGCACGAACTGACCTCTCCATTATGTCTCATAAATGTTCGATGGGATTCATGTCGGACGACCTGCGTGGTCAAATCATTCGTTCGAATTGTCCAGAATGTTCTTCAAACCAGTCGCGAACAACTGTGGCCCGATGACGTGGCACACTGTCATCCATAAAAATTTCATTGTTGGTTAGGAACACGCAGTTCACGAATTGCTGCAAATGGTGTCTAAGTAGCCGAACGTAACCATTTCCAGTCAATGATTCGTTCAGTTGGACCAGAGGTCCATTCTACATAAACACAGCACGCACCATTATAGAATCATCAACAGCTTGCACAGTGCCCTGCTTACAACTTGGGTCCATGGCTTCGTGGGATCTGCACCACACTCAAACCCTACCATCAGCTCTTACCAAATGAAATCGGGACTCATCCGACCAAGCCACGATTTTCCAGTCGTCTAGGGACCAATCGATATGGTCACGAGCCCAGGGGAGGCACAGGTGGTGGTGCCTTTTGTGGTGTCACCGCCAGACACCACACTTGCTAGGTGGTAGCTTTAAATCGGCCGCGGTCCATTAGTACATGTCGGACCCGCGTGTCGCCACTGTGTGATCGGAGACCGAGCGCCACCACAAGGCAGGTCTCGAGAGACTGACTAGCACTCGCACCAGTTGTACGGACGACTTTGCCAGCGACTACATGGACGAAGCATTGCTCATTAGCCGAGCCCATAGTTAGAATAGCCTTCAGCTAAGTCAATGGCTACGACCTAGCAAGGCGCCATTAGTAACATTGCATGTATCTAAAGAGTCTCACTTGTATCGCCACAATCTCCAGATGTACCAAATGGATGGATTAAAGTTAAGTATTCCAGAAGCTACGTACTTTTCTTTATAGCATTCATTACGTATCCTGTTTCAGACCTTACGCCATCCTGCTTTAACTTAGCGCGTGCCTTTCGGCTTCCTCTCATTGCGTCTAGGCTGTCTTGTCTAGACACAACAATTTTTGGCGACGAGTCAACAAAGGGTCTTGTTCTTTCTAATTGCTTACATTTACTTGTGTCATGGCTTCGCCAGATGTACTATCCGAATTTTATCGCTTGCAGAATCAGCAGACGCAGGCGTTATTGGATGCCCTTGGACAGCTCGTCCAGGGTCAACGTGCACTGTAAAATGATGCCGCCGCCGCCGCTTCATCGCTACCGCAGCCACAACATGCAGTTGCACCACCATTCCGTAATTTTCAAGCAGACGTGGAAACATGGACGGAGTGGTCACGCCAGTTTGGATTTCATCTCGCCGCCTACAGAATTCAAGGTAACGAGCAGCAGCCTCATTTATTGGCGTGTGTAGGGGTGCAAACGTACCATGTGATAGTGAAATTATTTCCCCGACGCGACGTAGCAACTCTGTCCTACGAAGAAATTTTGTCTGCTTTAGATTCCTATTTCAAGGAAACAGTTAATGTAGTTGCAAAAAGGTATACGTTCTTTCGTACAAAACGTACGGCCGGTCAAACTAATAGGGAGTGGGTTGCAACATTGCAAGGCCTTACAAGGGATTGTGCTTTTGAGTGTGAATGTGGACTCCCTTATTCAGATACTATGGTACGTGATGCAATAGCACAGAACGTTTCTGATGTTCGCATGCGGGAACAGATTTTGAAACTCGTCAATCCCTCCCTTCAACAAGTGATAGACATACTGGATAGACAAGACACGCTTGACTTTGCTCAGGCATCATTTGCAACTTTGCCAGCCGTGTGTAACATTAACCGGCCCGCCGGGCGCTCTGCACGGCCCGGTAAACTGCCCTCCCGCATGTCCACGCAGCTGCCACCACGCTCTAAACCAGGTGTGCCGCGCCAGCATACAACTGCAGTGAAATCATGCCCGCGGTGTGCTACTAGACATTCGCGTGAAAACTGCCCGTCACGCCAAGCTATTTGTTTTTACTGTAATAAAAAAGGACATGTTCAAAGTGTTTGCCAGACAAAGCTCAGATTAGACAATCACAACCATTCCAGGCCCTTTGCTTCGCGCCGGAATCGAACCAAGGACACTCAGGCTCGTGGACCTTCACCCATGGACATTCATGTAGTTAATTCCACTTCGTCCAGTGCCACTGTCTCTAACAGTGACTGTGTTCGTCCCACACAAAGTGTGCGTCGACGTCACTGGAAATCACGTCAATTAGCAAGTGATGCTGTACCTGTATCAGTTCAAATTGCACGAGACAGTCGCTCTTGTCGTCAGCAGGACAATAAACTTTTTGTAGTTTTGGACTTTAATGGCAAGGTCATACCATTCCAGCTCGATACCGGAGCTGCAGTTTCATTGCTCAATCACGACATGTACAAACAACTGGGCAAACCTCCGTTGCGTGCCGCAAATGTTAAGTTAAATAGTTATTCAGGTCAGAATATCCCTGTGTTAGGACAGTACAGCCTTCTTGCAAGATACAAGGGACAAACAAATCTTGTGTCATTTTACGTTCTTCATTCTTCTACTGCAGTGAACTTGTTTGGTTTAGAGTTATTTCAATTGTTTAACTTGTCTATTGTAAATCAGGTCCTATCAGTGAATCAGACTGTGCCTTCCGCCAGTGTTTCTCGGCTATGTGAAGAATTTGCAGACATTTTTGCACCGGGCCTTGGTTGCGCTAAGAACTATGAAGCACATTTGGAACTGAAAGTAAACGCGCAACCGAAATTTTTCCGAGCGCGCAATGTTCCCCACGCATTGCGTGATGAGGTCGCAAGAACATTTCACGATTTGGGATCACAAGGTGTGAGTGAATGTGCGCAATGCCTCTTCCATTTCAGATCCACTTCATCGCTTACGCCGTACAGGTGTTCCGTTCGTCTGGACGACGGAATGCGAACGCGTCTTTCGCCAGTTGAAATCGGCGTTGCTTTCTAATACTTGCCTTACGCCATTCGATCCCCAGAAACCCCTTTTGTTGATGGTAGATGCATCGGATTTCGGGATCGGTGCTGTGCTTGCGCACAAAGATGGATCGCATGATCGCCCTATTGCCTTTGCGTCCAAATTGCTCTCGTCTGCGCAACGAAATTATTCACAGATAGAGAAAGAAGCTTTGGCTATCGTGTTTGGTGTTACTAAGTTCCATGATTTCTTGTATGGTCATCACTTTACCATCATCACAGACCACAAACCTTTGACGTCGCTTTTTCATCCGAACAAGCCTGTACCTCCGCGTACAGCGCAGACATTCATTCGCTGGTCTATTTTCCTCTCGCAGTACCGCTACGATATCTTGTATCGGTCCACTGCTAAGCACGGAAACGCCGATGCGTTGTCCCGTTTGCCTGTTGCTGAGGATAGAGCATTCGATTCTTCCGAACTTGCTTGCATGTTCATTGATTCGGAAACCGATGAAGTGGTCGAATCGTTTCCGATTGATTTTCGTCGTGTAGCTACAGCAACAGCTGCTGACCCTGTCCTTGCTACCGTTTTGCGTTTTGTTGCTACGCAATGGGCTTTGTCAAAGTCTCGGATCGAGGATCCGTTGGTTCGCCGATTTTTTGCTCACAAGGAGAGACTTTTTGTTCGACGTGGTGTTTTGTTGTTGCGTTCTGATAATGATCAGTCCAGAGTCGTGGTCCCACGTTCGTTACAGTCCTCTGTCTTACGGCTTCTTCACCAAGGACATTGGGGTATAGTGCGAACGAAACAACTTGCTCGTCAGCCCTGTACTTGGTTCGGAATCGATGCCGCGATTACGAATATGTGCTCTTCTTGCATGGCGTGTGCCGAACAACAATCCGCACCGCCGCGGAAAGTCTTTGCATGGCCGAAAGCCACTTCCCCTTGGCAATTCTTGCACATCGATTTTGCTGGTCCATTCTGGAATGCTCGATGGTTGGTTCTGGTAGATGCCTTCAGTAATTTTCCTTTTGTTGTCCGGATCTCTTCCACGACGTCAACTGCCACCATCCAAGCGTTGTCTGCTATCTTTTGCATTGAAGGTCTTCTGCAGACTATTGTTTCCCACAATGGCCCACAATTCATGTCCGCAGAATTTCAGTCATTCTGCCAGGCCAATGGTATTCAACATCTGACATCCGCGCCGTTTTCGCCTCAGCCAAACGGTGCCGCTGAACGATTGGTCCGGACTTTCAAGTCACAGATGTTGAAGTTGCAAGAGTCGCATTCTCGGGAGGACGCGTTGTTGCTCTTTTTGTCATCGTATCGCTCTCAGCCCCGAGATGGTCGCTCACCGGCTGAGTTGCTCCAAGGTCGTCCTCATCGAACCTTGATGTCTTTGCTGCACCCACCGCATCAGGTTCCTGTGCAGCGGCAGACTTCTGCTTTTGCTCCAGGCGACGTTGTATTCTATCGCAACTATCGAGGTTCACGGCGTTGGCTCGCAGAGCGCATTCTTCGCTGCCTCGGCCGCGCGATGTATTTGGTTTTGGGGGCCTCTGGTGAGGTGCGTCGGCATCTCAATCAGCTGCGCCTCTGTCGTCGCACGGGTTCTGCCGCTCCCCGTATGCTTTCAGCGACGGTGCCGTCCGGTCAGCGCCCTGGGGACCCATCTACTGGCTCGCCTCATCCCCAGGTGTTACCGACGCTGCCTTCCATTTTGCCCCATGGCGACGCGTCGCCGCCGCCGCCGCCGCCACCGCCACCGCCGCCGCCGCCGCTTGGTCTTCCGCCGGCGCCGCCCGCAGTAGACGCGTCGCTGCAACCGCCTGGCGCCTCCCTCGGTCACGCGCCGCAGATCGCTTCCCGTGACCAGCAGTCCTCCGCCATGGAACTCTTGCCCACTCCGGACCACATGGCGTCTTCGCGCGTCGGGTACCCCGACGCAATGGTGTTCGACCCTTCGGCCCCTCCTGTCTCTTTACGGGCGCATACACCGCATGTTGACGTGCACCCTGGACTAGGTTTTCAGGCGTTTCATAGCTCCCCTCGGACCGAATGGTCGGGTGCGTGTGGCACAGCCTCGCCTGTTGTTAGGCTCCCCACCTCATCGCATACGTCAACATGGGGTCCTCCCCACGGCGGGCGGAAGCCTTATAACACGACCGTTCGCCGATTTGCGGGGGAGGAATGTGGTGTCACCGCCAGACACCAGACTTGCTAGGTGGTAGCTTTAAATCGGCCGCGGTCCATTAGTACATGTCGGACCCGCGTGTCGCCACTGTGTGATCGCAGACCGAGCGCCACCACAAGGCAGGTCTCGAGAGACTGACTAGCACTCGCCCCAGTTGTACGGACGACTTTGCTAGCGACTACATGGACGAAGCATTGCTCATTAGCCGAGCCCATAGTTAGAATAGCCTTCAGCTAAGTCAATGGCTACGACCTAGCAAGGCGCCATTAGTAACATTGCATGTATCTAAAGAGTCTCACTTGTATCGCCACAATCTCCAGATGTACCAAAAGGATGGATTAAAGTTAAGTATTCCAGAAGCTACGTACTTTTCTTTATAGCATTCATTACGTATCCTGTTTCAGACCTCACGCCATCCTGCTTTAACTTAGCGCGTGCCTTTCGGCTTTCTCTCATTGTGTCTAGGCTGTCTTGTCTAGACACAACACCTTTGTGTTAGCAAAGGCGCTCCTGTCGGCCGTCTACAGCCATAGTCCATTAACGCCAAATTTCGCCGCACTGTCGTAACAGATACGTTGGTCGTACGTCCCACATTGATTTCTGTGGTTATTTCACGCAGCGTTGGCTGTCAGCATTGCCAAATCCATGCAATTCTACGATGCTCTCGGCCGTTAAGTGAAGGACGTCTGCCACTGAATTGGCTGTGGTGAGAGGTGATGCATGAAATGTGGTATTCTTGGCACAATCTTCCCACTGTGGGTCTCGAAATACTGAAGTTCCTAGCAATTTCCGAAATGGAATGTCCCATGCGTCTAGCTCCAGTTACCATTCCGTGTTCAGAGTCTGCTAATTCCCGTCGTGTGGCCGTAATAATGTCGGAAACCTTTTCACATGAATCACCTGAGTACAAATGACAGTCCCGCCACTCCATTGCCCTTTTATACCCTGTGTACGCGATACTATCGGCATCTGTAACTGTGCATATCGCTATTCCGTTACTTTTGTCATCTCACTGTAGTACACAGTGCTGCCACCTATGGAAGCAACAGTGGCTCAATTCTGCTGCGAATCTAGTTGAACTGAGCTTAGATGATAGATAAGGTAGGGCATTCCACGCTGCTTCAGCTGTATGTTACAGTTCGTCAATCGTAGTGGCTGGTGAGCAGTGGCGTGCCAATTTCTGGGCAACCGATGAACAGATGTTTTCATTAGGTGAGAGATCCGGAGAACGTGCTGTTCGGAGCAGCAGTCAGACACCCTCTATAACGAGATGGTTAAAGAAACACTGGCAACAAGCGGTCTTGCATTATCTTGCTGAAAGATGTCACAGAGACCTAGAAGATAGGGCTCAGCCACCAGGCTTAACACGACAGAGTAATTCAACAGCTGCTGTTCTAGCTACGCAGACAACTGGTGATCGTACTGCGGTTGTGTGCCTAATGGTATCCCATCACATCAGATGCTGCGCACTTAGTTCGATGACGAATGCGATCTGGCTACGTTTTTTCTCCCCGGAGCCTTCATACACAGATGTGACCACCGTGATGCCATACACAGAACGAGGATGCACCTAAAAATAATATGGTGACACATTGTGCCCAATGTGCCCACTGCCGGTGCTCCTCTCTTAGGTGGCGCTTCAAGGGTTGGTTCAAATGGCTCTAAGCACCATGGGACTTAACATCTGAAGTCATCAGTCCCCTAGACCTAGAACTGTTTAAACCTAACTAACCTAAGGACATCACACACATCCATGCCCGAGGCAGGATTCGAACCTGCGACCTTGGCAGCAGCGCAGTTCCGGACTGCAGCGCCTAGAACCGCTCGGCCACAGCGGCTGGCCGCTTCAAGGGAAGCAGAAACAATGATTATAGTGCTGACAGACCGCGATGCTCCAGACTTCGTCGCACTGTCTGTGTGGATACTAATCTTACTGCAAACAAGCCATTTTCCTGACTCAAGGTTTGTGTGACATAGCCTTTATGATCTTGCAGGTCAGAACGAACAACGTGTTTGTCGTTCTGGGCACTAGGAGCGTGCGGCCGTTGAGATCCTAAACAGCATTGTGTGCGGCCCTCCTGAATCCATCGATTTCAGATTCCCGTGGCAGTCGTGGGATCCTGTCCAATGCGAGCGGCTATATTGCGGAAGAATAGGCCACGATCAAGCCACTATCGGATTCTGATACTTGCTGGTAGATGTTTCTCTTTCTCAGACGAGGCATTAAACGATCTTCTCGTGAACAATCATCTTTCACATGCAGTTTCTGAACGTAAAGTTTTCTGTGTAATCTTTCCTTCTATACAGAACGTAGATGGCGATACTCTTACCTGCATTCTGCGCTTGCATTGAAATGCTGATAATTTGTATATCCAAGTACGTTGTACCTTTCATGCCATTTGACCTTTGTTACATGCCGCGTTCATGGTGTTGTAATTTTTCATGTTCTCCTTTTATCGCTCAATGTGAATGGCCGAACGGTCCTTTTGAAACAGCACGACCAATATCCTTTCCCATACTGCCCAATACGAGCGTATGCTCCGTCGCTAACGACCTCGGCGTCGACGGTACATTAAACTCTAATCCTTCTTTCTCTTTTCTAATGTGAGTCAGTAAACAATGCATACCCAGTCTGGACAGTTTGTGCGATATGTCTATTGACTAACTTGGGACTAAACAGGAGCCAATGGAATTCCGTGATTTTCCTAAATTGCTTCAGGCAGACGTCGGGATAGTTCCTTTGAAAGGGCACGGGAGATTTCCTTCCCTATGCTTCCCTAATCCGAGCTTGTGCTTCGTCTCTAATGACCTCCTTGTCGACGGGACATTAAATACCGATCTCCTCCACCTCCTCCTCCAGGAGCCGATGGAAGATGTTATCATCGCTGGGACCTTCCATGTCAGGTTACCCGCTTCCCATAATGGATGCAGTACTAACTGTATTGTGGTATTGTGGTGACATATTATTCCTCTAGTCTCAAATATGGGATTCTTTTCTGGGGATCATAGGTGCAAAACTTGGACGCAATAACTAGATTCAATAGTCAGACTCATTGTAAAGAACCATTTCTAAAAACCGTGTATCATTGCTGAAACAAATGACTAAATCTACCAATTTGTTACGCAAATCAGGGAGAACATTACTAAGTACTTGACTATTAGTTCTATGCACAATCATGGAACAAAATTGCATTTAAGAAAGAAAAACAAACAAACAATTCAGAATACTTTCTGTCAGGGAATATATTCTTTATTATAGACTTGTACAGGTCTCCCAGTTAAGACTATCGGATTTTTGCTCTCCAGACTTGATGCTTGCTAGGGTCAGTTCTTAAGAAATACATGAGATTGGTTTTGTGAGGGGATTTACACATAAATTTTGTGACTGTTGACCAGAGAAAAGTTGATTTACTTGAATCTTACTGCCTAGTACAGACAGTATACTTCCCAGCTGAAGTTCAGGAGAACAGCGGAGCGATCATAAACAATATATTCTTAGACTCTTCTCTTTTGAAGGACACAGTGTGAGAGAATTAGTAATGGCCCGTTCTGTCCTGATCACAGGTAGTAATACTGAAAGAAACGAGGCAGTCACATCCCAAAGAGTGAACAAAAGATTTGAGTCCACTTGCGGTTCGAACGTTCAAAGGAAATCTCGATGGAGATATTTGGATGGAAGTCCACAATACAAACAAATTAGACGACAAATGTAATACATTTCTTCAATGCTTTATCACTTGCTTTGGTAGCTCTTTCCCAGTAAAAAATTGCAGGCAGACATATAGTACAGATAAGGAACTGTTTTACATAAATAGTGGATTTAGAATATGATTCAGGAAGAAACGGAAGGTGTATTATAATATAAAGGATAGTCAGAGTCCAGTAACATATAATTTGATTGTAGACAATACTACATAGTGATGAGGAATATCATCAGACAGGATGAAATAATGCATTACACCAAGAGAAATTAAAACTGTACGATCAACTGTAAAAGACGTAACAAGACAGAATGTGTGCTTAACATAGTACACATATTTTATCTGAGAATGAAACTGGTAGTGATCCACAAGAATTGTGCTAAATAGTTAATACTTACTTGCCAACAGTCAGGAAGTTGAAAGTTTATGTGCATAATTCTTGAGAGCTGGGGTTTCAAGATAACTACATCACATGCAGCTAAGGGAAACAAGCAAAGATGAAACTAAATGAATCATGAAATCATGAAAGAGGAAAGATTCCCATAGGTATGATGAAGTAGGTTTATGAAAATGAGTGTACCGTTCATTAGCTCTGTGTTTAGTTACGTGTGCACTGTGTCGTCTAGATGTGGTCAATTTACTGCAAACTGAAATACCCGTTTGTGAATTCACTTTATAAAAACGGTGAAAGAGATAAGGCAGACAATCATCGACCAATTTCTTTGCTACAAGTGTTTTCATAAGTTCTTAAGAAAGTAATGTGCAGGAGACTACTGACACATCTCAGTACATTTAATTTTGCTGTCAGACTCGAAATTTGACTTCACGAAAGGGGTATCCACAGAAAATGCAATTTATTCTTGTGTGTGTAAGGTAATACCAGGGTTGAAAGAAAGATTGAGGACAGTAGGTATTTTCTTCGATTTAACAAAAGCATTTGATTGCGTGGACCATGTGATACTGATGGGTAAGTTGGGACATCATGAGATTGGAGAAAAACCTCAGCAATGGTTCACTTTAGGAAGCAAAAGGTTGTCTTCTAGTGTCTCTAAACAAGGCAAAGATTTCAGTCTGACTGGCGTGATGTAAATGAGGAGGGGCACAGTTTTACGTTCTGAATACGTTGCTTTTCTTGAAATAAACGAATGATCTGCCATTAAACATGATATGACTAAAAAAACGTTTCCTTTTGCAAATGACACCTAACTGCAACAAAAAGGAATTATTTCAGCTTCTGAAAGGGAAATCTTTTAAAACCGATATGTTACTGTTCCAGGCTGGTCAAGCAGTCAGTTTAGTCGATCATTTTAAAGTCTTAGGTGTCTCGGAATTCTAACTCTGCCATCCTTTTACAAATATTCCATCATGAGGTGTGTTGTTGAGAAAATTTACTCATTCAGAAGGAGCTGCGCCATTCACTCAGCGAACACTAGACGGTAGAAAACGCTATGCACTTGGACAACACTTACTTAAACGTAGTACAGAAAGATATGCAGAATTCGGTAGGCTTCGTTTTCACGTATAGAGGGACTGAAAAATCTGAGTGATTAACTCCAAGTTGAAAGATCTCCTTGCGGCGCAATCCTTCTATTCTGTACAGGAGTTGCTCGCAGTATTTGAGACCTTTTTTCTGTAATGCGTTCTTTATTTGTGTACCCTCTCACAATTTTTTGGTGTTTCAATAATTCTTTCGTTTATAGATTTTCGAACTAGCATTCTGCAAATTGTGTACTGACTCGTTGGATGGCCAGGTAGTTGTCGCTCGCGTTGCCCCACGGAACCTGGTAGATATACAGTCGAAAAAGTTGTGTCCTATTGAAACAATATTTATTAAAGGATTTTTTCGATAATATTTTATGAGTGCCGATGACATTTCGCCAACATGTTTCCTGTTCCGATACATCAAAGTCTATTTGTATTGTGTTGTTTACGTGGAGTTCAAGAAATTGTAATTTGGCTCGAATTTCTCTATCTGACAGTGTTATATGTCCTAGAACTAAACATTTTACTTGTCGATTTTCAAAATCAGCAAAACAGTTGCTAATAGAATTTAAGATCAATGACAAGACCTGACTACTAAGGGTAGAAGGGCAGCAATGTAAATAAACAGAAGAGTAAAAATGGCCTGGAGGCGTTCCATAAACTAAATAGTCTCTAAAACGAATGATTATATGTGCCTGAAATTGAAAGTTTCCAATCAGTGTGTATTGCAGATTTTCACTTATAACAGCAAGATGTGAGCCGGAAACCGTTCGAACAATGAGGGATCCTCAGCGCGAAGTGTGAATTACTCGGAGGTACAGGAAAACGAACAAACGCGTCAGAGATCGAACTGTAGCGACAAATGAGATTAGTTTCTAAATCAAAATGAAGTGGAGGCGCGCTGGACATGTAACCAGGGCAATGGCTGGTGGATGGTTAAAGGAATTTGTTTGCTGGATTGCAAGAGGTAAGAAAAGATTGAGACGACGACCTGACCGAAGGTGGGGAGACGACATTAGGAACAGGGTGGAGGGCTCTAATGTACGGAAAAGTTGAGAGGAGGCCTTTATGCAACAGTGGATGTCAAGTACCTTATCATAATGTGGCATTTATTTCGACTTTTGCTACTGTAATAAAATCTTATTAGGACCAGACGTTTTTCACTTAATTTAAAGCATCTTCAACGATCACAGTTTTATATCCCGTGCATTATTTCAGTATGTTTCTTTCCAGCTAGGCATTCCGTTTTCAACAAGACAAAGTACACTACGCGAATGTGGTTATATACAAACATGCAAACACGAAAATGTTGTGTGTTAGTGAAGTGGGCTAAAAATCGAACGCCTATATGGAGAAGAACGCATGGCAATAATTTAGTAGCGAGATAATTGACCACTGAAAGTACTTTAAATAAAGCGAAATGCGTCTAGTCCAAGAAAAAGATTTATTACACTGGAAAAATATGGAGTATCTCCGTATTACCTAAAAACTGCGACTGTGGAAGAGATGCCTCAAAAACAGAGACATCCTTAAGATAATCTAATAAGTATTGGAGACTAACGAAATAGAATGAAAGTAGTCTGTTAGAAACGTGTTTCATATTATCGGTATGTGAGCTGCGAATCACTTGCGTGGTTCAAGAATTTTCTAGTCAATGCTATCGTCTGCGAGGGAAGTCGTGAGGTGGCGGCTGAACTGTTTAGCAAACCCGTAAGATGCTATAAATACGATCCTCGGTGACTACAGTAATGGGAAGGTCCCCATAAAAACACGCAAATTTAAAAGGAACAACGTCGCACACAGAATAACGTATTATTAAGTGAAAATCGCTAGGGGTGGCTCATTAAGCTTTAAAGTATGGGTACTAAACGTTCATCACGTTCCTCATGAATATAAACATTTAACAGATGGACAAGGGATTGCAAAAGTCAACTACAGTCTGCATGGAGAACGACTCTCCGCACCAAACAACTTTACGACTCTTCTGTTACCCTAAATTAACTCTCCTTTCACGAGCCAGCTGAAAGTTCCCAGGGCTCCTGAAATAACAAGACACTCTCACTGTAACAAGAGGAAAGAGGTGCAGAAGTAATTAGAAGTGTAATCATTTGTAGTAGTGAATACTGCAAGCAGTTTTCAAGCACTGTTAATGATTTGACTTGACTGACTACAGGGATTTGCAGATTGAATGTGTAAGGTTCTCATATGTTTTCTACTATTCAACTTTACTGTACTGAGGCAAAGATGAAACAGAGCACTGCATGAGTGGTGAATAAGATCCTTGACTCTGTGTTTAGTCTTATCTGTGGTTGACTTGCTAGTCAGTCTGTTGTACAGCGCTGGGACATTCTTACGCGAGGCGTAGTAGCGAGCAATTGAGTTCTTCCAAGAAAAAGATGTGTATTTTTGAAGCTGGGAGAAACTATCTGGAATATTTTATTGTGGAAAGGAAAACTGATGTACATTATTTTCTTGTTCTCTGTACTGATAAAGATTTTAGAGGAATTGTAAAGGTATGTTTGTAATTTTTGTAATGAGAGAATTTTGTAATTGTTAGAAGCTTCTTATGTTGTGCTTTTTTTTCTCAATAATCAGAGTTTGATTTCTTAAAAACAATTTTCTTTAAAGTAAAACACACTTCCATGACACGTAAAGTTTTGAACTTTTATCGTGTGTGCATTGCACCTTGCGCCACAAGAGGCAACAGATCGTTTCTGGCAAAAGTAATTCATAATAGGTTACTTATCTTTAGCAGCTGCATCTGATGATTTGTATTTGCTTTCGAGAAAGTCAGATCTTTAGACAAGAAAAAAAAGCATGGTGAGCAAGAGGTAAGTCAGGGCAGATCTCAAATTGCATTCTTGTGCAAATAGTGTGCAGTCAGGATTGTCAGCTGTCGTGATAGCAAGTACATTAACTTTTAGTGAACAGTGTTGCTAATTACAGTTATTTTCTTCCGAGTAGAGTAGTACTTTATTTCTGAGGATATTCTTAGTCTAACTTTGCACTTCATATTGCACATCGTTCATAATGTTTCGGTACTGAGTTTTAGTTCTATAGTTTTCACTGGGCATGCAATTAGTTTCTTTTGGCTGTTAATTAAGTTCATTTTCTTTAATTCATAATTTTACGTTTCTTGCAGTTTAAAGTTTTATTTCGTGACACTATTCACATGCGCAGCACAGTGCCAACCAATAGTCAGTTTTTCTCAGCAGTTCATTACGCAGTCTAAAGTACATGTTACATGAGGAGAAAGTTTTCGGAATCAATGTATTCAGTTCTCTCACAAAGAGACAAAATTTTATAGACAGCTTACTAATTATGAAACACGTTACGGGGCAGTTTGGGAATGAACTGCCACGAAACAGTCACATCTTTGGTTGCATGCTAAAGCATATCTGCAAGATGTACTATGAGCGCTGACTCCTGACGACCAGTCAGGTAGCTTTGTGGTCAGATTCAGTTCGAATAGGACCATGATTCTTGCAGTTTAAAGTTTCATTTCGCGACACTATTCACATGCGCAGCACAGGGCCAACCAATGTCCGTTTTGCTCTTGTTCCCATTGTGGCCGCTGACTCTAGGATCTAACGTTGTTCTACCTCTTAAATTCAGATGTTATCTTGTGTATTGCTAAGATGGGCATTTCTAAGCTGCGTTAGGCAAGATTCATGGTGAAAGCGTTTCTTGCTAGCGTTACATTGGAATAATTTTCTATGATGTGATTTTTTTTCAGCTTTGCAGATGTTTTCATTACAAGAAAAGCTACACGTTCGTCCGCTACGCGTGTTTGTCTGATATAATGAGGATTAATAGCTAATTTTGTTCTAGCCATATGCCGATATTTTTTTCTCATTCACTAAATAGTATTATGGGGACCTGAAGGCATATGAGGTAAATTTTCTGTTTTTGAGAATGTGTAGAGGACATTTATATCTATTTTTCGTGAACCTTCATGGTTATTTATTGAATAATTTAAATTAACCTCAAGTTTATCGTTAATTCTTCTCCTCCTGAAATCATTTCTCAGTTTTACGTCTCATATGTTGAATCTGCATCTGCTCGTTTATCCTTTGATCTCGGCAGTGGCCGATACCAGCACTGCTTATTGGTGACAAGCTGCCTTCAGCAGAATTAGTAGTATTGTAAACTGCTTTCAGCAATGCAATATTTTCTTGTTTTTTTATTTGACATTGTCAATTTGGGGATACGCGAGCTGTTGATTTAAAGCATACAGATAAAAATTCTACGACAACATCGCAAATTTTCTATATTAATTACCGGTTTCGGCTCACTGACGAGCCATTTTCAGAGGAATCTAAAATGTTATTCATTGTGTGACAATCATTACACATCGTCGTATTCTTAGAGCAAAGTCACCCTAAAATGAAAAATCGTAGTTTATGTAAACTGATAACGTTAATCACTAATCAAATATTGTTACAGTGCCCATGTTGCAACACGTACAAACTACGAACAGCAATGATAGTTGCATCCCCCATGAGCGGATGTAACCAAAATATCACTTCTCATATTCATAACAGGAACAAGGAAGTGTTACTGTAATGAATATTTAAAGTGATATCTTGTTTACATCCACTCTTGGAAGATGCAACTATCATTGCTGTCGATAGTTTGTGCGCATGTGTGGCAATAAGGGCACGGTAACAATATTTGATTTAACTCTCAGAATACGACATGTAAAGATTGTCACACAAGTAACATGTTAGATCGATCTGAAGGTGGCTTGTCAATGAGCCGAAACCAATAATTAATAAAGAAAATTGGCGATCTTGACGTAAGACTTTTATCCACAAATGTCTTACAATGTTTTCTTCTTTGCATGTGATTTTCAGCTAGCATAATATAGGTCTGCACTGCAGAGAATTTCTAGATACGCGCCACTGCCCTGAATACATCGAGAATAGGCTCGTTTTGGTTCATGCTTCTTGCTATTAAGTGTTAAGTAATACAAGGCGCAGTTTACATGCACTGTACGCGTTTTCTCTACAAAAGAAGAGGCAGTTACAGTTAGAGTTGTTGAACGTCTTGGTAATAATTCTATATCACTGTAGCACATGTTAAAGACGCCTTCATACGTTCTGTTGCGTCATGAAAGTGTTCTTACTATCTGATATTTCATTAAAAGGAATCATATCGCGTTGCAGTTCATTCATGGATAAAAATTTTGTACAGGAAGGGACCCATCTTCAAGGCACTAGTACCGGAGTCACAACTTGGTTCAAATGGTTCAAATGGCTCTGAGCACTATGGGACTTAAGCCGGCCGCGGTGGTCTAGCGGTTCAGGCGCTCAGTCCGGAACCGCGCGACTGCTACGGTCGCAGGTTTGAATCCTGCCTCCGGCATGGATGTGTGTGATGTCCTTAGGTTAGTTAGGCTTAAGTAGTTCTAAGTTCTAGGAGACTGATGACCAGAGATGTTAAGTCCCATAGTGCTCAGAGCCAACCAACTATGGGACTTAATATCTAAGGTCATCAGTCCCCTAGAACTTAGAACTACTTAAACCTAACTAACCTAAGGACATCACAAACATCCATGCCCGAGGCAGGATTCGAACCTGCGACCGTAGCGGTCGCGCGGTTCCAGACTGACGCGCCTAGAACCGCTCGGCCACACCGGCCGGCGGAGTCACAACTGCTATGTGCTTATGTCAGCATTGGCGTCCATACGATGGTCTGCAGGGGGGGGGGGAGTTCTAGACTTGGGCGTGTGGAGCATTTTTAATATTTTGAAGAAGAGAAGCTTGTAAGTAGTCATAAAAAAGTTCCCGTTCTGACCCTGTTAAAAACCTGCGAAATATGGACTTTTCAGTCATTTTCTTGAAAGAAAAGTACCTAATTACACTATATTTTTTCCTTTCCCTATCTTTTCTTACAGCATCCTTTTCACAACGACTGGAGAAGGCTGCAATTTTCTTCTTCTGTTAGGAATTAGTGACCCGTCGGCATTGCTGTTTTCATGGCTAGCTCGAATCTAGCGCCTTGTTGAAGGAACAAATTCACTAGGCTGATAAAACACAAATGTTGTGGAGCAAGGCAGATCAGACAATACCTTCTAAACTGAAAGACTTCGATTAAATACGGCTCACGGTAATTCGAGGGTACGTCAACGGCGGCACTTCTGATTTAAACGAGCTGGGAAGGAGAAATATTACAAGTGGGCGCCCGTCGCGAAACTTCCTACTCTCTCTCTCTCTCTCTCTCTCTCTCTCTCTCTCTCTCTCTCACACACACACACACACACACACACACACACACACACACACTAGCCTGAACAGAAACACAAACATACAGCAGGCGCCAGGGATACAACGTAAAAAACAGAAATTCTTGAGGATAAGACGGAGTGGCGAACCCATATTATCGACGATGCACATCGAATGCATCATATGAACCTTTACAAAATAGTCAACGTCCATGGTTTAGCCTTAGGGAAATGCCCAGTAATAGTTTGGCGTCTTGGTAGCATAGCAAGTGCACGAGACCTTAATGTTTAGCAAAAGATCTGTTTAATTTTAGCAAAAGCAGTATTTACTCTGTTTTCTTATAAATCGTATATGACCACCAGAGAGACTTTTGGCTGTTTGATATGATAGCAGAATACAAATATTTAACAAAAGTAATCATGTTGTAAGGTAATCATTAGAAAGGAAACGGTTACTGACTGAAGTATCCCGTCTTCCTGGTACGGTAAGTAACACAATTATTCTAGACCCTGTACTGATAATGCGCTTGCCAGAGACTAAACCTTGTAAAAGCAAAAGGAACAATTCTAATATTGCTCATATGAAATACAAAGAAAAGTGTGATACGTTGAATAATTATAATTAGTGTAAGATCTATACAAAAATGTTGTGCGATGTAAATTAGACTTCAGAAGAAAGAATAGCGTCGTCTTATAGTAACAGCTTGAAAATTTCGTAATTAGGTTCCTCTGAGGATTTTAATAACTTCTCCTTCGATTAAATACGGCTCACGGTAATTCGAGGGTACGTCAACGGCGGCACTTCTGATTTAAATTTCTCCTAGGTTCTTCATTCGCGAATGATACGTTAAGGTGTTCCGCAATGTATCTTCTAATATTAGTCTTTCGGCCCCGCCAAGTTAAATGGCGCAGTTGTAAGAGACTGATCTCGTATTCGAGAGGACAACGTTTCAAATCTCCTTCCACTTATCCAGAATTAGGTTTTTCGTTGCCCTCTGTAAATGGCGCAGGATAAATGCGGGGATGGTCCTTTTGAAAAAGAGATTTCCATTTCTCTTTTTAGTCTTTAATGACCTCTTCGTCTTTTGCTCCATTCACACTGTCACTTTGGTACTACATGTTGGAACCGTGCAGAAAAAAAGAGAAATAAATCTAGAGACTTTAGTTCGTAGAAGGTGCTGAGTTTCGTGTTGAGGAAGGTATGAGAACCACGGCGAAGCGAGAAGACAGCGAATCAGATTGCACGGAGGTTGAAAGGCGACGCCGGAACCGCGTACGTAGCTGCTGTTTTCGCTGTGTTTAATGGTCCAGTTTACCTGCTTATGGTCACTGGGTTGACGGTTTTGGTAATCTTCAGCTATCTCCGTCGGCGGTGGGAGCTAACAGGAACCGTGCACTCGAGCTGCGAGTAAATAAATCTCGGGAGACAGCAGAGTTGACGTGGTCGGCTAACTGCCTGTGGGAGGGACGTATGATCAAAATTAATTACGGCGCGTTGCGGACATTCCCCCAGTACGGGGTCACAGGTCGCCTTTGTACGTACCGTCCGGGCATATAATATAGGCCAACCGTTTTTATAAGAGTTTTTCTGCCTGCCATCTATTATCTCGAGCATCTAATAAGTGGTTATTGGGCGCGCTAGGCTCCCCGGTACAGTGCGTTTCGCAATCGGCGATCCAGAAACGATGTTAGGGAGAGATTGCCTTAGCGAGTTACCGCGCAGCGGTAGAATGAAGCACCGCGATGGTTTGTCTTCGGTCGTGCGGAGAAACCAATGGCCAGGGAGGTCGGACGCGCTGACGTGTCGGCTAATTGTGCCGCGGGATAAATGCTCTCCCAGCTTTTGTGTACTCTGCCGCGCGGGGACTGGTTCACCGCCAAACACGGCCACCGTTGTCAGTGGCGGTTTCCAACACACTGCTGTCGGAGAGCTTAGTGAACACTCGCAAGCTATGCTCGTTTGCCGGATACAACATTTTTGAGTATCATAACTTTTACCTCTCTATGAGAACATCCTAATAGAAGAATACATAATATTCGTACCTTTCCATATTGGATCAGGATCTTTCTCCTTAGGTGTCGTTGATAAAGACAGTACGACTTCCAGTTATCACTTTGAACATTTACAAAGAGCTTAAGTAGTTCCATTTAATAAAAGACTAAATACATTATGTTTAAAACAGTGTCACAAATTCCTTCAAGAGATGGTATTGGTCAAAAATAGAAGAAAAGTTTGTATACCTATATGTCCAGGAACCTGTACCTATTGAGATATGGAACGTTTTGCTTGTGACAAGTGACGTGTATTTATAGATGAGGGATTCACAAGAAATTGTGTACTAAATTACCACAATACGCTCCTGTGGGCAGATGCAAATGCAAGAGCAATCACGGAGGTGAGGCATCAGGATCGCTCCAGTGTCAGTGCATGGGCGAGAGTTGTCGGTGACAAACTCATAGGGCCATACACTTTACCAAACAGATCAGCGACTTCTGTGCGATGACTTACCACTGCTATTGGAGAACGTTACGCTTGCAGATCTGCGGAAAGACGACTATGGTTTAGGCGCGAAGGGGCACCACCCCATTTTCTACAGCTCGTGCGACAGTACGTCACCGCAAAGTTTCATGGACGATGGTTTGTCGAGGAGGTCCGGTAGCGTGTTCTCCACGGTCAGCGGATCTGTATCCGTTGGGTTACTGGCAACAGGGCGTTTAAAGGCACTAGTGTATGCTCAACCCATCAACAATCTGCAGACGTTACAGGGGTGTGTGACCAGTGCATGTGATGCAATACCGATGGAGCCGGGTGTATTCACAGCGAAGAAGGGCTGAAAGATGTGCAGGGATGCGTGGTAATCACGTACAGCACTGTCTATCATGTCTAGTTCTAAGTAATTGACAGATGGGAATGAGAGGACAGATTGGTCCATACCTCAACAGTCACGGGTTTCCAGACATATCTTTATAAGAAAGTTTTTTCTAGTTTTGACCAGTACTACCTCCTTTAGCTAAATACGACACATTTTTTAAACATTCTGTATTCAATTCCTGTGGTTACTCCCTTTTTTCGAAGTGCTCGTTTTAGGATCGTCTACCACGTGTGTAACTGTGACCGAACACGTTTGAAACACCATGCTATTGCTGTGGTTTTTAGTCCGACAACTCCTAGTTTCGCCACGTTGGTTTATTTTGTGCTACTTTCATCATCTCTGCATATCTGCTGCAACTTAAATCCATTTGATATGCTTACTGCAGTCAAGCGTTGATCGCTCTCTACAGATTACCCCCACGCGTTCCTTCCATTACTAAATTCCACTGAGATAACAAAAGTGGTCGGATAGCGATAAGGACATATACAGATGACGGTAATATCGCTTGCACAAAGTATAAAAGGGCAGTGCATTGGCGGATCTGTCATTTGTACTCATATCATTAGCTACCGTTTGTAATCTGATACATGTGAAAAGATTTCCGACGAGATTATGTACCCGCTCGACGGGAATTAACAGACTTTGAACCGAGCGAGGTGACGCAGTGGTTAGCACACTGGACTCGCATTCGGGAGGACGACGGTTCAATCCCGTCTCCGGCCATCCTGATTTAGGTTTTCCGTGATTTCCCTAAATTGTTTCAGGCAAATGCCGGGATGGATCCTTTGAAAGGGCACGGCCGATTTCCTTCCCAGTCCTTCCCTAACCCGAGTTTGCGCTCCGTCTCTAATGACCTCGTTGTCGACGGGACGTTAAACAATAACCACTACCACCACAGACTTTGAACGCGAAATGGTGGCTGGAGCTAGACACATGGGACATTCCACTTGGGAATCATTACAGAATTCAGTATTCCGATATTCAGTTTCCAGAGTACCAAATTTCAGACATTATTCTTCACCACGGACAACGCAGTGGCCGATGGCCTTCACTCAACGGTCAAGAGCAGTGTAGAGTTGCGTAGTGTTGTCAGTGCTAACAAGCAATCAACACTGCGTGAAATAACAGCAGAAATCAGTGTGGGACGTACGACGAACGTATCCGTTAGGACAGTGCGTTAATGGGCTATGGTAGCAGACGACCGACTCGAGTGCCTTTGTTAACAACACGACATCGCCCGCAGGGGCTCTCCTGGGCTCGTGATCATATCGGTTGGACAGTAGACGACAGGAAAACTGTGACCTAGGCAGATGAGTCCCGACATCAGTTTGTAAGAGCTGACAGTAGGGTTCGAGTGGAACCCCATAAAGCCATGGACCAGAGCTGTCAGCAAGGCACTATGTAAGCTGGTGGTGGCTCCATAATGGTGTGGGCTGTGTTTACTTGGAAAGGACTGGGTCCTCTGACCCAACCGGAGCGATCATTTACTTGAAATGGTTATGTTCAGCTAGCTGGAGACCATCTGCAGCAATTCATGGACTTCATGCTCCCAAACAACGAAGAAATTTTTATGTGTTACCATGGGTCATGTCACTGGGACATAGTTGTTGGCAATTGGTTTGAAGAACATTTTGGACAATTCGAGCGAATTATTTGTCTTCCCAGATCGCTCGACATGGGACGTAATCGAGAGGTCAATTAGTGCCAAAAATTCTGCATTGGCAACACTTTCGTAATTATGGACGGCTATGGAGGCAGCACAGCTCACTATTTCTGCTGGGGATTTCCTACGATTTGCGAAATCCATGTCATCTCGAGTTGTTGCACTATGCTGGGCTAAAGGAGGTACCTTAGGATATGTTGTATCAATCAGTCCCTTCTTTTAGTCAAATTGTGCCATAAATTTCCTTTATCCCCAGTTTGTTTCAGCATCTGTTCATTAGTTATCTGTTGCACTCACCTAATATTCAGGATTATTCTGTAGCACCACATATCAAACGCTTCTGTTCTCGCCTCATCTGTGCTTTTCATCGCCCACGTTTTACTTGCATGAAAGATTGAAGTCCTGACAAATATTTTCAGAAAAGACTTACGGACACTTCGTTTAATAGTGATGTCAAAATTTCCTCTTTCTGAGGCAAGCTTTTCTTGCTATTGTAATTTTACATATCATGTTCTCGTTATTTGTGGCATTCTCGTTTATTTTTCTCCCCAAATAGCAAAACTCGTCTACTACTTTTAATGTCATTTCCTAATCTAGGTCCCTCAGTATCATCCAATCTAATTCAGCTTCTTCGTTTACCTTTGATTTACTTTTGTTGATATTCATCTTATAACCATTCTTCAAGACAGTGGCCATTCTGTTCAGCGGCTCTTCCGAGTAATTTATTATCAACAACAATGCCATTGGCAAACCTTCAAGTTTTGGTTTCTTCCTCGTAAACATTAATTCCGTCTCAAAATTTCCCCTTGCTTTCCTTTATCGCTTTGCTCAGTGTAGAGACTGCATAACGTGGTCAATAAGCTGAAATGTCTGTAAGTTATAGCCCTGTCTCACTCGTTCCTCAGTCACCGTCTCCCGTTTGTCCTTAAACTCTAATAAACGCAATCTAGTTTATGTGCAAGTTGTAGATGACTTTCGTTTCGTGTAAGCTATCCCTGCTATCTTCAGATTTCAAAAAGCGCGTTCTAGTCAACATTGCCAAACCCTTTCTCTAAATCTGTAAATGCTATGTAGACAGGTTTACCTTCTTTCATTCTTATGTCACATGGTCAGTACTGCTTCACGTGTCCCCACACTTTTCTGGAACCCAAACTGATGTTCCCCCAGGTGGGTTTCTATTGGTCTTCCCACTCTTTTCTAAATGACTGTTGTCACTATTTTGCAAGCATCACTTATGAAACTAATGATCTGGTTGAAGTCACGCCTGTCAGCATAAGCCTTTTTTGGAATTGGTATATTGCAATCTCCTTGAAGATGAGGACATAGTTAAATAACTTGAAAATATATTTTACTTCACTGTTTGAAACTGTTCTCGAGAATAAACTAAACGTTCAGAACGGATTCAACATACATGTCCGAACTTTTGTATTTAAGTTCTATCTTTATTCTTAAGGTTCTGTTTAACCTTCTAAGAAAGATATTGTACTGTACTGAAAGTTAGTTACACGGACGATCTTGACTATTAGACCGATAATGATGATGATTGACGTGTGCTTGAAACGATAAGTCGTTATCAGCTGTTGCTCATTGACCGCTGAATGATCTACACTTATTTTATGTTATACTGGAAGATCCAACCGTCAATTATTTTCCGTACTGTTTTGGGTGTACGTGAGCTGTTTGAATAGACACGACTCAGACTACTAATACGAATGCTAGCGGTACATTAACTTCCGGATGACTCTTTATCGAGTGACTGTAGTAAAATGACGATATATGTATCTTTAATTTAGCAAAGATTAGTGTAACAATAAATTTCTCTGGCAAAGGAGAGGCCTGGTGTCGCAGCGTGAATAAAAGATGACAACGTACTGCTATATGCAGGATTGATATTCGTACTTTCAACATGTTTAAAAAGTAAAAAAATGATGTCAGTACAAAATGATTACATGAACCAACAACACAACACGTACAATAGTAAGCGATGTTGCCAATAGTGGTGTCTGCGAGATTGCGTTGATGCACCTGATCTGACCATCAGTTTATCTAACAAATGGGAAAACACATTTAGCTCCTTGCGCTTCGGTAGCATTGTATTCGATCCTACGTACAGTCGTGAAACAAGCTGTCAGTTGGTACTTTGTTTAATGAATTTTCATCATGTGGATGTAGGTGAGTAGACAGGTTCACACCGCACTCATAAACCACGGAACAGTCAAAAATTTCTCTTAATAAATGAAACACACTGTCTGACAAAAAAGTGGAGCACCCAGAAGACATGGTCGAATGTCAGTGCAGCTTCATTCCATACACACCATTGGCGGGCTTTTAAATGATTCGAGTTGCAATTTTCTGTGACATGTTGAACGCCCACCAGAGCGCATTATTATTACTCGTGTCTAGTTTTGTAACCAGTCCTGGTCGGATATATAAAGGGCGCGAACAGCGTCAGATATTGAGTGATCCTTCTGGAGGATAGGGAGATGCGGTGTATTCGTGTGAGGCAGGGTTATTAGCACATCAGAGAGTTAAATAGGGGGTCATTGTAGGTCTCCATTTGGCCGGCTGGTCGAATCGCGCAATATCCAGATTTGCGGGGCATTCTAATGTGACAGTGGCCCGATGTTGGACTGCATGGGAACGTGCGGGCAGCTATACTCATCGTCAAAGATCCAGCCGACTCTGCCTGATCTCCACAGGGAAGGATCGTCTTATTGTGCACATCGTAAACCATTCACATCTGCACTTGTCATCCGAGAACAAATAATTGACTCCCTGCAACATTCTGTGCCATCTTGCACTATTGATCGGAGACTAGTAGCAGCCGGACTAGGGAATTACCGTCCCATGCACAGGGCGCAGTTAACAGCAGAGCTCAAACCGTTGCGTGACGTGGGGAGAGATCAGCGGTGTCACTCTTGGCATCATGATGTGCGGGACCATTGGGTATGACTTCAGGTCACAGCTGGTAGAGACTGAGGGAACTGACGGCACAACAGTGCGTCATGGACATACTGCGTCCTCATGTGTTACATCACACAGTACGTGGTGTCGTTTATCAGCTGGACAATGCTCGTCTATACATGGAGCGTGTCTATGAACTGTATGCGTGATGCTAAGGTACTCTCGTGGCCAGCAAGATCTCCAGCCTGTCCTTGTCGTAACATGTGTAGGACCAGCTCGGACATCAACTCCGTCCCTGTGCCAGTGTGCAGGATATCGTGGACCGGTTACAACAGGTGTGGACGATCTTGCATCAGGAGAGGATATAATGAATGGCTTTACGATATCTTTCCCAACAGATTCAGTGCATGCATCCAGATCAGAATGGCTCATACTGGCAAGTTCTTTACAAATTTGATTCGCTTTTGTAATCACTGCACTAACATCACATAGGCTGTCAAACAGTGAAGTTTAACTTCGTTTCCTCCTTCCCTTCTGTGTGCTACATCTACATATATACTCCACAAGCCACCGTACGGTACGTAGCATAGGGTACGCTGCACCACTACCTCCGTATGATCCCTAATGTCTCGTATATTATCTTCGTGGTCATCACGCGCAGTGTATGTTGGCGGCAGTAGAATCGTTCGGCAGTCACCTTCCAATGCCGGTTATCTAAATTTTCTCAACAGTGTTTCTCGAAAACAACGTCGCGTTCCCTCCAGGGATTCCCATTTGAGTTCCCGAAGCATCTCCGTAACACTTACGTGTTGTCCGAACCTACTGGTAACAAATCTGGCAGCTCGCCTCTGAATTGCTTCGATGTCTTCCTTCAGCCCGACCTGGTACGGATCCCAAACACTCGAGCAGTTCTCAAGAATAGGTGGCACCAGCATCCAATATGCGATCTCCTTTACAGGTAAACCACTCTTTCCTAAAATTCTCCCAATAAACCTCAGTCGACCATTCGCCCTCCCTACCACAGCTCTCATATGCTCATTCCATGCCATATCGCTTTGCAACGTTACGCCCAGATTTTTAAACGACTTGACTGTGTCAAGCAGGGCACTAGTAATACTGTATCTAAACATTACAGGTTTGTTCTTGCTACTCATCCGCATTAATTTATATTTTTCCACATTAAGGGCTAGCTACCATTCATTACACTAACTGGAAATTTTGCGTAAGTTGTCTTGCATCTTCCTACAGTCACTTAACTTTGACACCTTACCGTACACCACGGCATCATCAGCAAACAACCGCAGATTGCTGCCCACCCTGTCCGCCAAATCATGTATGTACACTCCTGGAAATTGAAATAAGAACACCGTGAATTCATTGTCCCAGGAAGGGGAAACTTTATTGACACATTCCTGGGGTCAGATACATCACATGATCACACTGACAGAACCACAGGCACATAGACACAGGCAACAGAGCATGCACAATGTCGGCACTAGTACAGTGTATATCCACCTTTCGCAGCAATGCAGGCTGCTATTCTCCCATGGAGACGATCGTAGAGATGCTGGATGTAGTCCTGTGGAACGGCTTGCCATGCCATTTCCACCTGGCGCCTCAGTTGGACCAGCGTTCGTGCTGGACGTGCAGACCGCGTGAGACGACGCTTCATCCAGTCCCAAACATGCTCAATGGGGGACAGATCCGGAGATCTTGCTGGCCAGGGTAGTTGACTTACACCTTCTAGAGCACATTGGGTGGCACGGGATACATGCGGACGTGCATTGTCCTGTTGGAACAGCAAGTTCCCTTGCCGGTCTAGGAATGGTAGAACGATGGGTTCGATGACGGTTTGGATGTACCGTGCACTATTCAGTGTCCCCTCGACGATCACCAGTGGTGTACGGCCAGTGTAGGAGATCGCTCCCCACACCATGATGCCGGGTGTTGGCCCTGTGTGCCTCGGTCGTATGCAGTCCTGATTGTGGCGCTCACCTGCACGGCGCCAAACACGCATACGACCATCATTGGCACCAAGGCAGAAGCGACTCTCATCGCTGAAGACGACACGTCTCCATTCGTCCCTCCATTCACGCCTGTCGCGACACCACTGGAGGCGGGCTGCACGATGTTGGGGCGTGAGCGGAAGACGGCCTAACGGTGTGCGGGACCGTAGCCCAGCTTCATGGAGACGGTTGCGAATGGTCCTCGCCGATACCCCAGGAGCAACAGTGTCCCTAATTTGCTGGGAAGTGGCGGTGCGGTCCCCTACGGCACTGCGTAGGATCCTACGGTCTTGGCGTGCATCCGTGCATCGCTGCGGTCCGGTCCCAGGTCGACGGGCACGTGCACCTTCCGCCGACCACTGGCGACAACATCGATGTACTGTGGAGACCTCACGCCCCACGTCTTGAGCAATTTGGCGGTACGTCCACCCGTCCTCCCGCATGCCCACTATACGCCCTCGCTCAAAGTCCGTCAACTGCACATACGGTTCACGTCCACGCTGTCGCGGCATGCTACCAGTGTTAAAGACTGCGATGGAGCTCCGTATGCCACGGCAAACTGGCTGACACTGACGGCGGCGGTGCACAAATGCTGCGCAGCTAGCGCCATTCGACGGCCAACACCGCGGTTCCTGGTGTGTCCGCTGTGCCGTGCGTGTGATCATTGCTTGTACAGCCCTCTCGCAGTGTCCGGAGCAAGTATGGTGGGTCTGACACACCGGTGTCAATGTGTTCTTTTTTCCATTTCCAGGAGTGTATATAGAGAACAGCGGCGGTCCTCTCACACTTCCCTGGGAGATTCCTGACGATGCCCTTGTCTCTGATGAACACTCTCCATCGAGGACAACAGACTGGGTTATATTATTTAAGAAGTTTTCGAGCCACTCACATATCTGTGGACTTATTCCATATTCTCGTACCTTCGTTAACATCCTGCAATGGGACACAGTGTCAGATGCTTTTCGAAAATCTAGGAATGTGGGATCTGCCTGTCGCCCCTCATCTATAGTTCTCAGTATATCATGTGAGAAAAGGCAAAGCTGAGTTTCGTATGAGCGATGCTTTCTAAAACCGTGCTGATTCGTGGACGTGAGCTTCTCAGTCTCAATAAAGTTTTTTTATATTCGAACTGAGAATATGTTCAAGGATTCTGCAGCAAACGGAAGTTAGGGATATTGGTCTCTATTGCGGGTCCGTTCTTTTACCTTTCCTATATAGGGTGAGTCTCCTAACGTTACCACTGGAAACATCTCCCAAACCACAACAAACACTGAATAACCAATTCCCCAGACCGAAAGTGAGGAGAGTGGCTGGTGTAATTGGTTAATACAAACCATTGAGAAATGCACGGAAGTATGAGTTTCAACACATACTTACGTTCTTTTAAATGGCGATCTGTTATTATCTTTAGCACAAATGAAAGGAGAAAAAAATACTTAATCGATGCCGTTTATTACATTGTAGAATGTTAATTACATCCAGAGTAATTTGTAACGTATAGTTGACGCTTGAGTAACTCCTCAGCAGTTCAGTCGTGTGTATCGGAGAGAACCGAATTAATTACGGATATAGAAAGACAGTAATGTAACGTAGGTACAGAAGAGACATGAACAGCGCGTGAGGTCCACATGCTAACATTTTTATTAGTCTTTTTCTGTGAAGAATTCTGTACGGCACTGATTTGTTAGAAGAAGATGTACATTAATATGAGAATGTAGTGAAACTTAATTTTTTTTTGTATTCAATTACTGAATGTAAAAGAGTATGTCCTGACATTTCAGGCCAATGAATGTTCAAAGTGGTGCCCATCATTTACAGCACACATCTGCAAGATAGCACGTGACGCAGTACATCTGGTATAATATTGCCACAGGCTCCCTCAATACGGTGTTTGATATCCTCGGGAGTTCTAGGCACATCACGGTAAACGTTCTCCTTTAACGTACCGCACATAAAGAAGTCTAAATGTGAAAGATCAGAAGAACTGGCTGGCCAATTTATGCGTCCGCCAAGTCCTATGAAACACCCGTCGAACATTCTGTCAAGGGTCAGCCTAGTGTTCATTGCAGAATGTGCAGGAGCACCATCATGTTGATACCACATACATCGACGCGTTTCCAGCGGGACATTTTCTAACACTGGTGGCAGATCATTTTGTAGAAACTCGATGTATTTTGCAGCTGTTTGGGCGCCTTCAATGAAGTGAGGACCAATGAGATGGTCGCCAATTATTCTGCACCGTACATTTATATTCCACGGCCGCTGTCGCTCAACCTGTCGAAGCCAGCGAGGATTGTCCACGGACCAGTAACGTTTCGTCCAATAACGTTAGGAATAGAAGAATTCCACGGACCACGGCCATATAACCAGGAAGATTTATCAACAACAGTACCATCCGGTCGTGAAAGCCTTCATTATATGACCTGCGATTTTTTCCAGTCGCTTGGGACTTTGTGCTGGGCGAGTTCACATTTTTTGTCAGACAGTGTACAGTGATGACGAACTGTGGGTAATCACGAGGGTTACTGCCGCAAAAATGCTACAGTTAAAGTATAACTCAGCCATTGGTTAATATCATACACGAGACTTACTGGGCGTACATGGAAATTAGAACATTCCAGTCTTGGGGAAGAAAACAAAAGCCAAGCTGTCAGGTAATTCGCTAGTATGATAGATTCTGCTTCACTCACCTAGACAGAAGACACAAAATCAAAGACTGAAACGACACAAGTCAAGAAAGGTAGCAAGCTATTCATCAAACCTAATGACAAGAAAGACGCACAGGAAATACAGGCACGCTTCACGGGACTAGTTTATCCGAAGAAAGAAAAGATCAGTATCAAGAAAACTAAGACAGCAAACAATGCTCTTATAAGAAACAGATGAACAGAGCAGGAAACTGACGCAAGAGTCATGGTTGAATAAAGAAATGATATGCGAGCCACCTAGGAAACGGGGGCCAATAGTGATAGTATCTGATGTTCCAATTACCATGCTATACAATGAATTACGTCAATGTATGGACAGAATTAGGAGGGAAATACAGATAGAAATCAGTTCTTGGAAGAAACAAAAGCCAGATTTAAAACATCCACGAGGGAACCTAACAGTACATTGTGGGCTGGAGGGAAGTCCGAAAATCGGAGAACAGTTAGTTACGTAGATAAGAACATGCCTTGGATTTCGTTCAACCATTGTGAAGGACTACACTGGAGTGCCAGATGCTATAACTGCTATAAGGAAAAGAAAGTGATATGCTTCCACTGTGGAGAATCTGACCGTCAGAAAAATTACTGTAACAATACCAAGCGAACTCCAGTATGCATTCCATGCGTGAAGAGAGAAAGTGACAATGCCGCCAACGAGATAAAAACTGTTCGATGTACCAAACGTTCTTGGAGCGGAAAATTCAAAAAAAGGAATATTGAGTTGGGTTTGGATGATTTGGTGGAAGAGACCAAACAGCGAGGTCATCGGTCAAGGAATATTGATTCTGAACCATCGAGTAATCTACTAACGAGCACCACAGAAAACCACAGAGTAACTACAGACGTAACAAATATCAGGTCGATAGTCGAAGACGATGAAAAACTGCCAAGGCAGAAAACTACTAAACCCGATCACTGTGATCAAATGGATTATAAAATTGAGCTCCTATCTTTGTAAGAAATGAAAAAGAAAGAGCCAAAAGATTCTGGTCCAGTGCGAAGGGTAAAACGAAAAGAGATATAGCCACACAAACCGTAAACGTGATAGATCGAACAGACAAGGGTAATAACGAGATGTACAGTAAAAAGGGCATTAATAAGGATAACGGATAAGAGTTTTGAAAGTAACTAAGAAGAAAGGAAAACAAGGAACGGAGAGTATCCCTGCCTCTAGACAAGGAAGACTCACAGAGGAACGTGCTGTCAAATTCAGGGCAAGTTGAAAGTGTAACGAATGCAAGTGTGACACCAAACAACACGTTAGAGTAGCGGAGTGTGATAGCACGCAACAGCTAATAGAGGAAAACTATGAAAATACATGGATTTTAGGAGAACCTACAGATAACAGGAATTAGAGAGAGAACGCAAACAGTGATGGACGTGAGAAGTGAAATGGATGAAGTTTTTGGTCGACCCGTGGTCTGTTTGCGAAACGTGTGAAAACGCAATGGCCTAGCTAAATTGGAGGGTGTACACGCGTTAACAACAGCCATGAAACACCTGATTAGGCATATTCATTCAAAAGTTCTACTATGAATTTTCCTGCCAAGGAGGAACTCGATCATCTGCAGCTCAGTGTCAAAAAGTTGCCAAATAACAGAGGAACTGCAAAGTACACATCCGACTTCACTTCGTTTTTAAGAGGAGGCAGAAGACACTCGATATCAGGCATATGTATAAACAATTAGTCACGACACATGATCGAATTGTATATGATCACAGATTAGAATGGCCCTATAGCTTTGTGCTCGCTAGGTTTCAGTCGCACAATCCGCTGACATCCTAGGGCAATGGAATATAGATAAATGACTAAAATCGGATAGATAAATGTGAGTCGCAGCGCCATGGTGATGTAAGGCTCAAGAATGTGTTAGGAGGACGGACGTAGACATTCTATGTGTACTGGAGCCACATTTCAGAAATGGGGCATTACCCTAATGCGAGATGCGACACAGGTCACAAGATCAGTTCATCGCCCAATCATCACCAAGGTGGTGTTGGACTAACATACAGCAGTACAAAAATACATCAACTGTGCAACTAATACGCGGTAGCTGATTTAGGAAAATTTTATGCAACAAAGCAGTGTTTTCAATACAGTCAAGAGATACAATCACATATGGAAAAGATAAAAATAGAAGAAATACTGACTGACATGACACACATTTTCGTAATGGACGCAAATGCAAGATCAGCATTGTGGCGTAACAGTGTAAGATGGACTGATGAAAGAGGACTCTGCCTGAAGGACGCTATGCAAAAACTTGGACTTCATGATGTGAATTGGCCTCTTAATCGACCTACTACCCAAAATCGTGCAGGCGTGACAACTCAAATATGGATATCACCAGTAGTAGGCTAACGGCAGAACAAGCCCACATCTGATATGAAACTGACATGCAAATTAATTAAATTGATCAATTAATTACACCCAATCATGCCCACCCCCACCCACTCCTAGATAACGCCATGTGTTTTCCTCAGCCTGCACGTGGCTTCCCACACCCTCCGCCCTCACCAAACCTTCCCCTTCCCCTCCCCACCTACCCTATTAGCGGGAATTTCAAATTTTGGCGGTAATTTCGAATTTTGGCGGTAATTTCTGTCCCAGGGCTGTGCTGATGTCCACCCCACCCGCCAACTTGGAATTAGTGGGAATTTAAATATGGTAATGATCTTTTCAGGACTCGAACCCTGGTACTTCTGTACAGGAAGACCAAGTGCACCCAACAACATACGGAAACGGCCCAGATGCAGGAGAAGTAGGTTGCATTAGTGTGCTTTATTTTGGTTGGGAAACTGAAGTAAGATCAGGTGTAATTGCACTGCCATATGCTTAACGTTACACAAGGAAGGCCCAAAATCGCAATACAACTTAGAAAATAACACCATACAACTGGTGTTACCCGGCTAGAAAAAAATTTCACAATACGACACGAAAGTAGTGGCAGATGCACTCATACTCTACCCTACACCTACAAGCTGGCAGGAAAAAGGCTGCGGTGTAAGGTACTATCTTTATCCTTTCTTTTGGCAGGAAATATATTCAACTGACGAGATGCTGATGTTGGACAGAGAGAAGTTTAATAAGTGTATTATCTGTATGCATACAGCTGAGGACTGTATCTAGCGCTGTTTGACGTCAGGGTTCGCTATAGACGCCTGCTCGAAAAGCACCCTGCAGCTCAAGAAATCAGTGCTAATATATGCTACCACAACGGATGGAAAATACATCACTGTCGTAATTACACATGGAAATTGTCGTGAAAAAAAAACAGCACTCATCATCAACAGGTCATAATGCAACACATGTATTAGGGACTGGGAAAAAATAGTTGTAACAACAAGACTACTGCAAAATCTGACCCCAGGAGATTCCAGAGGGGAAGCTGTTGCAGCTGTGTTGTTCCCGATGGACGCCCACGAACTATTCAGCTTAGATATAATCTTACCCTCATACCCTTCCACCCTCATCCCTCTCTCCTCAGCATAGGTAGGGATACAGGCCTTTTCTATCTTGGTGTTGGAGGTCCATAAAGAGATCCTTCTGGTGGCATTGATATACTGTCTCCAGTCTGCGGAAATCAGTCACAGATAGACAAAAGATGACAACAAGACGCTTCATGAAATCTGTTAAACTTATTTCTCGGGAATACTGGACTCTCCAGGAAAAAAGAAAAAAAAAACCGAAGGTCTGGAGGGCCCTCCAGATCGCTTTTTCAAATGTCCGCTGCTTGGAAAACAGGAACCCCTTCGCCTACAGCGACCGCAGAGCCCGGAGAAGCCTCCCACCGATCTGGTTGCATAGTTTTCAGTACATTGTGACCCAACAAGCACGTGGCTGAGCAGTCAACGTTATTGATGCTGACAAAAGCTACACATACTATACAGCGCGACGTCGGCATCCCTCAGAACAAAACTGAGATAAATGAAGTCTATCCTGACCATGGGTTGTTTGTTTAAAACAGCTACAACATCATACAGAACACGGCCACCATTGCTCTAGTAATCCCAGCAGGAAGCGACCACCGTTCTGCAATGAAGAACACTTCTATTTAATGTCAACACATCTCTTGCAATCAATCATCTTCTAAAAAGGAAAACACAATAGCGGCGATAATGAATGACCTCTTTCCACGAAAACAGCCACTGTCCGTGTTCTTTTAGTTTTATTGGCAAAATCGGTATAGTTTTTACATTCAACTGCAGTGTACAATTCGCATCTCATTATTTTGTGACAAATCCCATTTTACAAATGCGATGCTATATCGCACCTGCGTTCATGTAACAAATCGTGAGAGCCTGTCTTGTAATAGAACTTCCTATAAGATTTTACTGAGTCTCTCTCTCTTCCATTACACTGAAACCGTAACATGGTTGTAAAGTTTGTATCATACATCAGATTCTTGCATTGTAGTTTTATAAGCAAATTGATCATCACGTCCTGTTTCACGCAATTTACTCCCATGTTGAGAAAACACTATCATTTCTAGGTTCCACAATGAGCTATAATTTAAGTGGTGTTTACTTTATAATTATAGTACTACACTGTCTGACTACTGTTCTCTTCTGGACCGTACATAAGAATCTCACAAAGGACTGTCTACCTCCAGCCAACAGACATCTAGCACACAAAATAGGATAATTGAGATGATTATGTGCCATCACCGTGGATCTTTATTACAGCTTGCATCAAATAGAATCATCTGATTTAGCACATCTATATTTCTGAAGCCAACAAACATACACAATGAATTTTGTTTCTTGATCAACAGGAAACTCGAAGTTTTTTTCATTCCTTTTCATAGATGTTCAATATGCCTCCTTTGAGACACATGGCATATGTCAATGCGGCATTCAAGTTGTTCCCACACTGCAGCGAACATGTCTTGAGTTACAACTTCCACAGGTGCTGTAATGCGATGTCTCAGTTCATTGATTGTTGTTGATAATGGAGACACATAAACAGTTGAGAGGTGGCATGAGCCCCCTCTCATATTTCTATCTTACGATTCTCCTCTCTAATTGCATGTGGTGCAAAGTTGCTATTCCTTCACACGCGGACTTCCCACGCAGCGTCTCTCGTCACCCGGGTGGTCCGGTGACAGGCGGGCTCTCCTGAGCTGGAGAGGGTTAAGCCGACGGGGGTGAGGAAGTCGAGTGAATGCTTTGCAGACGCCGACATTGTCAAAAGACACGTCCGGAGGGGTCTGAAGTAGCGGCTGGGCTAGAGGTTCCGTTACTTCGCAGAATCTTAGCGAAAACACTTTCTGGCGGGCTACCAACGAGGCGTGGGAATGACTTGTGTACCCAGGCAGTTGTGGCGGGAAAATTCCCGCGCTTTCTGCAAAATAGTAACTGTGATTGGCTTGCTCAGGGCATAGCTCCGTGACGTAGCAAAATCAGCGCAGAAATTGGCGCCAAGAATCTCCATTGGTGGAATGGTAGTGCTCCGGCAATGGAGTGGAATTTTCCGCCGGTTTTCGAGTTGCTGATTGGAACGTTTAACCACGGCCACTGTCGTGGGGGCGGGAATGTTCGGTGTTCGGCCTGTACGGGTGCTCTAGGTAGTCGGCTCTCGCCTTTCGGTCGAGGACGTCGAAGCAACCAGCCATCGCCTGCGGTACGCCAGATCGTGTTCTTGCAGTTAAGAAGACAGTTTGGTAATGTATGTCCGCAGCACCGGCAGATAGGGATTTTCCTAGGTGATAATCAGAGCTCAGCAGAGCGCGCCTGTTCGTCTTTTTCTAACTTTGTTCTGTCTTGAGTAGCAGCAATTAATGTTGGGTTAGCTGTGTGTCTCTCTTAAGATTTGAGTGGCAAGGAATTGGCTCCACATACCACTTCGTCATAAACCTCACAATCTAGTTTAGGGACAACTTCACCTTCACAGCGTTTGTTTGTGTATCCAATTTGAGCCAATTTGATGTATTATAAATTAGAATTCATGTGTTTTTGTTTATTATTTTGTGTTTAGTCTTAATAAATCATATTGTTATTTTGGACAGAACTTTCATTCTGTTAATCGGTAGAGCAACCCATCATTTCTCACCACGTTTATGAATCCTTCCTTTATTTAACTTATTTATCAAATTAAATTATTGCAGGTGCCAAACTCTTTTCTACTCCACTTGCAGGGTTGATTACAGTCAGTTCGCGTATATTATTTAATCCTTGTGCAACAGCAAAAGTCGGAGTTAGAATAGGGGGGGCATAGAGCATCATTTACATATGTAGATTCTAGAATTTAGTGTTAAATACACTGCTAGCCCCGGCACCTCGCATAAAATGGCGACCCTTAGCCTCGGATCTTTCCTGTGAATCGCTGATAAGTAGGGACATTCAGAATATTTTTTGCTTAATTTTTTTTATTGATTAATACCAAAGTTTTTTTTCTTGTAGTTCCGTGATTAGTTTTTAAGTAGCGGCGCATGTTTACTGTTTTTGTTTTCAGCGTATATATTTGTTTGTTTGTTCATTGTTTTATATGTTTCTTTGATGTGGTGTCCGTACCACTTCACACTTTGTCGGGTTTGTATGCAGTTTCTGTGCATGTAATTACAGCGTTGGAACGGCGTTGTTGAAATTTTGTGTCTATGTCGAAAAATATATGGAGTAGGTTAATTTTATTGTGCATTTTAGATAAATTTGTTTTTCATGAATGATAACGAGAAGTAAGGCACGACTATTATCGAGCGAAGCTAAAACAAAAGAGGATAGCATAATGGATAAGGGGCAGTTTACTGAGGGGAGTAGGTTCAGAGATGAGATGGGCACATTTTTAGCAGGACAGGACGCCAGGGTCATTGATGAGGAAGGTGATTTGGACGCGATCTCAGAGCTGCGTTGCGGCCGTGATTATGATAGTGAAGTAGAGGATGAAACAGAGACAGGCACACAGGTCGAGACGGTAGCAGAAGTTTATAATCAAACGAACGAGACCAGACAGGGGCTAGCTCGGCCACGTCAGAGCTCTAGCGCCCAGGTGTCCAGAGTTACATCTCCCACGTTTGAAGAGGATCAAAAAGATGACGTAAACCCAATACTGAGCTTCCTACGATCAATGAAAGAAGAAGCTGACGAACAGCGTAAGAGGGAGAAGGAAGAAGAGGAGAAACAACGTAAGAAGGAGAAGGAAGAAGCTGACGAACAGCGTAAGAGGGAGAAGGAAGAAGAGGAGAAACAACGTAAGAAGGAAAAGGAAGAAGCTGACGAACAGCATAAGAAGGAGAAGGAAGAAGATGAGAAACAGCGTAAGAAGGACACAGAGGCAATAATTTCGCATATAGGGGAAATTCGTGGGGAATTACCAACAATAAAGAAAGAATGTGGAGAAGCAAAACAAATGTCAATGGTAGCACAAAAAGTAGCAGGCCTAGCCAAAACGGCAGCAATAGGGGCAATGAAAGTCGCGGAAGCAACTTCTAAACTCGCAGGGCGCTTGCGACGTACAACACAATCCCACTCAAAATCCCTAGCATTCTTAAAAACTCAAGTTAATATCGCGGTTGCGAACACCACGAAACGAATGGAAGAAGTAGAGAGTCGGATAACAAAACTAGAGCAAAACGGGCACACGAGCACTGCGCGTTCGGATACCAATGATCGAGTACACAGAATTGTGTCTCCGAGGAAAAGCCCGCCGTGCTCTAGCCCAATGACCGAGTGCGGAACTAACAATGCACACGCAGAAACAGTGAGTAATAGCTCCAATAATTATAGCCCACTTAGGAGAGTGAATTCTGAGAGCCACTTCCACTGTGATACAGAGGTAGCACGTCACAGTTATCAGCAAGATATAGCAGGACACTCAGCAGACGTGCAAGTATCGGAAACGAGTGACAGCACCAGTGCGAGGATCAGACAGGATTTTGATCACAATCACTTCCTGTCGATACTAAAATTCCAGAAGTTCAAAGAAAATGGAGGGTCGATGCATCCGAAGAGCTGGGTGATGCAGTTTACAAATTCATTACCGCCATCATGGCCAACCCAGGCAAAATTAGAATTCATGTGTGGACACATCGAAGGCCAAGCCGCGGAAAAGATGCGGGGTGTGGCAGTGACGTGTCGGACTTACCAGGAATTTGTTGGTGCATTCCTGCGGACCTACTGGTCAAAGGAAACGCAAGACACCATTAAAGAGGAAATAATATTTTGTCCTGAACTGGAAGTGTCCGGGCATAGGAGCGCAACCAAATTTCTTGATGATTTACTCAAGAAGAATCAATTTTTAGATAGTCCATATAGCAACGGAGAAATCATTAAATTTTGCTTTTCCAAATTGCCAGTTAGGTACCAACAGACACTTGTCGGCAAGTGTGGATCTGACATAGAAGCATTCAAGAGTCTATTGCGCGAACTCGAAGTAATCTTTGATAAACAAGACGCAAAGGACAGGAAGAAGGGGTTCAAAATGGCTCTGAGCACTATGGGACTCAACTGCTGAGGTCATTAGTCCCCTAGAACTTAGAACTAGTTAAACCTAACTAACCTAAGGACATCACAAACATCCATGCCCAAGGCAGGATTCGAACCTGCGACCGTAGCGGTCTTGCGGTTCCAGACTGCAGCGCCTTTAACCGCACGGCCACTTCGGCCGGCAGGAAGAAGGGGCACAGTAACAAATACCACGGGCCAGGAAGGTAAGACGACAACAGATCGCATAATCGCACTGGTCAGTTAGGAAACCAGGGTTACGGAAGTCAAGGTTACGCTATTCAAGGTTATGGAAACCAAAGACACGGAAACCAGAACGTCAGGGAGCAGGGTCAATCTAGACAAGGAATCTGGGATAGGAGGAATAACGAACGGCAAAGCGACCGTAATTGGAGAGAGCGAAACCAAGGACAACAGTGAAACCAGGAGATTGAAACTAGACCCGCAAATCCTAATGCACGTCAGAGGAGGGGGAGCTTAACAAGGGATTGACGCCAGACGAGTGCGAACACAGGCCGCCGGAATTTCGCACGTAATCTCGGACCTGGCCAACTACGGATGATACATTACGAAGATTTATCAGAAATCCTGCTCGAGGAACATAAAGTAACTCCTCGACAAGATCGGCAGCCTCTTATCACAGTAGCAATAGCTGAAAAGAGTATGAATGCGATAATAGATAGTGGAAGCTACATAACAGCAATATCTGAGGCAGCATACAAGAGGTGCTCTCAGGAGATGGACTGGCCTGTTCTATCGGTTAAGAAAACCAAAATAAAAGGGGCATTAGCGGGTAAATGTACGGAGGTCACCCAACAAACAAGACTGGAATTCTCCTGCCAAGGACACAAAATAGAGTCTAACTTCTGGATCGTGCCAAATCTGGCGATCGACATGATAATAGGAACGGACTTCCTAAATGAACATGAAGCGATAGTTGATCTAGGACGAGGTGAAGTGGTTTTGAGGAAAGGGAATCCCGTCCACATTAAGTTCGACGACCAGCTGATCCCAGCTCAACTACCGTCTAACTGTGTACGGATAAACTATGCGCGTCTGAAAGACAGAAAGGAAGAACAGGTCGACGTTGCGGGTAGGGGAGAGAACACGGATGAGAATGAAGTCGGAATAATGGGAGAAATAAAGGAGAAAATAGGAGAAAAAGTGGAAGCAATAAAGAATATAAGGTGCGACCACCGCAAAGAACTTCATAAATTACTAGTAGAACATACGGAGGTCTTCCTTCCCAAGACAGGATCAATAAAGAACTTCCAATATGAATTTCGTGTACGTCCGCACAACCAGTTTCGTGTGCCACCCTATCCAATCCCCTTGGCATATCGACAGAAAGTAGCAGCTGAAATTACGCGAATGCTAAGTGAAGGAATAATAGAACCTACGGCTTCAGCCTATAATAACCCGTTAAGAGTAGTCGAGAAGGCAGATGGCAGTATTCGTTTAGTCTTGGACTCGCGACAAATTAATACCATAATAGAACCCGAAACAGACAGACCGGAACGATTAGAGGAACTCTTACAAAACTTCCATGGAATATCAATCTTCTCATCAGTTGATCTAAAATCGAGTTTCTGGCAGATCGAGCTCCATCCAAATTGCAGACAGTACACAGCCTTTTTAGCATTTGGAAGATGTTACCGGTTTCGTCGTCTCCCATTTGGTTTGAACATTTCGTCTGCCGCATTCATTCGGGGGCTGGACGGCATACTAAGCGATAATTTGAAACGTCATGTCACCAGCTATGTGGACGATTTGCTGATCGCGGAGAAATCTTGGGGAGAGCACAATGCGGTCCTCGGTGAACTCCTTGCGACATTCAAGGAATACGGAGTGACTATCAATATCGAAAAATCGAATTTTGGGACGTCCTCTGTCAAATTTCTAGGACATATCATCACGGGTGAGGGCATTGCGCCAAATCCCGAAAAGATTGAAGCGATTGAAAAGTTTCCCATTCCTACGACAAAGAAGCAGTTAAGGGGGTTCTTGGGGATCATAAATTTTTACAACCGCTTTATACATGTCAAAACTCAGAGCAGTCCTAGGTTGCATCAACTTACAGGAAAGAAGATTCCTTGGGAATGGGATGAGGCGGCCGAATCCGAATGGTAAGCATTAAAATTCGCATTATTACAAGCACTCATCCTATCACACCCTAATTTAGCAGAAGAGCTTTGCATAGTAACGGACAGTTCATACTCAGGTCTGGGTGTCATGGTGTTCCAAGACTATGTACATGAAGGAAACAGGGTGTGGAAGACAATTGCGTTTGGTAGCGGAGTACTAGCCAAGAGTGAGAGGAATTACTCAGTAACCAAGTTAGAGGTGCTGGCTATTGTATGGGCGTTTGAAAAATTCAGATACCTTCTGTTTGGTCGCAAGACGAGGGTCTACACAGACCACAAGGCACTCGAGTTCTTGATGACTGCAAAGCTTAATCACAGGCGGCTCATTAGGTGGGCATCATATCTGCAGCAGTACAACTTTTCGATAGAATATATCCCCGGCAGTCAGAACATTATTGCAGACGCCTTATCACGGTCACCGATCGGATTTGAGCACAACATGGAAGAAGATCTGGAGGAAAATCACTACTGCCTTTTCTATATGCAGAAAGTAGCCTTTGAAAATTTTATTACCTGTAGTATGCAGGACATCAAGAAGGAGCAAGACAAGGACCCTGCCCTAGTGTTATTGAAACAGAAATGGATAGACAGAAGACACGCCACCATCAGGCAGTTCTACCTCTTGCGGAAAGGCATAATTTTCCACCGAAATTATGCCAATGACACTGAATGGGGGGTATGCATCCCTGAACACCTAAGAAACAAGGTTATATGGCATACTCACCTCAGCTATGGACACTTCGGACCACGCAAGTGCAATCTCAAGCTAAGGACCATGTGTTACTTTCGAAACATGGAGCGTCGAATACGGAGGGTACTGTCGGTGTGTAAAGACTGCCAAAAGGCTAAGCACACCACTGTGAGCATGCAGGCACCATTATACCCAATCATACCGACCAAATTAAGACAATTAGCAGCAACAGATTTGTTGGGACCTTTGCCAAGAACAAGAAGAGGATATACTTACGTATTAGTGTTTGTTGAACTAACGTCCAAATACGTTACCTTTACGCCACTGAAGAGGGCGACAGGACGAACTGTATCACGAGCCCTAATCCGGGATTTCCTACCACAGGTTGGTCATGTGAGTAAAATTATTTCTGATAACGGGCCACAGTTTAAGTCAAAAACATGGAAGGAGACGTTGCGTGGATGTAAAATTGATCCCATTTTTATATCTTCACACCATCCGAGCTCGAATGCTGCAGAACGGGTTATTAAGGAACTCGGAAACTTGTGCCGGTTGTACTGTAACAAACAGCACACGACATGGGACGTTTTCCTTAAAGACTTCCAGGAGGTGATCAATGAGGCACACCATGGGATAACAAAATTGGCACCCATTACAGTACTGAAAAACCGGATTCCTAAGGACTTGATAACCGGGGTCGTAAACTTCCCACCAAGGGCGCGAACGCAGCACCAAGCCATAGTGGATTTGGCTCTCAAGAGGATACGGGCTGCAGCAGAGGTCAGGAAGAGACGTGCCGACAGGGGAGCTCGTCTACGACACTTCCAAATTGGACAAAAGGTTCTCGTGAAGTCTTTCCGACTTTCGAACAAACAAAAAATGAAATGCCAAAAATTCTATTCTGTTTACAACGGCCCGTACCGTATAAGGAGAGCAGCTCACCACAATGCTTATGAATTGGAGACGCTGAAAGGAAAGAAGTCCATAGGACTCCACCACATCTCTCACATAAAGGAGTTCGTGGAATAATAGTAGTTTAAGTGGTGTACATAGTAGAATAGGCAAATATATGAACCTTTCTTCGGGGAACAATAAGTGTTGCATTAATAGATTAAGATTGTTAAAGTATTAACACGCTGCGTTTTCTTGCATAAGAATTTACTGCTGTTAACTTTTTTTTGTCTATGTTCGGGATCTCCTCTGTCGTTGCGATAAGAGGCACTACCTTTCCATGAGCAATGTTTTTGTCCTTTCCTATCTGGTGTCCATGTTGAGGGGTAAATATGAGTAACGAGATGTCGCACAAACGGGCGCATACAAGAACGTGCTCTTAGAAGCGTTCTGAGAAGTCGTGATACGCTCCATAGCGGCCACAACCAGTTCGTGAGACGTTCATACCAATGCTTGCAGGCACGCGTCAGTGCACTGCAAGATTGTGGTATATTGCGTGATTTCGAGGATGAATATGGGCAGTATAGTTTTTACAGTGATGCGCCAGCATCGTTGTCTTGCAAGTCGGGGTGAACCTGTGAGCGTTTGACTCCAATGGTGCCCTAGGGCCTAGACGGTAGAAATGCGGGCATAAAGCCTACCATGCCAATGTGACGGTTGGGGATTAAGCGTGCTGCTCGTGACTGTCACAGATGAATAACCAAGGAATTATACTTGGAAATTCGTGACATACTGTGTAGCTGATGTGTGGTGGGCGACGGAATCCTCAACAGGAACCAGTCCTGGCTTGGTCATATTACATTGCCTCTGGAAAGGTGTGCTTTGATCGCGAATACTGCATAACATAGAAAAAGAAGTTGCAACTATAAATTTATTGTCTTGTATAGACATGGCTAACCCAGTGTCTGGAGTTTCAGTGAGGCGTAGTGAGAACTCGGAGGCCATGTCGTACGGCGCGCACATCACTGTCGTCAATAGCGGCGAGCAGCGAGACATCTCAGCGTAACAGGAATTATGTAAGAGTATTGTATAAGGTAAAGAAAAAAAATAAATAAATAAAATAAATAAATAAATAAATAAAAGGGAAAGTACGATATACTAGGATAAGTTAAACTGTAGGATTTAACAATAACTAGATTATTATTGTGGGGGTTTTCTACCACAAGTGTGGCGCGCGCCTGTTGAGATGCTATTTTTCAGGTCACCAAACCACAGACCCGAGATGGAGGGACGACGGGCGAGCGAAAGTAGCATAGTTGCATGTTCCTTATAGCACAGTAAAACTTAGACCTGCATAACAACATAATTGAATTAAAAGACATAGAATGTAGATCGTTGGCAAATGGTAGTCAATTCTTGAGCATGTCTACTGTCGATCTATATAATTAATAGTAATATTAGTGCGGGCCCGCACATTTAGTTCTTCATCCAATATAGCGTCACACACCATGTACAATAGTGAGATCGGTCTCTACACAAATATCAAGATAAATTATTTCCATGATTTTTGTTATGATAGCTACAGATAAATAACTATAAAATTAAAATTAGAGTGTCTGAAGTGACAGACCATCAATGTATCGTGATGTAAATTTATTATAACATAGAAGGTCATGGGGAAAAGTTAGGCATAAGATTTTTGTAAGAATTGTGCAGATGACGGGGATCGTGGCAATGCAGAGGCCAGCCGGAGGTCATTGGCTACCTGCAAGAAGAAAGCGTCAGTGCGCTACCTGAAGTGAAGGGCGCGAGAACATCCGGTCCTACAAGCTGACAGTCACCGGGCCGTATACCTGAGGGATTACGCGGGATCCTCGCCGGGACACAAGCGAAAGTGAGGCTGGCCGTTGACACTGACACGCGACCCACACGCGACGGCCTGCTAGCTCTCCGGACGCGGCAGCCGTTTGGAGGGATTCCCTGCGGCAGACCACGTTGTCGTGAGTACACGAAGAAGATCACATATCGTGTCAGAACCTGCGCCCCATGTGCCTCAGGACAGAAAGGGACGCTATATAATCACCTGTTTGGGTTTTTACAACTCACTAGCATTGGCCGATCTGCATACACAAAGCAGTATCGTGCCACACTAACAAATGTATGGTCTCATTTCTAACTTCTCCTCTCTATTAGAGAGCAGTTTTAGCAATCGTCGCTCCTAGTTCGATCCTGTATGGATGACCTCACACACTTGTGGAGTCACTCCACATGCCATCATCCCTCGTCGAACTGCAATATTGGGAAACATAAAGTACTGTCCAGCGAGAGAAGAGGCCTAGACTAGTGATGTATCCCAACAAGTAGACCTCAGAGACAATTAATCGACGTGAGGAAAGCCTATCACTGTGTCTTCCTACCATACTGCCATCATCATATGCGTGGGTCTTGGTCCAATCTCGACAGAGTACTGCAGATGCTCCAGCATACCCTATTGCCGTTGCAACAACGTAGCAACAATACCCGACGTTTAGCCCTATGTGATGTCAGTAATGTGTAATTTGTGAAGTGCTTCGAATATTTCTAACAATGGGATTTAGTGCCTCATTCTCAGCACAGTCGTGAACATTGTGCAATGTGCACGCACAACTTGATGCCCCATGAACCTTGTTTTTTTTCTTTCTTTTCTTTCTTAAATTTCTTTCTCTAGTGTTGTTTTTGTAATGTAAGTTATACCTTGTATGTGTTTGTGTTTTACACTGTAATTCTTATTACAAATTACTGTATTGTTCTCCACACCATGTTTTTTTTGTATTTTGTATTTATTGTTGTGTGTATGCAAACAGTGCGCCTGAAGTCCCCATAAACTGAAGCAGATACCACTACTGTCATTGTGAATGGACCATCAGTTCAGGGAACATTTTGTAAAGGTTATTCTTGCTGCAGGGGACAGAATGAATTGGAGGTTGTAACTAGATTCTGAAAGCTCACAAAGAGATTGTTAACTTAAATAGTATCATGTGTGAGTGAGTTCAGGTTAGTTTCATGATTCAAATTGTTGTAAAATCTTGGGCATTTAATTGCGGAGCACTCCAACTCTGATTGTAAAGAATAAACTGCTCCATATTTGGCTCACATGCCCGGGCCATATTTAGAGCGTGAATGTCTGTGTGAATCGGTGTTTGGAAGGGGCTCCCTGGGTATGGATGTGTGATGTGAGTGTTAGTGTTCCATATTAAGAAGGTGAAGTTGGCTACATCATAAATAATCCTCCCTCTATGAGCTGCATTTTTCGGTTGCAGTGATTCTTTTATAGAGTGCGGCATGTGGAGTCAGTTTGTAAGATTGTTCTTGGGCGATTGACTCACTACCTTGCTCCTAAGTGAGCCAACCGCTCACCAATTACAATCTAAAATGGCGTAGGGGCAATGAGAGGTGGCATGAGCCCCCTCTCATATTTCTATCTTACTATTCTCCTCTCTAATTGCATGCGGTGCAAAGTTGCTATTCCTTCACACGCGGACTTCCCACGCAGCGTCTCTCGTCACCCGGGTGGTCCGGTGACAGGCGGGCTCTCCTGAGCTGGAGAGGGTTAAGCCGACGGGGGTGAGGAAGTCGAGTGAATGCTTTGCAGACGCCGACATTGTCAAAAGACACGTCTGGAGGGGTCTGAAGTAGCGGCTGGGCTAGAGGTTCCGTTACTTCGCAGAATCTTAGCGAAAACACTTTCTGGCGGGCTACCAGCGAGGCGTGGGAATGACTTGTGTACCCAGGCAGTTGTGGCGGGAAAATTCCCGCGCTTTCTGCAAAATAGTAACTGTGATTGGCTTGCTCAGGGCATAGCTCCGTGACGTAGCAAAATCAGCGCAGAAATTGGCGCCAAGAATCTCCATTGGTGGAATGGTAGTGCTCTGGCAATGGAGTGGAATTTTCCGCCGGTTTTCGAGATGCTGATTGGAACGTTTAACCACGGCCACTGTCGTGGGGGCGGGAATGTTCGGTGTTCGGCCTGTACGGGTGCTCTAGGTAGTCGGCTCTCGCCTTTCGGTCGAGGACGTCGAAGCAACCAGCCATCGCCTGCGGTACGCCAGATCGTGTTCTTGCAGTTAAGAAGACAGTTTGGTAATGTATGTCCGCAGCACCGGCAGATAGGGATTTTCCTAGGTGATAATCAGAGCTCAGCAGAGCGCGCCTGTTCGTCTTTTTCTAACTTTGTTCTGTCTTGAGTAGCAGCAATTAATGTTGGGTTAGCTGTGTGTCTCTCTTAAGATTTGAGTGGCAAGGAATTGGCTCCACATACCACTTCGTCATAAACCTCACAATCTAGTTTAGGGACAACTTCACCTTCACAGCGTTTGTTTGTGTATCCAATTTGAGCCAATTTGATGTATTATAAATTAGAATTCATGTGTTTTTGTTTATTATTTTGTGTTTAGTCTTAATAAATCATATTGTTATTTTGGACAGAACTTTCATTCTGTTAATCGGTAGAGCAACCCATCATTTCTCACTACGTTTATGAAACCTTCCTTTATTTAACTTATTTATCAAATTAAATTATTGCAGGTGCCAAACTCTTTTCTACTCCACTTGCAGGGTTGATTACAGTCAGTTCGCGTATATTTTTTAATCCTTGTGCAACAGCAAAAGTCGGAGTTAGAATAGGGGGGGCATAGAGCATCATTTACATATGTAGATTCTAGAATTTAGTGTTAAATACACTGCTAGCCCCGGCACCTCGCACAGTCTTCCATAAAACCCCACAAAAAATAATCACATGCAGTCAGTTTCGGTGACCCTCGAGGCCAGTAACGTAAGGCTGAATCATTTGATGCAATACGATCGATCCATTGTTCAGTAATCCATTGATTTAAAAATTGCTGCATTTCCAGATGGCAGTGTGGCGGTGCCCCACCTTAATGCTAAACGACGTCGTTTAAATCAGTCTCCAACTGTGGGAAAAGAAAGTTTTCAAGCATATCGAGATATGTGTTGTAACAATGTTCTTTGAAATGAAAAATGGACGATACACCTCTTCTCGTGAAACTGCACAAAACACATTAAATTTTGGAGAGCTCCTTTCATGTTGTACAACTTCATGTTGTTGTCCCATACCCCATGTTCTCACACTGACAGTTCACTTTTCCATCTAAATGGAATGTTACCTAGCCACTAAACACTAAGTGTGGAAGGAAACTGTCAACCTCTATCTTGCCAAGAACGAAATTACGGAAAACCACACGTTGTTGTTTATCACCTTCACGAACAGCTTGCAAAATGGTTCAAATGGCTCTGAGCACTATTGGACTTAACTGCTGAGGTCATCAGTCCCCTAGATCTTAGAACTACTTAAACCCAACTAATCTAAGGAGTTCACACACATCCATGCCCGAGGCAGGATTCGAACCTGCGACCGTAGCGGTCGCGCGGTTCCAGACTGTAGCGCCTAAAACCGCTCGGCCACTCTGGCCGGCAACAGCTTGCAGTAGCTGAAATTTGTATGGTTTCATGTATAAACGTCGAATAAACACACACCATTTGGACATCGGGGGCATGCTGAGCTGTCGAGCTGCATGGCGAACGGATTTCTGTGGACTCCTTGTGAAACTATGGCGGATGCATTCGACGTCTGTGTCATACACTCGGGGATGGCCTGGCGATTTGCCTTTAAACAAACAACCTGTTTCTCGGAATTGTTCATGCTCTGTGCTGTAAGAGGATCCACACCGTACCCAGTACGAAAGTTACGCTGAATAGTTATTACTGGCCCATACTGCTCAAAACCCAGAACACACAACGCTTTCTATTGTCCCAACACCATTTTTACTTGAACTGAAGTGGGCGCACACTGCTGCTACCTAGCGGGAACCATGTAAAACTCGAAAGTTTGCTCTTTCCAACAGTATGTTATTCATGCGCATGTCTCAAATAACATAATAGTTATGATTTTTTAAAAAATTGGATGATTCTTTTTGATAACACTTTAGTATAAAATGAGGCGTGATAGGCGCAGCAGGATGCCATGGTTTGTTATTATTGGAGAATCTAGACAATATTGTTACGTAGTATCGGTAATATAACTTACATCGAAGATGTTATGCTCTTTAGTAGGATGAACTTAAATGTGCTTATATCCTATAGAGAATCGTTTTGCGAAGAGTTCTTCGCTCTTTGCGGGCTGTAGCACTGTCGAAAATAATGAACAAGTGGTTGAAATCGAGTCTTCGCTATTGGTAATATGCATGCATAGTTCTATGTGTATAGAGCTGCCTGCGGCGGTACGTTGCGGTTCGCATGCAAAACTTGCTAACAGTTCATCTCCCTGTGCGGGTCCGGGGGTTAGAATACGCCCGAGGTATTCCTGTCTGTCGTAAGAGGAAACTAAAAGGAGTCTCTTTCGGTCTTTATATGATGGTCCCCTGTCGCGTCTGACCTCCATCTTTCTCAATTTTTCCGAAGAGCGACCCAGTTGGGGAAGGGCGCCTTAGATGGTGCATCGTGTCCATCGTGCATTGAGATCTTTAGCCCACTTTCTCGTCATCACATTGCAGTCCCGCTCATTCTCCATGTCTTGGGCGGAGACACCTTCCTATGTGCGTTTACCACCATGCACTATACAATGTCGCTTTCGGTGCTGACGATGACCATCGACTTCTTAGCACCTCATATTCAGCACGGTAGCCACTCTGTTGTGGTGAGGCCGCCATATACCCTGTTGGTTGCAGCCCTCTGACAACACAGGGATCGCTCTGCTGATGCCTGTTTCATTAACTCCCCACTTATGCCAAGGAGTAGACGCCTGTCACCATGGGCCATCGGGACTCTCGGCAATGGCCATCCTGCCAGGTGGTTTTTGCTGCGGCTGGGTGGCGCTTGTGGGGGGGGGGGGGGGGGCTGGTCGGAGTGGGTGGCATCAGAGCGGATGCCACACCATAAAGCGTAGTACGTCATCTCTTGCTCGTGGTCCGCCACCAGCAGTCTCTAAGCAGGCAAAGTCTAACTTCAATGCTAAGAAATATGACCCCAAATCGTTTCCCTCCCTGGCCACACCATGGTAGGAACGCCAAGCTAAGAATGGCAGTGAAGCTTATTTGCCCCGGTACCTCGTATGTACGAGAGTTGATGGGGAATCTTTCATGTCCATGGAGCCTCAGTTTTTTGTGGAGCATTTGCAGGACAAGTTTGGGAATGTGGAGGGCTAGCCCAAAATGCGCTCTGGATCAGTCATGATAAAAACAGCATCCTCTGCCCAGTCATGTGTGTTACTCGCTTGTGACAAGTTGGGGGATATTTCTGTTACCATCACACCCTATAAGAGCTCAAATATGGTCCAGGGCATTATATTCCACAGGGACCTTCTTTTGCAGTCTGATGATGAGCTGCACGCCAATTTAGAGCGGCGAGGTGTTCATTTCGTCTGGCGCATCCATTGGGGTCCAAGGGATAATCAGATTGCCATCGGTGCCTTTATCTTGGCCTTCGAGGGTGACACATTGCCCGAGAAGTCAAGGTGATGGTCTACCGCTGTGATGTCAAGCCATATATCCCTCCCCTGATGCAATGGTTTAAGTGCTGGAAGTTCGGCCATATGTCTTCCCGCTGTACTTCCAGCGTCACAAGTCGAGATTGTGGACATCCATCACATCCCAGTACTCCATGTGCCCTGTTTCCCATCCGTGTCAACTGTGGAGAGCATCATTCATCTTGCTCGCCAGACTGCAGGATTTTACAGACTGAGAGGAAAATCATGGAGTATAAGACCCTGGACCAACTGACCTACACCGAGGCTAAGAGGAAATTTGAGCACCTGCATCCTGTGGCTATGACCACCTCCTACGCCGCTGCTATGAGAACAGTTGTCGCCCCATCAGTTCCTCGCATTCCTATCGCCTCTCAGAACAAGAAGACTGCACCTGGCCCCTTGATGGTGGGGGCCACTTCCCTCCCTATTGCTCCCGCACCACCTACTTTGGGATATCACTCCCCACTTCTGAGCTGGAGAAGCATAAGTCTTCTTCGGCTCCTCTCGCTAGGAAGGGGTCCCTTGGATCACTCCCTTCCCAGGTTTCTGCTAGTGGGAACGATGACACCCGCCCGTGGCTGAAGAGCTCAAAAGCAGCTGGTCAAAGGGCTCCATGCTCATCCTCAATTCCGGAGCCTGAATCAGTGATGTCCTCCCAGCCAGAGAAACCCAAGGAGCAGCGAGAGAAATCCAAAAAGAAGGTCCCCAAGACCAAGGGAATGGCGGTGGCACCCAGCCGCTACCTACAAGCTCTGCGTCTGCAGATGAGGTGGAGATTCTGGCGCCCACTAAGGACCTAGATCTCGCTGGACCCTCAGACACAATGGATATAGACTGCTCAGGCAAAACGTCGGTGGCAGCAGGTGACCCTGAGGTGTAAACTGCCTCATTGAATGCTCCATGCCTTCCCAGTCCCAAGATCGCGTCATCCTCCAGTGAAACTGTGGCGGTTTTTTCCACCGCCTGTCTGAGCTACGGCAACTGTTACACTTTACACCTGCTTTCTGCATTGCTCTCCAGGGAATCTTGTTCCCGGCAATGCGGACCCCTGCCTTCCTGTTCTATAAGGGATACTACAGGAACTGTAGCGACTATAATCGAGTGTCAGGTTGAGTTGGCGTTCATCTACTAAACTCAGACTGTAGTAAAACTGTACCCCTTCAAACGTCTCGAAGCTGTAGCTGTCAGAATAAGGACGACCCAGGAAATAACTCTCTGCAACGTATATCTTCCTCCAGATGGTGCAGTATCCCTGCATGTATTAACTACGCTGATTGAGCAACTCCCTAATGACGAAACGTTACTGTCTCAGTTCGACCGCTGCCTCTTAAATACTGGGGCAGCCACACATTTCAGTGTGGCTCATGCTAGTTACTCGGCCATTGATTTATCAATTTGCTGCCGAGGACTTCTCCCATCAATCCACTGGAGGGCACATGGCGACCTATGTAGTAGTGGCCACTTCCCCATCTTCCTGTCACTGCCCCAGCGTCAGGCCCACGGACGCCTGCCTAGATGGGCTTTAAACAAGACGGACTGGGAAACTTTCACCTCTGCTGTCACCGTTGAATCTCCCCCACACGCTAACATCGATGTGATGGTTGAGCAGGTGACTACAACAAACGTTTCTGAGGCGGAAAACACGATCCCTCGCTCTTTAGGGTGCCCCCGGTGAAAGGCAGTCCCTTGGTGGTCGCCGGAAGTCGCTGAGGCAATTATGGAGCGTCGGCGAGCTCTACAGCGACATAAGCGGCACCCTTCCCTGGAGCACCTCATAGCCTTTAAAGGGCTCCGTGCCCGCGTTCGCCAGCTTATCAAAAGGCGGAAACAGGAGTGTTGGGAGAGGTACGTGTCGACCATTGGGTGCCATACGTCATCTTCTCAAGCCTGGGCAAAGATCAAACGAGCTGTTGGGTACCAGACCCCAACAAGTGTTCCTGGTGTTAACATGGGTACCAGACCCTAACAAGTGTTCCTGGTGTTAACATAAAGGTCGTGTTATCTACTGACGAAAACGCGATTACCGAGCAATTTGCTGAGCACTATTCTCGAGCCTCTGCGTCGGGGAATTCCCCCCCCCCCTCCCCCAGCCTTTCGCACTGTCAAAACGGCGGCTGGAAGGGGAAGTTCTCTCGTTCACTACACGCCCCATTTACAGAGTGGGAGCACCTCAGTGCCCTTGCACATTGCCCCGACACAGCTCCTGGGCCATATCGGATCCACAGTCAGATGATTAAACGTCTCTCATCTGACTACAAGTGACATCTCCTCGTCATCTTCAACCGGATCTTGTGCGATGGCGTCTTTCCTTCGCAATGGCGGGAGAGCACCATGATTCCGGTGCTCAAACCCGGTAAAAATCAGCTTGATGTGGATAGCTATCGGCCCATCAGCCTCACCAACGTTTTCTGTAAGCTGCTGGAATGTATGGTGTTTCGGCGTTTGGGTTGAGTCCTGGAGTCACGTGGCCTACGGGCTCCATTTCAGGGCGGCTTCTACCAATGATAATATTGTGTCCCTCAAGTCTGCCATCTGAACAGACGCCAACACCTGGTCTAGCAGCAGCTGTTGGGCCGTATCTCACCTTCCCTGTATGCGGGCGTCTTCTGCATTTCGTACTGCTCCAACAGTACTGATGCTGCTGAGAGGCTCCTACAAGAAGCCATCCACAAGGCGCAGTCATTGTCTCTAGGCCACGGTTTCCAGCTGGTACCTGCGTTCAGTACTACGCCGCAAGGTTTTGTGGCTTTGGGAGACGAAATGGCGTAACATTAGCACGCACAACAAACTGTGTGCCATTAAGGAGACGAATGTGTGGCAGTTCTTCATGTGGACCTCTCTGCCGGCACCGCGTTGGCCACGCTTGGGTGACACATGGCTACCTCCTGCGCCGTGATGACCCACCTCAGTGTTGGTGCGGCGCGTGGCTGACAGTGGCCCATATCTTGGTGAGCTGTCCTCCTTTGGCTGCCATGCGATGGACTCTTCATTTGCCGGACTCGTTGCCATTAATTTTAGCTGACAACGCCTTATCGGCTAATTTAGTTTTACGTTTTATACGTGACGGTGGGTTTTATCATTCTACATAAGTTTTAGCGCATGTCCTTTGACCCTTTGTGTTGTCAACTCTAATGCTTTTAGGGTATATGTTTTAATGTGTCGCAGAGTGGGTGGCTTTTCCTTTTTATTCCCGTGACCGGCCAGCCACGGTCATCTGCTCTTTTGTTTTTACCCCTTCTACCTGTTCCTTGCTTTTGTCTGTGGTTTTCTGATCCTGTTTTATCCATGGTAGTGTTGGTTGTCCTTCTGTCATTCTTCTGGTTCTTCCTTTCTCCTGTTATTGTACTGTACGTCTCCTTTCTTTTCTTCTTTCCCTTGAGCAATTATTTTACCGGGAACAAGGGTCAGATGACCTCGCAGTTTGGTCCCTTCCCCCCCCCCCCCCCCCCATCTTTTAAACAAACCAACCAACCAACAGTTCATCTACAAATTACAAGGCTGGGGGTGCGCACTCTGTAAGTACGGGGAGAAGAAAATCTCATAGTACAGGATGCTAAGTGCAATCGAAACACTGTCAACTAACGAATAACTTATTATTAGGATGAAAAATACCCGAAATCTACAGTTTGTGGATGTCCTAACATGTTAGTGTAGTGAGGATGTATCGGAGTTGGAAGATGTAAAAAAAAGTAGCGAAGCTAATCTGGTAAGCAATAAGAGCATATACTTATGGGAAAAATATTAGATAATCAGCAGAAATGAACACTGTACACATGTCAACTCCTTTTGAGTTTCCACCAAGTGCGTCGCTACATGAGACTGCAGACAAGCTCTCTGATGCGCCATTGGAGTACACGGATTTGTTTCCAGACTGAGTTTTCAGTCGGCACCCCTCGTTGAGTCTCATCTACGTATGAGGCGAGTACTATACTTTTAACGATCACCCCATCAAAAATGCATGCATGTAGATCATCAGGAAGATGGGAATTCTTAGGATTTTTTTAGTAGGCTGGTGAATAGGAAACGCAAATATCTTCGTATAAAATCAGACAACGCATGGATATGCCGGCAGAATGACCACATACATACGGTAAAATATCAAAAAAGCATGAAAAAATTACATGAAATCGATAAATATCAAGGAAAACCTGATATAATTACGACAAATTGATGGGAAATACGTAAAATTGAGGGAAATACGACGAAATGTGTAAAATAGCGAAAAAAACCCGCAAACATACTTAAATTGACAGAGAATACATAAAATTAGAGAAAAAATACCACGAAGTGCGCGGAATTGAGGTGGGTTGGCGGTACCCGGACACTCAAGACCGAGAAAAACCTAAAAATTATGCTCTGACTGCATTCACTTTTCACTCTCCCCCACCCCCTGTAAAGTACGTGGGCTTTCGTAACACATACTCCAAAAAAGGTGAAATAAGTATTATACAGAGGCCATTTTAAAGCAGATAAAACATATGTATATGAATATATATGTCACCGAAGTACGTCTGGTTCTCACGAACAGTTTTATTACTTAAACCATTCTCTAGTCTTCTGTAGGAGAGTGGACCGATGTCACATGTATCACTTTTAATAGTGCGAGAGGGGTGTACTCGAGAGATGTGGTGTTAGGACGAAATTGCTATATTATCCTACACATAAGGAAAATTACCTAACATCAGACCAGGACTTCCTTGCACAAGAGATGTGCTACCAGAACTGTGGCGATGCTACTGTAAAAAGTAATAAGACTGTTACATTTCCTTTGGCTACTGATCGTGGTGCTCACTCCCTTGTAAGAAGCTGTTGTTTCTTCGTGTGCATTTTCGTGCAGCAGGGTGTGGATGGTACCTCAGTGTATCAGCTATAGAAAATATTCATGTCGGTTTTCCTTCACTCTATTTCCTACCGGGAGATAACCGCCTCCATCAAAACGGATACTACTACTACTACTAATGATATTCACGACTGACATGGGAAGTGTGATTGAGGGTACGTACATTTCCAACTTAAAAAGATCTATAAAATCCATTAATTTCCTAAGAGACAGAGCAGCAGTCACTAGACTTCATTCTAGTTGGTTTACAAGCAGCTCGAATGGTGGATATGCACTGATGCCATCATAGGACACCAGCATAGTGTAGAAGGAAGTAGTTTTATCATTTTAAAGTTTGTCTCTGTAGTGATAGGGGTAGGAAACTTGTGGGGTGGTTGTATGTCTGATGTTGGACAGATATATCCTGCATTAGAATATTAAGAGCGTTGCATTCTGCATAACTGATACTTCAGAAACGATATGTCATTAACAATATAGCATTTTTAGGAGAAGAACCGTGTAACCATCGGAGTGTGTGTTTATGCTCAACGATCATTTCTCTTATGTCTGTATCTTCTCGGTACTCACTTCAGAGAGTGGAGTAATGCTTAAGAATTGATAGCACAGTTGATTTATGCGAAAATTTTCAAACTCCATCTGTCTGGTGCTCCATGTATAAACCACACATTTCTTCTTAATTGTCTGTTATATCACTGCAACATTCTCATGTGTATTATACACCGATTAGGGATGCTACCCTCCTCCACACACATGCTTCTGAAGAGATCTTGTGACTTTGGATAGGTGCCGTGGGTAAGATTGGTGGTGCAGGGAGGATTGGTCAAGGACAATGTAGGAGGAATCTGCCGATCTGACTTTATCCTATCAGTGCCAGAATACTCTGTGACACCCATCCATACAGGGAAAGATGGCCAGTCATAATAGTAAATTCTGCACTATGATCTATGTGCTTGAAATATGTAGAAAACCTAAAGCGGCGGTATAGGACGCTGTCTGGTATATGGTCGAATGAACGTACTGCAGTCATCTAGCTGCATTCACAGTTTAGTATGTGGTACTTGCAAAGCATAGGAGAGGTGATTTAGCGATTATTCAGAAATTGCGAGGCAATCTGCTGTGTCATTGGCTGGTGTTGAAAATACGGAAAAACTGGTAAAATTGCTAAAACCGATTGCACTGTCAACTGCTTTGTGTATCACCATACATCACCCCATATCAACAGTATCTTTCCCATCCCGTCTGTCCACTAGTATCCTGTTGATTACCGCATAACGATTGACACTGTGTTGAGATGGAGGAAGCCTTGGCAGAACAATGGGTATCTGCTACTAGCACTGTGGAACATGGGAATAACTGCAGAGGTTATAACCTTCAGAGAATTGTTTGGAAGCGTTCCTCAATGCCCAGACTCGTCCAATTTCCACATGCTGCAATACCCTCCACATGTTTTTATTTTTTTCACCAATAAGATAACAGTACCTCTTTTTATTTCTACTACCTTGTGTGTATTGTGAAAGGCACCTTTTGGCAATGGTCAACACCAGAACAGTAATCATATACATGACTGCAAAGTGAAGAAACAATGCTCTTCGAAACGGAACAAATGAGACATCACTACCCTGTCACTGTGGGAGATGAGATTAACTGCATAGGATGGATGTTGGAAATTCTCTGCAAGCCGCAAACTCTTGCAGTTTCCTCATGTTGCGATTGAAATGTCCCCTTTGAACAATTCTACACGACTGTCCTTAAACTGGTACACAATATTTTTTTTTTTTTTTGCGCAACGCAATCTGACTTTCAAAAATCCTACAAAAGAATGGCCCTGACTAACATTAAACTATACCTTTCACAAATCACTTACCTCACAAATATCTTCGCTACTCAAGCTACTGCAATACAGCGAGCACCACTACTGCCAGCTAAATAAAAGATTCAAACTACTGAAGGCACTAACTACTGATAGGGATAGTTAGCAAATGAAAGATATTAATAGAGAACAAACAATGTATTTACCTTGATATCATCATGTATAAATATAGCAGTTCATGACAAATTACAAATCTCCGCCATCTCTCTCCCCACATCCACCACTGCTGGCGGCTCACCTCCAACTGCAGAGTAACACAAATTAAAGTTCAGTAGCACTATGCCTGGCAAACAGCAGCTTATATCTAAACATGACATAGTTCAAGCAGAAAAAATATTACAGTAAAAATGACCATGTCTAATACCTATGTCACATCTTAACACTAGAGTGATGCATCACGAGAACTTACACTAGCAGATAAGTTACCAAATCGTAAAAAAATTATTTATGCAATTCCTGTGAAGGGAAATGTCTATGTGCCCTCATTTTCTTGGAAGTAGATCATAAATTTCTTATTGACTGGATCTGTAGGCATAAAATAACTATATTAGTACATATATTAAATTTTATTTTAACCAATGCTGCAGTGCAGCTAGAAACTAGATATTAAAGAAAATGAGCAAATATGTACAAAGGACGGCATGAAACATCATTCATTAACCATATGGCATTTCATAAGGCAGTAAAAATTCTCTCAATTCTCGAGAAAAACGCTTGTCATAATCAGGTGTGCAGATGTAAGTATCTTTCCAAGTAATTAGCGTGTCTTATTTGCGGTGCTTTCTACAAAGGAATGTCGATAGCGAGGATAATGGCCTCCTTTTTTTTTCTACACCTGTGCCTCTGAACAGGCCCTCACTAATGGCTTTTTTGCAGGCGTCTGACACAGCTGGGTGCCCACGACGCATTATGTGCAGGTGGTCCGTTAACTTTCTTACGGAAATATTTACGACAGCAGTTTCCGCTACAGTGACAGTCGCATATAAAAATATTTCACAGGTCAAGAATTTGCGTTGCAAATCTGTAGAAACAAAATGCTATTGATATAACAGTGTCCAAAAAATTTTCGTCGGCATTGTGATACATTCACGCATATACACACATTTCATAACTCTTAAAGTACGATTCTTGGTTTCCAACATCCTGTTTCACAAGTCAAGAGTTCCTACCCACTATTCATTACTCCTTACCTTATTACACATATACGTATCCATCGACACTCATCAATATTTCGTCATTATAAATATGAAGCATAATCAAATAACTCATATAGCCTCAGCCTATTAATCATAAACATACCTCAGCAGCATAATACACATCGTCGTCGTAAAAATAACATCATAACACCTCAGTCAAATCTCAAAATCGTCGTAGCTTTCTGCAATAATTTCAAAACCTAAAAAAAATTCTCTGCTCATTTCAATAGTGTCATCTTCCTCAAACGTACTTTAAAATCACGCTCCCTTACCAAATACATCATTCAAAGCTCTCATAGTATCACAATGATTCCAAAAAAAAAAAAAAATATGAACAGTTTACAAAGTACAGACAAAATACAGTTTCATAAGTGTGAAGTTACCCAACTGTGTATTGCGTAAACATGTGTCACTGATGTAGTAAAAAAATGTTTATCTCTCAGTTAAATGATCAGATAGCTGTGTAATTTGTGTGTTAGAGAAATATGGTACCGATGTGTAAAGTTGTATAAGCAAATACCATATTAGCTAGGGTTCCTTGTGGTTGCCACACGCATGGTACACAAAGTAAGCGTGTACCCCCCTGAGGATTAATGTAATTATACCCTCAGGTGTTACAGATTACAGCAATGGAATGAAATGTATCACGGAAAACTTTCTTTGTAATTCAAAAATCTTTAAAAATAAATGTTTTAAGTACAAAATTAATCACTCAAATGCGTGTCCTGTAGCGCTAAATGTGCGTCTTGCTGTAAGATAATTCTGTGGAAGTGTCGTACTTATCGTCCTCCGAAAGCTAAGTTCTGCAGAAGTCAATGTACTTACCTCATGATAAACAAAAGTGAAATGCTTTGTGTATAGATATCTTAGTTATTACGCTTATTGCCATGATGAAGAAAGTACTGTGCTGTAACGTATTGTTGTGCTACAGAAAAGGCTGTCTCCTTGTAGCTATACCACAAAAGTTACCACTAAAACATGTTTTACTTTCCAGAATAAAACAGAAAACTGTGCAGATATAAAACGGATACACCGCAAAAGCAACAATGTAAATTATGTCACACATTAGTAGTGTCGAAATAAAACCGTGTAGTTGTCACTTAAACTAACCACTGAGTCGTCTGGTATCTCACAGAAAGTACATTAAACCCAGAATGTATTTTCAAGTAAACCAAAATGTTGCATTAAAATCTCATTAGCAGTACCAGTATGTGTCCTAAGTATGTAAGCCTGATAGTCGTTACGTAATCGTGCAACTAACAAGCAAGAATGTACAAATACAACACTGTGTCGTCTGTTCACTATAAAAATGCATTCGTAATTTCTGTTTAAAAATGTTCCCTAGGTTCTAGACTGGATATTTAACTTCAAACATTGTTGCATGTTAACAGTTTCTTAAGTCTGACAAAGCATACTAGAAATGTGAAGTGAAAATTTTTATGGCAAAGACAAAGTTAAAAGGCAGATTATCTTTCAATAAACGGTTTTACATGTGAAATGTGGTGTAAACCTTTACTCTTCCTAGTACGCAGAGTTTCAACTTCAACGCAATTATCATGTGGTATACGTCGGTAAAGAATACTGGAATTTTTCTCAAGGTTAGCGTCTATGTTATTTTTCTCTGAGCCAGCCGGCGCACGCGGATGCCTGCGGTGCGAGTCATTGTCTGTTCCTTTGCTGGCGCGCGTCGTTATTGGGATTAGGAGACCTAACTACTACAAATTCACCTTGCCGAGAGGGCCCAGCTCTGTTAGAATCCCGCCAGTTCTGATGCAGTTCAGGTCTGTCGTTACGATCACATCGTCTGTCGTCATGTCGGTAGTTCCTGTAGAGCCTTTCTTGTCGGTTAAGTGGTGGAGAATTTCTCCCTGAATCGTAACTGCGTGCTGGACCGTTGCGTCTGGAGTTATTCTGTCTCCCTTGATAATAATCGTTTTTGTTCCCATATTGTCTGTTTCTATGGTAATCTCTGTCATATTCATTACTACGGAAATGCGATCTTTCTCTGTAACTATTACTCTGCCAGTGGTTGTCATACGGGTGGTGTCTGTTTTGGTCACGATTTACGTTGTAAGAATAGGCTTGTCGTGTCCAGTTATTGCTTCTTTCATTGCGGAATTGCGACTGATGTGATCTGTAATTGTTGTGCTCCTGCGTTCCGCGATTGTCAGTGTCACTTTCCAGTTCTTGTAACAGTCCCTGAAAAGCTTCAATGTCGTCTTTGCAACGTCCTGCCAAAATAATATGTTGTAAATGTTCAGGTAATTTGATTAAGCAAATGCGGATGAGTTCTGAGGGGCTGTATGGGTTTGACAGGTACTGATTCTTGTGCAACATGTCTTCAAAATATTTCACAAGACTGGAGAATTCAGATTGTTCGAAATGTTTCATCATTATGATACCATGTTTTACTCGGTCTTGTGTGGCTTGAGACCAATATGCTGAGAGAAAGGCATGGTAAAATTCTTCTTCACTGTGGCAATCGTGAATGACCGATCGCATTCTTACAGCTGGTTCATTCTCTAAGTAGCCACACATAAATTCTAATCTGTGTTCCAACGACCAGTTGGGAGGAAAACAATGAGAGAATTGATGGAGCCATGCTTGTGGATGAATGTTGTTGCCAGAATTCTTAAATGTTTTGAATTTACGTGTAGTAATGAACAGCTTATAGTCAAAATCATCATGTCGGCGAGTCGCATATCGGTCATTGTTAGGTCGTGTCGGCCGTTCCATCTCAAAATTCGGTGCACATTGCCAATTTCTTTGATAACTTCCGAAATGCCCTGTGTTATTATTTTGCGGCTTTTCCGTGTTTCTAAGTCCCTCTTCCCGTGTTGGAGCGCCAGTGTCCTCTGAAATACGTAATTCTTGTATTACCTGTGTCAGCTGATCTTGTACTTCCCGGATTTCTCTTTGGTGTTGTGTATTAATTTGATTCTGATTTTGTTTGAATTTTCTTATTTGTTCATACTCTTCTGTGTCAGTGAAGGCTACGGGTCTTGTGTCATTCAGATCATCATCTACCTTTGTAGATAAGTTAGTGACCTGATCCGAAAGTTCGGCTACTTTCTCCGATAGTGTACTTATTTCTTCAGTGTGTTTTTCTGAACCAAGTTTCAGAGTATCTACTGTGTCCTTAAAGTTTTCCTGAGTTTTTGCAAGTTGCGTAACCGAATCGGTAAATGCAACTGAGTCAAATTTAGCTTGCAAGGTCTCATGATTTTCATGAACAATAATTTGCAGTTCTTTTATGGCTGCTTCGTGATTCTGTAATGCATTTTCATGCCGCGAAAAAATAGGTTGAAAATGCTCACAAATTTGTGTTTTTACGTCATTACAGACTTTTTGACATTTCGATTCAATGTTATGTAACTCAGTAGTTAAATCTTCAAGTGTTTGTTCAAGTGTTTGTTCCAATGAGTCTAACTTTTTAAGATTTTGTTCCACTGTGTCTAACTTTTGAAGCTTTTGCTGTGTTTGTCTCTGATTTTGTTCCATTGTGTCTAACTGTTGCTGTGTTTGTCTCTGATGTTGTTCCATTGTGTCTAACTTTTCAAGCTTTTGTCCCATTTGTTGCATTAATTGTAATAACAATGCACTGGTGTCTGAAACATGTTCCTCAGTGCTTTTCGGCAGTGAAGTTGCACCGGCAACATTCACATTTTGACAAGCGGAAAATGTGTCTTGACTCATTTGAGAAAACGGTGAGGACGCAAAACCTGAATCTACAGTATTTGCAAAACTGTGTCCTGTCATTTCGGATTCCTGAGGCGAGCTGTTGCCGACCGATCGATCGATAATACTGCCCTCTTCACTAATTGTTTCACTGTCCACGCCATTATTTACCGCCCGCTCCATTTCCCTATGCACAATTACCAAATTACTACTTTGAACATCAGTTAATTCATTACTCGGTGGCGCTAACACACTGCTTTCATTTTCACTGTCATTTCTCAGTTTACTTTGGAGCCTAGTATTACGTTTTTCACACGCCATTATTGTCACAATATTTCACACGATAACACAGAAAAACACAATTTGAAGATCAAAAATAAGAGAACACATTAACATAGCACTGAAAATAATATCTAGTTAATTGCAGCTGCGAAATACTTGGTGCAAATCTACATGCATGCCACAACTGTTTTACTGTACAACAATGAAAAACTACAACTACAAAGGAAATTCTCTCTATAATTACGCGCTAGCAATAAACAATAGCTACACTAATTACACAAACTACAAGAAAAAAATCAGAAGATTCCAGTGAGGTATCCTAGGCTAAGGGTCGACATATGAAACGTCCCCTTTGAACAATTCTACACGACTGTCCTTAAACTGGTACACAATATTTTTTTTTTTTTTTTTGCGCAACGCAATCTGACTTTCAAAAATCCTACAAAAGAATGGCCCTGACTAACATTAAACTATATCTTTCACAAATCACTTACCTCACAAATATCTTCGCTACTCAAGCTACTGCAATACAGCGAGCGCCACTACTGCCAGCTAAATAAAAGATTCAAACTACTGAAGGCACTAACTACTGATAGGGATAGTTAGCAAATGAAAGATATTAATAGAGAACAAACAATGTATTTACCTTGATATCATCATGTATAAATATAGCAGTTCATGACAAATTACAAATCTCCGCCATCTCTCTCCCCACATCCACCACTGCTGGCGGCTCACCTCCAACTGCGCAACGCTACGCGCTGTTCACAGCCAGCTGCCTAACACTACAATGGCGAGTATTACAACAATGCAAAGCAGCCACAGACTGCACACAGCACAGCCAGTGATTTTTATATTGAGCGCTACGTAACGTTGCCAATAAGAAAACATAAACAGCCTACTTACATAGAGAAAACATAAACAGCCTACTTACACGATGTCTTCCACATTTTTGTCGATGAGAAACATCGCATCTGTGTTTTATTTCTATCAACCTGTGTGTTGTGCGAGCTGCACAGTGTACACCACATGATGTTCAACTTTCTGTTAGAGCCAAAGGATCGAAATGTGTTAATGTAGGTTCAGCAGCTAACATATACCCCTAAAATACAAAGCAGAAGTCGTTCACTGCTTGGATGTGTTACAGCCGAAAAAACATGGTATTAAACTGCTTATGAAGGACCAATACAGGAAGCCTCTCTTGCGATTGATAGTCTGTTGGATATGGTCTTCCTCCAGTAGGCCTATAGTCGACAAACCTTTACGCTTTGAGCATTGGCCATGTGCTCCAGTACAGTGATATGTGTATATGTAATATGCTCGATGTCAACACTTACATACTACTTGTTTTTTCGATACATCGGAACAGAGAGACTAGGTAAAATCTTATGGGAGGTTCTATTACTGGGAGTGGTATAACTGGTTAAAGTTTGGATGCAGATAGTTCTCTCAAAACTACACTGATTTTGCTCATAAAACTAATAGAAATCAGCTATATCTATTCTCATGGCATCATGACTGTTTCTATTATTATTGCCACAATTGCATATTTTAAAAATAGGTGTTACCTCAAGTCCTATCTTATTTCATACTACATAACATCTAATTATAAAATAAACACCACTTGAATCATAGATCAATGACAGTCTTTTTTTCCCGACATGGGAGTAGATTGCATGAAACAGGGTGTGATGATCAGATTGCTTACAAAACTAGAACACAAGAATCTGCTGTATGATAGAAATTTTAGACATGTCAGTAGAGGTGAGTTATGGAGCAAAAATGTCAAGCATAAGCATGCATATGGTAATTAGTTTGAATGTAATGGAAGAGAGAGAGACACAGTAAAAACTTATAGGTAGTTCTATTACAAGACAGGCTCTCACGATTTGTTTCGTAAATGCAGGTGTGACACACGAGGGCTGTTCAATAAAGAATGATCATAATTTTTTTTGACAATATACCTTTAATCATAATTTTGATGGTCCTTCTCAAAGTAGTCTCCAATGAATACGAAGCACTTGTCCCAGCGTTTCTGCCAGTCTTCAAATACATGCTGGAAACTATTTTTTGAGAGGCCCTCAAAATGTCCTCTGCAGCCTTCACCACTGCTTCTGATGACTGATAATGCCTCCCACGAAGGCGTTTCTTCATGTTAGGGAATAGAAAAAAAGTCATATGAGGCTAAATCCAGGGGCGCCGACTTAAAATAAGACCCATAATGGGGTCTTGACCCAGGAAATGTTCTAAATTTTACATGAAAAATAGTGAGTTTTAAAGTTTTTTGAAACATTTTAGTCATATGAAGAACATTAGAACCCTGAAAACTGGACTGTCGATAACTCGACACTCCGGCAAACTCGACAAGTCTGACACATTTTTTGGCTTTGAAAAACGAAACAAAACATAAACACACATGGTATTTTCGTAAAAAGCTAATTTGATTTACAGTAATAATCATGCTTATAGACTATTACAGAGCAATGAATATATAGCTCTGAAAAGAATGAAATTATATTTAAATAAATCCTAAGCTACCATTAAAGGAATAAAACATAAAACATTGCTGTCACACAGTAATAATACTTTGATTAGTAAGTGAAATAGCGAATTTAAGCTTACTTTGAATAAGGCTCAGAGTTCATTAAATAAAAACAATATCTCCAAGTTAATGCTTTAATACAGTTCATAAAGTTAATCAGTATGCCTAATACTTTCAGTCAAAAAATATGTAAATAGCGGGTTTTAGTTGGGTATTACACCCTAAAAATATATTATGTATTTGAAAATAACTAATACAGTACTGTAGTAATACAGTTCTAAACTAGTACTAATATTTCGAAACTGAAAATTTAACATTATGTATGTATTTAATTCTCTATATTATAAAGATTTTTAATGTTGCTCTAAATGCCATTATTAGGACTAGAGTACCTTTAGAAAGGTGCAAATGTCGACCGTCTGATTGGATTATTGAATATGAAGTCACTGATGACTGGTCGGATATCCAATTCATCCCAAACATCTCGGTGGGCATGAAGAACAGCCAAGATGTTCAATCACTTCTGTCCCATTGTTGATCAGAGATATGACTTCAGACGTCTAAGGACGCTAAATGACCGTTCTGTTCTTGCTGTCGTGATTGGAACTACTTGGACAAGCTTAAAGCACTTCATTACTTCCCATAACATTTCTTCTACTGCAGGCTCTTGTGTAATGTACTTTCTTACATCACGCATGTTTTTCAGGACCAGGTGTTTTTTAATAGCGACAAGTGTAAGCACAGTCTCTCAATGTCTAGGTCATTTTTGAAAAACTCAGTTGATTTTTCCAAATTTGTTTCACCTCTGTTTACTAAAAGCAAGCACTCTTGTTAAACTGCAGTGACCTGTGCGAGTCCAGATGAAGCAACCCGCTCAGTAATGCAAGATTGCACCGTTTCACAAACTCCAATGTAAATAGCTTTGTGGTATTCCTCTGGAGTTTTGAAAGTGTGCGTGAGCTGGCTTCGTTGTTTTCATTCGTCTTTGGTATACTTAGATTCCGAGGAAGCGAAGGATCATCAACTTGTGAAGGTTTTTCTTTTAAACACAGTTCCCAAAAGTGTTCACAACTATCACGCCTTCCATTCAATATACAAATCAAGCCCTCATATTTTTTCCAGATCAGCAACAATTAGATGAGGGCATTGAATTTTTCATTGACATCCTCTACTGGGTTCATTGCAAGGGAATAAAGATGTAAAAGGAAATAAGTCTTGAATTGTAACATTGACTCAAGCTAGCCGGCACATTTGTAATCTGCCTCTGTTTTGTCCTCTGCTGAATATGTTTCAAAAGAACTCTAGAAGTTCTTCAAAGTTTTTCAATATTCTCAAGATACTAGAAGCTCGCATGGTCCATCGAGTCGGGCAACGGGGTCGTAGACCAGCTTGGTCGTTAGCGCTCTCACAGGGTATGCTTCTGAAATTCCCTTACGGTGTTTATTAAGTCCTTGACTAAAGTCATAATATCCCTCATAGACGTAAGATGGCGGAGACTGTCTACAACTGCCATGTCTAAACTGTGAGCAGTGCAGTGCACATAAAGTGCTTTTGGTTGTATATCCAAAAAATTTTTAGTCTTTTGAACTTATCTCTCATATTTGAGGCTCCATCATAGCACTGTCCTCTTAAGTTATCCATTGACAAATCAAGACGAGCAAAACGTCTTTTAAAATACTAAACAGAGTTTGCGATTTAGTGTTGGGGGTATGGTATAAGCCAATAAAGTCTTCATTGATGATTAAGGAATCATCGACAGTACTAATACAAAATGACACTTCTTCGTGAATCGAAGAATCACTTGTTTCGTCAACCATGATAGAAAAAGGTTTAGTCTTCTTGATTGAAGCCAATGCCTTTCTCAACACAGACTTTCCTAGTAGATCAATGATCTCGTTTTGAATATCCTGGGACGTCTACTTATACCCCGAACACCCTAACCAATCTTTAAAGTCAGTTGTGTCATTCTTTCGGAGTTACAACAATTGAAAAAAAAATTGAGTTTACATCTTCATGCCCTCTAATTGCTAGTCCTGTCGTCATAGAAATTGCACGGTAGTAAAAATTGTCTCAAGAGCTAAACGGCCTTTCTTCATATCACTATCTAACTGTTCATTCAGTTGGAAGGCCACACTTCAGTTAGTGACAGAATTTAGTTTCAGAACACCTTCTTTATGTATAAACGTATTTTCATGAAGGCGGAATTTTTCCAAAGCCTTTTTCCAGTTAGAAAACCCTATGGAAGGAAATACATCTTAATTTTTTGAAGAAAATTGTACCGGCTAGTGTGGCCGAGCGGTTCTAGGCGCTTCAGTCCGGAATCGCGCTGACTTGCAGTATCATCAACTTCCAAGCGCGACTTTTTGGTAACAAATTTATCCATTGCAAACTTAATTCACAATACACTAAGAGACTAAAGTAAACAAATAAAATATAGTCATATAAAATAGTCCACTAGACACTAAAGTCGGAACACTAAACACGTCTGCAGCATGCACTGAACGAAACTATCCACACTGAATGACTGCGATAGCAGGGTGCGTTTTTTATAGCTACGGCGTCCTAATGTCTCGAAGCGTCAAGGCGATGCGAGGCGAAGGATTCCAGGCACTTCTGCTCCAGTTCTTTAGATGTCGCCGCGACCGCAGCGCTGGCCCGCTGGCGCCAGACTTTACCCTAAGGTTGGCGCACCGTGACAAATTCTAAGAGTGCCCGCAGCACTGTAACACTATCATGATTCACACCACTCGTTTTCAGTTAACCTGCTTATTACCATAATGATTATTTCTTTTAACTCATTACTGAACGTATTTTTAAAGGTAACTATCGTCAAACATGGAAAATAAAAAATTCCAACATATTTTTGTGATTTTACAAAGCATAATGTAACTAATAATGTTCTTAAATTATTGGGGTTGGGGGGCTCCACCACCCACGAACGAATTTTTGAGGGGGCTCGGGCCCCCTCAAACCCTATGGAGTCGGCGCCTGTGGCTAAATCCGGACCATAGATAGGGTGAGGGATGCATTTCACGTTGATTTTTGCAAGATTTTCAGCAACAACGTTGGCAATATGCGGCCTCGCATTGTCGTGGTGCAACATCCAGCTTGCTTCACGGAAATGTGGTCTTTTGTGCCTGATATGGACTTGCAATGTTTTCAGGACATCCCTGTAGTATTGTCCAGTTGCTGATGTGTGTGCAGGTACAACATGCTGATAAACCATTCCATGAATATCAAAGAATGAGATGACCATAACTTTTCCAGCAGAAGCAACCAATTTTGTCTTTTTGGGGGATGGTGATGGAGATTTCCACACTGAGCTTTGCTGTTTGCCCTCATGATCAAATGATGTAGCCAAGTTTCATCAGCAGTAATGATATTTGAAAGAAACTCCGAATCTTCCTCTAACATAATTTCAACTCTATACAGACCTGCACGCGAATGTCCTTTTGTTCGGGAATCAACAGTCTTGAAACCCATCTCGCGCAAACACGTGTCATGTATAATTTTTGTCACCAACGTGTGGGTGACACCCAATGAAATGTTCAGTACTTCAGAATGTTATCTTAAGGTAATTCGTCGGTACTCTCACTATGACAGCAGCACTGTTGATGTTTTCTTCCGTAGGAGCAGTAACTAGAGCTCTGGGTCCACCTTCCTTTGAAATTGATTGTCTCCCCTGTTTAAACATTTTAAACAACCGTCGAGCTGTGCTGTAGGGAAGAACAGACTCTCCATAGGCCTCCTGTAACATAGTATAGGCCTCAGCTGAAGAGCTGTTGACACGAAAGTAGAATTTCAAAGCCGCATATTCCTCGCTTGTTACCTCCATTGCAGCGGTAGGCGATACTGAACATGTCTGACCTTGCCTGTCTCTTAGGCGGGAGCTAGGAGAGGCAAAAATGAAACTACTACGGCATGTTTGTCGCACATTAAGCTAACAGAATATCAGAACATAAAATTTTAGCTCGAGAAATTATGGTCATTAAAAATTATGAACAATCTTTATTGAACAGCCCTCGTAGCTTCGCATTGGTAAAACGTCCTTTCGAATTAGAGCTTGTATTTTTTTAATGTAAAATGATGGGGCTTTTTCGGACATGTGAGCTAATTGCGTGAAAGATTGTATTCTCTAATGTTATTTCATACGTTTGCAATGTTTTTAATACACGCATGGATGACAGTTAATTTACAGAAACTGATTTGAATGTGAGAGACGCTCTCAGGTCATTTAATTTGCCCATCAGCCTGAAAGAATTTGCTTAATATAGATGTTTTTGGTTTCTTCGGAGTTTAAATTCTCGCTTTTTCTGTATTCTGACGGTTTCGAAAAAGAACGAGGACATTCTGCGGTGATCGCTAGTTTTTGCAGCAAAATAGTGGAAATTTTTTTTCCTAATGTTACGCGGGATGGACATGTATAGGGGCTGTATAGCCTGATCTCTGACTTTTGGTCATAGTGTAATCGGCAGTAGTGCACTTCATTGGATGACGCAAAGTAATGAGATGCGAACTGTATCCTGCGATCGAATGTAAAAATTATACCGATTTTGCTCATAAAACTAAAAGAAAACGAGCTGTAGCTACTTTCGTGGAAAGAGGACTTTTATTATCGTCGCGATTGTGTTTTCCTTATTCAAAGATGCTTTATTATAAGAGATGCGTTGACATTAAATAAGTTTTCTCCATCGCAGAATGGAAGTCGCTTGCTGGTGGGACTACTAGAGCAGTGGTGGCAGAGTTCTGTAGATGGTTGTAGCTGTCCTTTCAGACAAACAACCCATGCTCAGGATAGCCTTCATTTATCTCAGTTTTGTTCTGAGTGATGCTGACGTCGCGCTGTGTAGTATGTCAGCGTCGATAACGCTGACTGCTAAGCCACATGCTTGTCGGGTCACACAGTACTGAAAACTCTGCAACCAGACCGGCTGGAGGCTGCTCCGGAGTCTGCGGTCGCTTTAGGCGGAGGCGTTCTTGTTTTCCAAGCAGCGGACATCTGAAAAAGCGATCTGGAGAGTTCTCCAGAATTTCGTTTTTGTTCCAGGGTAGTCCAGTGTTTCCGGGAAATACGTTTAACAGATTTCATGAAGCGTCTTGTTCTTGTCTTTAGTCTATCTGTGACTGATTTCCGCAAACTGGAGACAGTATATCAATGCCACCAGAAGGATCTCTTTATGGACCACCAACGGCAAGATAGAACAGGCCTCTATCCCTACCTATGCTGAGAAGAAAGAGGGATGAGGGTGGAAGGGTATGAGGGTAAGACTATATCCAAGCATGCTGGTTCGTGGGCGTCCATCGAGAACAATGCAGCTGCAACGGCTGCCACTCTGCAATCTCCTTGGGTCGGATTTTGCAGTAGTCTTGATGTTACAACTATTTTTTCCAATCCCCAATACATGTGTTGCGTTATGACCTGATGATGATGAGTGATGGTTTCTTTCTCGACAATTTCCTTGTATAATTAGGACAGTGACAGTTGTGGTAGCACGTATTGGCTTTGATTTCTTGGGCCGCAGGGTGCTTGTCGAACAGGCGTCTATAGCGAACCCTGACATCAAACAGCGCTAGATACAGTCCTCAGCTGTATGCATACAGGTAATACACTTATTAAACTCCTCTCTGTCCAACATCAGCATCTCGTCAGTTGAATATATTTCTTGCCAAAAAGAAAGGATAAAGATATTACCTTACACCTCAACCTTTTTCCTTCCAGCTTGTAGATGTAGGGTAGTGTTTGAGTGCGTCTGCCACTAGTTTCGTGTCGTATTGTGAAATTTTTTCCTAGCAGGGTAACACCAGTTGTATGGCGTCGTCATTTTTCGAGCTGTATTGTGATTTTAGGCAGTCCTTGTGAAGCGCTAAGCATATGGATGTGTAATTACACCTCATCTTCATGACTAATTACGTAATTAGGACCGATATTTATTTCAGATTCCTAACAATACAAATAAGTAAACTAACCTAACTTTCCTCTCCTCCATCTGGGCGGTTTCCCTGTGTTGGGGGCTGTACTTGGGCTCTCCGTCCCGACGGACAAGGTTTCAAGTCGTGGAAATGTCACCGCCATATTTAATTTCGCACCAATACCGGGGTGGGATCGTACATCAGCACAGCCCCAGGACAAAGAAATTCCTACCAAAATTCGAAGTTTCCGCCAATAGGGTAGGTGAGGGGGGAGGGGAATGCGTAGGGGGAGGTGGGAGGATTCACGTGCTGACAGAGGAAAACACATGTCATCCAGGAGGGGGTGAGGGGGTGGGAGTGGGCGTGGCTGGGGGATAATTAATTGCTGAATTTAATTAAGTTGCATATCACTTTGATATCAAAAGTGGGCTCATGCCACACCTATCCTACTACCTGCCTTGCAATCTTGAAAGTCAGTGACCAGTTTGCAAGGTAGCAGGTCTGTGGCGGACTTGAAGTAAGTTGTTATAGTCTCATCTGTTTCACATTACAGTTTCTGATAAAGACTTGGAAGCTAACAGCCAGCCCGACTGATGTACCATTTACACAAGGCGAATTGGGAGCTTTTAAGGATAGAATTCAATATAAAAGCCTACAGGGAATCGGATTAGATGTTGACGACAAAGAAAACGAACTGGTGCTTGCGTTATAGACGGCGTAAAACAAGGCAATCCCAATATTTATTAGGAAGTCAAAAGGATCTAAAGTTCTAAGTGGTCTCACCCTACAGTCTTTGAGACGTAGGGCAAGGCAGGCGTGAAGATACTACCAGAGATTCTTATGAGGAAACAGAACGACAAAAGATGTTGAATTTATATCGAGTAGTTGAACCACAGTATAAAGAACCTTTATACCAAAAAAGAATAGAAACAATGGAGGCATACCTCAAAAACGAAATGGTAACAGATATTTGGTGTTTTCCATATAAACGTAGCTCCATCACAAAGTGTATTATCAAGCTTGAGACGACCCGATGGCACGATGGTGACACACTAGGAGAAATCAATGCACTATCTAGTGAGAACACGCTTGCTAGGCGATACGACATTGGAAGGCACAGTACCATCGACATCTTCACTCTGAATTACTAGAATAGGCGCTAAATAATGGAATTATGATTCCATTTGCCTAGGCGGAAGAGAGGCTGCCAGTAATGAAGTTCAAGAAGAAGAAAATACCTGGCCCTGACAGAATTGTGACAGAAGTGCTGAATCAGCTAGTTGACCATATCGTTCTACATATAACAGTGTTATTTAACGAATGTCTTTTGTAGGAACAGGCGCAAAGAATCTGGAAAATCTCGAATACCATTATACTAAAGAAAAAGAAAACAAAGACCCAAGAGATACGAAACCTTACAGGCCAATTATTTGATAGATGCTCTAGTCAAAGAATAAGAAAAACTTTTGTGCCGGCTCCTGAGCACATCGTAGACAGATAATTGGCGTGCCTCCCTGCAGTAAAGTTTCAGGAAAGGGAAATCCATCGAGGATGCAGTGAATCACGCAATACATATTGTGAACACCTCATACGACAAGTGTGTTACAGGCATATTACAGAAATCGCTGCGCCGTTCGATAATTAACGGTGACTATCCGTGTTGAAAACACCGAAGCAAATAGTGTCCTAGGTTTCTCTATAACATCCTACGAGATTATTGCAGAGATAGGCAGGCATCACCAAAAGGTGTCCTCGGGGTTCTGTCTGTGGTCCAGTGTTCTGAGATGTTGCTATACAGCCTTTACTGAACGAGCCTCATAATATGATAGGTACTAGAGGCTGCATCACTTACTCAGATGATCTGCTAATTATAGTATCTGCCAAGGGCTACGTTAGAGAAAAATGGTAGGGAAGCCCTTGTAACCACAGTTTATATGTTACTAAAAGGTATATTATCTGTATCGAGAAACCTCGCAATCAATATATATTACCATCCTTTGAAGAGAAAAGAAGCATCTAGGCATTTTGGTATAGACATCGACGAAAATCAAAACTTTCATGCAGACGTAGAAAATGTTTGCCAAAGATGCAGTAAAATCCTGAACAAAATAGCAACAACTGGCCAAAGAAGCTTTCAGCAGTCTAAGTGCAATAAGAACGTACCACAAAGCGGGCTACGGGTCGAGCGTATGGGCTCAAAAGAGCCAGAAGGGCAAAGACTGCACAGGTTCTACGGCGAGCACAGAGAAGGGTACTCTGCGTCTGACAAGGGCGTACAGAACAACGCAGACAGAGGCACTCCTGGTGATGTTAGCCTTGCTAACCCTCGACCTAGCTGTAAGTGCACAATATTGTCTCAAAAAAAGGGAATGTGATAAGTTAAAGAAGATACTAGGCACAAGAACTATATCGCAAAAAGGGAATACAGATAGAGAATGGAAAGAAAACTGAGGCAGAGCAGAAACAGGGGGAGAATCAACGATATTATTTGTAACATAATACAGAGTTCAAAAATGTCATACTTCCTTCAGACCAAGGGAGCTACATACTATCCGTCGGAACGTGGTCCATATCCTAGCTACTTACTGAAAATACAACTCACCACAAATAGCAGATACTCGTGAATGTGGAGCAATTGGCGTCCCGGACCACATAGTCCGGGAGTGCGCCATGAGACAAGATGTTAAAGGCCAGGATATGAACGTTTTTCGTAGTACATCAGTCAATAACGTAATAAGGAATGAGGGGCTGTGGTCCAAGCTCAGTTTCTTGACAGGTATAGTATTAGCTTACGAACTGCAAGCGTTTACGGCCGAAGGTAACCAAGAAGAGGCCATACATCATGACAAGGAGTTGCAACACGGAAGAACATCCATTTACAGTGACCTTTCAGAACCAGCGAGGAGATCAGCCTGGTAGAGAATCAACATGGATTTTCTGAGATCCCGACAACTAACTTACAATTTCACACCTTGAGTGGTACAGCAGAACAGCCCCTGTGAAGCCTGAGTTGTACCCCCACGCACCAGGGGCTAAACAATTCAGGAAATATTTTGAAGTCTATTTTTGTTTAGGGCAGTAGTTCAGTGTAGTGTAGTTGCGTGTTGTGTAGTGTTATACTGTATAGGGTCATCTAGAATCATGAATTACAAAACTTGTGATGCAAAATTTGTGTATAGCATAGTAGACTAGTAGTATGTGCCTTCTGGATTACAGATGATCACTTGTGGGTACGGATCGCCAAAGGGTGATATTTAGATTCTTAAAATTATTATTTCCTTATTTCTTTTTTAACTAGATATTTTTCGTAGAATTTTCTCCATTAAAATCCATAATGCTACGTTGTACTATTCATATACAATAATTACAATGAAATCACGGCGATTTATAATGGTCCCTTCTTACAAGGGAACCTCCCCATCGCACCTCCCTCAGATTTAGTTATAAGTTGGCACAGTGGATAGGCCTTGATAAACTGAACACAGATCAACTGAGAAAACAGGAAGAAGTTGTGTGGAACTGTGAAAAAATAAGCAAAATATACAAACTGAGTAGTCCATGGGCGACATAGGCAACATCATGGACAATGTGAGCTCAGGAGCGCCGTGGTCCCGTGGTAGTGTGAGCAGCTGCAGAACGAGAGGTCCTTGGTTCAAGTCTTCCCTCGAGTGAAAAGTTTACATTCTTTATTTTTGCATAGTTATTATCTGTCCGTTCGTTCATTGATGTCTCTGTTCACTGTAATAAGTTTAGTGTCTGTGTTTTGCGACCGCATCGCAAAACCGTGCGATTAGTAGACGAAAGGACGTGCCTCTCCAATGGGAACCGAAAACATTTGATCGCAAGGTCATAGGGCAACCGATTCCTCCACAGGAAAACACATCTGATATACAGTATTCTATACGACACTGGTGACGGCATGTGCGTCACATGACAGGAATATGTTGTCGACCCACCTAACTTGTACACTTGATGAATGGGTAAAAAGATTCTTCTACCTTGCCCGATTTAGGTTTTCTTGTGGATGTGATAATCACTCACAAAAAAGTGATGAAAACATAAGAGTTTGTCACATAAACTGAAAATAAAAAATTAAACTTTTCACTCGATGAAAGATTTGAACCAAGGACCTTTCGTTCCACAACTACTCACGTTACCACGAGACCACGGCGCTCCTGCGGTCCCAGTGTCCTTGATGTTGCCTATCTTCCCATGAACTACTCAGTTTGTATATTTTGCTTATTTTTTCACAGTTCCACACAACTTCTTCCTGTTATCTCAATTGATCTGTGTTCAGTTTTTCAAGGCCTTTCCACTGTGCCAACTTATAACTAAATCTGAGGGGGGTGCGATGGGGAGGTTCCCTTGTTAGTAGGATATGTGATCATCACGGACAGCAGTTCATGCTCTGCAACGAGCTCCCATGCTGGCCACAAGGTTGGTGAGGAACCCATGTGGCATGGCGTTCCAGCGCTCCATCTGTGCGACTGAGAACTGCTGGATGGTCCTTGGTGCTTGTGGACGTGTTGCATTATGTCTCCACATGTCTCACACATTCTTCATGAGATTTACGTCAGGGGAACGGGCAGGCCACTCCTCTCGCCGAAGATCGTCTTGTTCCAGAGCATCTCTGAAAATATGCACATGGGAATGAGTACAGTGTCACAATAACGCTGCCCGGTGATAGTACGTATTCAGAGACTTGGAGGTGAATACGCCCATGAAAAATCATGCCTGCCCACACCATAACACCTGGACCACCAACACAGCCATGTTCCATAATATTTCTGGGCGCATTATATGGTCCCACCACTTGTCATTGGAGGGTACGTTCCGCATTGCCGAAATATAATCATTTCGGTGGTCCAAGTGTTACGGCGTGGTGAGATATAATGTTGGATGGGATTTCTGCCATCCAAATCTTTGAACACGATACTCTCACCGATCAACGTTACTGTGGCACTGTACTGCTTCCCCATGTCTCTTTTCAGGTATGCATTCGGTCCTGACTTCATTTTTATAGATGGCAATGCTCGACCGCATCAAGCAGGGCAGATGGAGGAACTATTGGAAGAAGAGGATATTCGACGAATGGAGTGGCCTGCCCGTTCTCCCAGCTTAAACCCCATCGAATACGTATATGTTGCGGAGATGTACTGCAGCTCGCCCAAACTCTCAGTGACCTTCCAGCAGTTCTCAACAGCGCTGGTGATGGAATGGAACGCTCTACCACAAGAACTTCTTACAAACCTTCTGGCGAGTATGGGAGGACGTTCCAGAGCACAACCCGTGTTTCTCCTTTTATAATGTCCTGGGGACATCATGAACTGCGGTGCTTTCAGTGTAGTTACAGTCTTTGAATTAAAGTGTCATTTCTTTTCGTCTTATTGTGTTGTTTCTTTGTTACCTTCTGTATTATATTGTAGCAGTTTTTTCTATATATGGTCTAAGTTACATCGAGCTATGTTTTCTGGATGTGACACATCATGCGAAAGTTAATTTCGTCCTTATGTTTTCCACACCAATAGATTTAGTCGAGATAGCCTGTTGATATTCCTACAAATCTAAGTACGCTCGGACTAAAGAAGGAAGAGTTCTGGTCATCCAAGAGCGTATAGTTAAGGACTGTATAGACAGATGTGATGCAATCGATTGCAGATTGCTGGACTCGTATTGAGTCCTTTCTAGTAGAAAGTCGGCGCAGAGGTACCACCGGCGACGATGGACTGGATGTTCATGTGCTGCAGCCAAGAGTACATTGGTAGCGATGGTGCGTATTACTCCCGAAAAAGCTTCCACTGCATTGTACTAACATTAATTCTGTCGAGGTAACAGTCAGTGACAGAACCGTGATAACCATTCCCGGAATCAATGATTGGACGTAACATCGTATGGGAAAACTTCAGTACCGTGCCGACGTTCAAACACTATCCAAGTCCCGTCATGACTCGGATCATGTTGACACCCGTCTCGCATGTACTGAAGTAGCAAAAGTCATGGAATACCTGCTAATATCGTGTCTGACCTTTTTCACGTCGTAGAGCAGGAACTAGAAGTGGCATGGACTCAAGTCGCTTGAAGTTCCCTGCAGAAATATTGAGCCATGCTGCCCCTACAACCGCCCTAAATAGCGAAAGTGTTGCCAGTGCAGGATTTTGTCAAAGAACTGATCTCTCGAAATGTCCCATAAATGTTAGATGGGATTCATGTCGGATGATCTGGGTGGCCAAACCATTCACTCGAATTATCCAGACTGTTCTTCAAACCAATCGCGAACAACTGTGGCCCGGTAACGTGGCGCAACGTAGTCCATAAAAATTCCATCTTTGTTTGGGAACATGAAATCCATGAATGGCAGCAAATGGTCTCCAAGAGGTTAAATTGGATGAGTGAACTCAGTCCATTCCATGTAAACACAACTCATACCATAATGGTGCCACAACCAGATTGCACAGTGCCTTTTTGACAACTTGGGTCCACTCGAAACCTACCATCAGCTCTTACAAACTGAAATCGGAACTCATCTGACCAGGTCACCGTTTTCCAGTTGTCTAGGGTCCTGGAGAGGCACTGGAAGCGATGCTGTGCTGTCAGCACAGGCAGCCACATTGATCGGCTGCAGCCATAGCCCATTAACGCCATATTTCGCCGCACTGTCCTAACGGATACGTTCGTCGTACGTCCAACACTGATTTCTGCGGTTATTTCACGCAGTCTTGCTTGTATGTTAGCACTGACAACTCTACGCAAATGCTGCTGCTTTCGGTCGTTAAGTGAAGATCGTCGGCCACCGCGTTGTCCGTGGTGAGAGGCAATTCCTGAAATTTGGTATTCTCGGTACACTCTTGACACTACGAATCTCCGAATACTGAATTTCCTGAACTTTTCCGAAATGGAATGTCCAATGTGTCTAGCTCTAACTACTATTCTACGAACAAAGTCTGTTGATTCCCGTCGTGCGGATAAATTCAGGTCAGAAAACTTTTCACATGAATAATCTGAGTACAAATGACAGCTCCACAAACGCCCTGCCATTTTATACCCTGTGTAAGCGATACTACCGCCATCTGTATATGTGCACATCGTTATCCCATGATTTTCACCTCAGTGTATTTTTTGTGCACCTTCCACGTTAGTTTAGGGCCGATGAGTCCCATGCATTCGGCAACTATCTTCATCAGGAAGTAATAGGGGCCAAGACATTTGCCGCAGGTGGATTCAAATGGCTCTTAGCATTATGGGACTTAACATCTGAGCTCATCAGTCCCCTAGACTTAGAACTACTTAAACCTAACCAACGAAAGGACATCACACACATCCTTGCCCGAGGCAGGATTGGAACCTGCGACCACAGCAGTCGCGCGGTTCCGGACTGAAGCGCCTACAGCCGCTCCGCCACTTCGGTCGGCCAGGTCGATTCACTCTGTGCCTCGAAGACAATACTGCAGTTGATTGTACTGTGGATATATACAGTCAGTTTGTTGTGAGCCATTGCCTGAGCAAGAACATCAGTCTTCTAGAATTGTTTTCCACATAAAAGACACACTAATGAACAAAACATTAGGACCACTTACTTAAAAGCGCGATGGGCTTCTTTTAAAACACAATACACCAACAGTTTTAGGTGGCATGGATTCTACAAGTGCTTGGTAGTTTTCTGGAGGTATGTGGTACCAAATGAAAACACACAGTTCCGAAAATTCCAGTAAATTACGCGTCTAGGTGTGTGGGCGCGGAGCTTGCGCTCAGTAGTTTCCCAGGTGTATTCAGTTGGGTTCAGATCAGGCGAATTTGGTTGCCAAGAGATCACAAGGTGCTCCTCAGAGCGCTGTAACTCGATTCAGGCTCTTTGACACTGACAGTTATCCTTCTTGAACACGCCATCGCCACCGGAGGAGAAATAAAGCATGAATGGATGCAGGTGATCCGTAATAATGTTAACGTATTCCACAACTATCGTGGTGACTTGCGTCACTAGAAAAGGTTCCATGGAATCCAAAGTAAATTTCCTCACTAGCATAACGCTGCCCTAACCGTTCTGCGGCAATAGCGCGATGCAGGTTTCGAGCAGCTGTTCACCTGGATGACGGTGTATCTGGACACGGTCGTCGACCCTGTGTAAGAAAAACGTGATTTTTCGGACCAGGTGACACGTTTCCATTGGTCCGTGGCCCAGTCTTGATGATACCTTGGCCACTGCTATCGTAATTGACGTTGTCCTTCTACCAACATGGGAGAACATAGGGAACGTCTGTTGCTAAGCCCCGTGTTCAACAGTGTGCGCTGAAGGGTGTACTCTGAGACACTTGTGCCTGCACCAGCACAGTACTCTGTCGTCACATCTGCAACAGATCGCCATCTATCCTGCTTTACAGAACGAGCGTACCTCCAACATCCACGTTCTGTGATTAGGCGTGGGCGTCCAAAACCTTGTAGAACGATCGTGGTTTCACCGCCCTTCAACCACTTTCCACAGATGCTCAAGACAGTAGCACGAGAACAGACGATCACCTTCGCCCTTTCCGAGATGCTCGTTCCGAGTCGCTTATGGCAGCTGATTTCCCCGATTGTGTCCTGTGTTGTTGATTCAGTGATTCCCTATTCGTCTTTGCTCCTCTGATACACATGGGGCAAGAAAGTACACGTGTGAGGGCGTTTCTGCAGCGTATATGAAACTAGCGCGACACCGATGGGAGTAAATAAGCACTGAAATGAAGGCAAGGGATCAGTGTAACTTTCGTGTCTTCCTGGCGTGTGTGCGGTAAATGCGGTAACGTAAACTATGGCGACGTTATAACCAAATGCATCCAAACAGGACCAACGTGCTATTATCCTTTTCTTGGCTGCTGAAGGAGAAACACCGACAGACATCCAGCGGAGAATCGAGAATGTGTATGGGGGAACACGTCTGCCGAAAACAACCTCGTGGGGAAAGAGTGACAAGGAGTGCTGCTGCTTCACGATGTCGCACGTTCCCATATCGCAAGTGTCGTAAAGCAGCGATTACCCCAACTCGAGTAGGAGATACTCGAGCACCCGCCCTATAGTTCTGATCTCCCCACATGCAATTATAACGCCTTCGGTCCCTTAAAAAAGCTTGGAAGGGTCGACGATTCGACAAGGTACAGCAGGTAGTTACGTACTTCGTGACGCAGCAGGCCACGGTGTTTCACAAAACTGGTTTCTTCAACCTGATGCGTCTTTGAGATGATTGCCTCAATGCTCACGGTGATTTTGCCTGATTAGCTTGCCAATTCTGGAGCGTACGGAAGGAGTGCAGCAGACTTAGATTTTAGAACTGTTCTGGGAATGTGCGATGCATATGTTAAGGAAATCGCATTCAAGATGCTAGTATAACAGTTCTATTGGACAGTTACAATTAAATCGCAGCTACTCACATCGGTGTTGTGAGCGCTCTAATTATCGTATGGGAGTAATAGACGTGCTGCTACGTCAATGCGGAACCGATTTCCGCTGGAAAGCAAATTGGTTCCAATTTTGGCCACCAGGTGCAAATCTGGCACTGTGAATGCAAGAAATACGAATAGAAATGTTTCCATCAGCGATGGATTAGGAAGGGGCGTGTGCATAAAAGGTCAAACAAGCGAGAAAGGCGTTCCGTTGATTATATTACTAGCCGACATATAATTTGTTCAATATGAGCAGCGGAGACGTCGACGAGATGCTGCAACCGTAAAACGACGTGATCAACAGTTGCTCGCAGCAGTTACGGCGGTATCGCAGCAATGTGTTCCTGTATACTGGCTTTCAGATCAGGTAGAGGCCGAACGTGTCCCTGGTAAATGTATTCTTAGATATCCCCAGAGCCAAAAGTAAAATTGATTCAGATGAGGTAATCTTGCAGGCCAGGCGTCTGGAAAACCTATTGATATACCACGTTCGTGGAAGATTGCATTAAGCAGTTATTTCACCGGGTGAGCGACATGAGGTGTTGCCCGATCTTGCATGAGTCCTTTTCACAATCCACCCCCTTGGCTAAGTGGTCAGGGCGTCTGACTGCAACGCAGTGGGCCCATGTTTGATTCTCGGCCAGGTCGGAGATTTTCTCCTCTTGGGAACTAGGTGCTGTGTTGTCCTTATCATTTCATCATCATCGACACACAAGTCGCCCAGTGTGGCGTCAATTGAAAAGACATGGACCCTGGCGGAACTCGCCCAGATGGGGTTTCCAGGCCATCAATACTAAACGATACCTTCATTTCATTTCAGTGGTTTCCTCACAGTTGCGCTATTCGAAATCAAAATGGTTCAAATGGCTCTGAGCACTATGGGACTTAACCTCTAAGGTCATCAGTCCCCTAGAACTCAGAACTACTTAAACCTAACTAACCTAAGGACATCACACACATCCATGCCCGAGGCAGGATTCGAAACTGCGACCGTAGCGGTCGCGCGGTTCCAGACTGTAGCGCCTTTAACCGCTTGGCCACCCCCGCCGACTATTCGAAATCAGAAATCATGATGTTCGATGAGGTCTCGATAACATGGGGATGTCACGGGAGACCTGACAGGCCCTGTAGGTGTATTTTCGTCAAACAATAACTGACCGAGAATAAAATGGTTCAAATGGCTCTGAGCACTATGGGACGTAACATCTGAGGTCATCAGTCCCCTAGATCATAGAACTATTTAAACCTAACTAACCTAAGGACATCACACACATCCATGCCCGAGGCAGGATTCGAACCTTGGACCGTAGCAGCAACGCGGTTTCGGACTGAACCGCCTAGAACCGCTCGGCCACAACGGCCGGCTGGAAAGAGTGCATAAGGCGGGTTTCGTAGGTCAATTTAAAGTTTTTTCCCGGCTTGATAAACTACAAGTATCTTGCTTCAAATATGTTCGTTTCGACTTCCGCTACACCTCTGTGGTACGTTGTAAACAGTTATCGTTTACAATCAGTATTTCTAGATGTTTTCAGTGTACACACTATTGGAGGACAGATGGACAGATAGAGACAAGGCGCTTGTAGGGAATCAACCAGTGCATAAGAGCGTTGTATGTCGGAAAAAGTTTGGGTGCGCAATGTAAGTCTACCCGACTTTCTCTGCTTCAGACGACCATTTTTGTTACCTCTCAGACCGAGCAAGGTGACACACTAGTTATCACTCTGGAGTCGCATTCGTCAGAACGATGGTTCCAATCCACAAACAACCATCCAGATTAAAACTATCCGCTGTTTCCCTTAATGGCTTAACGAAAATGCCAGGATGGTTCCCTCTAAAAAGGATCGCTAAATTTTCTTCCCCGTCCTCACTCCATTCCGAGCTGGTGATCGGTCCCTCACAACCTCGCCGTCGACGGGATGTGAAGTCTACGTTTCTTTCCTTTCTGTAAGCACCGATAATATTGACCTTCCCTCTGGGGACAAATTGTACAGTGGTAACATGTGAACGAGACCTTTCCGAGTATCGTCAAGTCCAAGAGAAAGCGCTTCACCTGTGATGATCTCGCACGGTGGCGCGGTTCCAGACTGAAGCGCCTAGAACCTCTCGGCCACAGCGGCCGGTGACCGAGACGAAAGCTGCTTGTGAATCCACATCACACAGTCACATAAGGCGAGTGCAATGGTTCTTCGTGCACAGCAGTACCACAAATTCGGCAGTTCTGTGTATTCACTGTACGCTGTAATGTGATGCGTCTCTCGTCACTTCACAGAATATTGTCCGGTCACATGTCATAAACTTCGATCCGTGCCAGAAACCTAATTGCGAACGTTGCTACGGATCTTGATGTTGCTGCACCGTCTGGATCTTCTACGGGTACCAGAGTAAAATAGACCGCGGTATGGACAATGGGATGGACGATTCTTAAGACACTGCACGATCAATAGTGCTAGTTGGGGCTGTGCTGCATCGTCAGTTACAGCTGCAGCAACCTCGTCAATAACTTCCACCAGGATAGGACGCCTTCCTCTTCCATGAGCCATAATTATCATCTTTCTTAAGCCATTTAATGACATCGGGCCTCTCCTCAGACCTTTTAGTCGACGAACACTCTCAGTGCAGCACTGTAATTGATGCCGTTCACATAAAAGTTTCAGTAACAGCCTACAGTCTCTCTTCTCGATAGCCATAGCCTGTTATGGCTTGTCAAATGACAGGGTGAATGTCATACCGTCATACAAAAAGTGTACAGCGCCAGATTTGTACCTATAGGCCAAAATTGGAACTAATTTTTTTTCCAGTGTAAATTGGTTCCGCATTAACGCATCAGCACATTGCCAGTTTTTGCTGCCATACGATAATCATAGCCCACCCCGGACATCCGTGAAGAACTGCACTTCAGTTATAACCACCAGGCGGAATTGTGATTTTCTTAACAGATGCATCGCATATTCCCAGAACCGTTTCAATAATCTAAGTCTGCTGGATCCCTTCCCTATTACTGATTCAACATGCTCGTCCAATTTCATATAACTTCTTAGTATTGTCTCCAGATATGTAAACGATGGTATGAGTACTAAGAGTTTACATCTGATATTTTATTATGATATTGCCAGACTTCATTTTTCTTCTGGGAATTTGCTTGAGTTATCTACAGTTAAAGAGAACTTAGTTTCGGTACACGTCGGAAATTTTTAAAATTGTTCTACCTCTCCCTGAAATCATCCAACTAGCGTCAACAAACAATTTAAAAGATTTGAATACACTATGTAATTAAGCTTTTATCAATACTGAACACTTCAATCAACATTACTACTGTATCCTGGGATACATCCGCAGTTACTATCGGTCGGTGTTCTAATTGTCAAAAATTCTTCGAGACGCTCGCATATCTGGAAGATACGCCGTATAGTTTTATCGTGGTAGTAAATCGACAATTTGGTACAGCGTTGAACGCTTTTAATATAAATAGGAAGGCCGAATCTACGTGTTCGCTTTCATCTACTATTGTAAGATACTGTGTTTGAATAAAGAAATATGTTTTTTTTTTCTGGAACTGTGCTGACTTCTCGAGAGTATCTTGCTTCCTTCCAAGAGCGGAAAGCTATCCTAGGACTGGGCAAAAGCCGGACGTAAGTGACATTTGTCCACTTGCGTTCCCATTTTGGTAGTCTTTTTCGAATCGATGTATACGAATCTTTATTACCCTTGAAATTAGTAAAGAAGTTTATCATCTTGACCGGTTTGCTTAACTGCATGCTCCTTTTTTAAAATTCTTGTTGACCACCTGTTTAACCGATTTAATTTGTATTTGAACACTTAATTACCTGTGGATTATTGATTAGCAATTTAGATAATTATAACATTGATTCCCTGACTGATAAATTATCCGACTGGGTAATTATTTCGATCGTTTTCGTATGAGATAGCTAGATTGGCTGATAGATAATCGACTGATTACAGATGTGATAATTAATTTCATTAGAAACTTAATTAACGTAAAAAATTTACAAATTTTAAAAAAGAGTATGAGTATCATAGTGTCATACAGTAAACAATCAATTTGTCTACGAAGGCGGCTTCACTTCGTAACTTCTAGGACATACCGTTTTCAAAAACCCATCATTTCATGAGATATATTTGGAAGTATTTTCGCATTTTTCCTAAAAAAATGGTTCAAATGGCTCTGAGCACTATGGGACTTAACATCTGAGGTCATAAGTCCCCTAGAACTTAGAACTATTTAAATCTAACTAACCTAAGGACATCACACACATCCATGCCCGCGGCAGGATTCGAACCTGCGACCGTAGCGGTCGCGCGGTTCCAGACTGAAGCGCCTAGAACTGCTCGGCCACACTGATCGGCACATTTTTTTCTAAACACAGTCCTACATCTCTAAACTTCCACGATCTCATAATGCCTAAAAAAATTAATCACAAATAACAAGAAAAAAATGGGCCTAAAATTTAATAAATTTGTATCAAAAGTACATACTGTTCCAGTGGTTTCAATTCAAAACCACTCGTAAAAGCAGTTATACAATCTCAAGTTTACATCACAATAACTTTAGAATTCTTACTTTCACTGTCAATGATCGTCTCAACATGATCACTATAAAAGTGGAAATAAAGCAAACACATAGCTGAGTGGTCAGCGGGACTGAATGCCATGAAAAGGGGTCCGGGTTCGATTCCCTGTTGGGTCGAAGATTTTCTCCACTCAGGGACTGGGTGTTGTGTTGTCTTCCTCATCATCTCATCCATATCGACTTGCAAGTCGCCGAAGTGGCGTCAACTAAAAAGACTGGCACCGCGAAACCGTCTACCCGACGGGAGGCCCTAGCCACACGACATTTCATTTCATTTCATCTCCTAGAAGCATGTAGCACAATCTCCGCGCCGACTATTGCGTTGAGCGCTGTGACTACTACAATGCACTACATTCGTAGGATTACCTCTGTGTGCCACTAGTTGTCTCTGTCTTGCAGCTGGATCGGTGGTTTCCTGCCTAAGACATCGGTACTCAAACAACACTAATAACATCGCAGTTTCCGTCAGAAGCCGTTGGTACTCAAAGGATTAGAGTTCGATTACGCTCTAGATGGACTGTTAGATACCATGTCTGCTCTCCTTGAGGTTTCAAATATATCACAAAAGCATTTGGTACTAAAAACATAGGTAATTGTGCGAATTTCACTGTGGCTGAAATTTTGGAAAAGTAAATGCAAACTTATTGTTGGATATGTTCAGATAACTACACTGATGAGCTAAAACATCATGACCACTGCCCACAGTGAGGTCGTATGCTGCCTGGTGGTGCTGAGGACACGTGATGCGGTAAGAGAAATGTATGAGTGGAGCCGAGACGAATGGGGAATCATAGCAGCGACGTTAAATGGCGCACCTGCAGAAATCCGACGACTTAAGCGACTGTGAGAAAAGCTAGACTGTTGTGGCCCAGTGCCTGGGAGCAACAATCTGGGAATCGACGAATGTGGTCAGCTGTTCTCGTACTACCGTCGTGAGCGTCCATGGAAAGTGGTTGAAGAACGCTGAAACGACGAGCAGACGACAAGAATTTGGATGTCCATACCTCATCATAGAACATAGGGGTCGAAGGCTTTCCCGCTCTCTAAAGCATGGTAGGCGGCGATATGTGGAAGATCTTATGACAGAGTGAAGTGATGGCGTAGGCACAAATGTTTTGGAGCACGCCGTTCAGCGCACAGTGTTGAATATTGTGTCCTGCAGCAGAGGACCCCTACGTGATCCCATGTTGACCCAATAAGATCGTCAATTGTGATTTCAGTGGACGTGAGATCATCGAGAATGGACCGCGAATCAATGGAATCGTGTTGCCTGATCGGCTGAATCCCGTTTGTGAAATCAGGTCGATGGTTGTGTCCAGATACGCCGTCGTCCAGGCGAACGGCTACTCGAAAGCGGGCCGAGGACACAGGCCGGTGGGAGCAGTATTATGTTTGAGGGACATTCTCCTGGGCGTCCACGGGACCTACGGTAGTAATCAAAGGCGCCATGACAGTTGCGGACTACGTGAGCATTATTAGGGACCACCTGTAACCCTTTATGCTTGATGTCTTCCTCAACAGCGATGGCATTTTCCAGCAGTGTCATAAGGCCAGAATCGTGCTGAAATGATTTGAAGAGCATGAAAGCGAAATCATGTTGATGTCTTGGCCATCAAATTCGTCTTATCTGAATCCGATGAAACCCAACCGGGACACTATCGGGCGTCAGCTCCGCGCCCACAAACCAACATCCCTTAAGTCACGGGAGGTGTGTAACCCATGCGTAGGCATCTGGTGCCACAAACCTCTGGAAACCAACCAAGTGCTTGTCGAATCCATGGCACGCAGAATAACTGCTGACCTACGTTCCAGAAGTGAACCAACACCCTTTTAAGTAAGTGGTCATAATGCTTTGGCTCATCAGTGTATGTCAAGCACAACAGTGAAGGAGAAGAAAGGTCCGCTGTGGCTTGATATAACCTTAGAAATGTACTTACAAAACAGACTATGCATGGCTGGCTCAAATGGCTCTGAGCACTATGGGACTCAACATCTGAGGTCAACAGTCCCCTAGAACTTAGAACTACTTAAACCTAACTAACCTAAGGACACCACACACATCCATGCCCGAGGCAGGATTCGAACCTACGACCGTAGCGGTTGTGCGGTTCCAAACTGAAGCGCCTAGAACCGCTCGGCCACACCGGCCGGCACTATGCATGGCAGATTAAAAATGAGCCACAGCCTTTTTGTTAAGCAAAAGGAAGAACGGAATCAAATCGAACGAAAGAACAACCATGGTAGATTCGTCTAATTTTATTGCAAAATGTTATTTGTAGTTTTGAAAATAATCCCTAATGGTGATGGCCATATGGAAAATTATTTGATGTGCCGAAATTATCTATCCAGATTGTTTCCTACATGGTTACTAAAACTGGAGACGATAAGATATAGACTGAAATTTCGAGTTTCATCTTCAGAATTACTGTATGTAAGAAGTATTTACCACGCTTTTTTACTGTCGTAAAAATGGCAGATGTTGATATAAGGAATTCCAGAGATAAGAATCAATTAAAGTCACTCAGTATGGACAAAGCCACATTGTCTTACGGCATACCTATAGATTCTATACTGGCTATACAATAAAACTGATCTCTTCAAACAGCTATTTATCGAAGGTCTTTGGGGCAACAGAGTCATTCGGCTGGTAAACTGTTCATGCCATAGCATCCTTTATTAAGCAAGTTATGTGCTTCGGTATGGTGACTTGTCTGGAAAGAGAACAACTTCTCTGTACCAATTAGCACAGATTTGACGACATGCGTTATTGTGAAACACTGGTCGGTTTATTCACAACATCCAGAAGGTAGAAAACATCTCTCTATTCACTATAAAGTGCCTGGCAGAGGATTCAATGAACCACCTTCAAAACAGTCTCTCTACCGTCCCACTCTCGAACGGCACGCAGGAAAAACGAGCACTTAAATTTTTCTGTCCGATCCCTGATTTTTCTTATTTTGTCGTGATGATCATTTCTTCCTATGTAGGTGGGTGCCAACAGAATGTTTTCGCAATGGGAGGAGAAAACTGGTGATTTAAATTTCATGAGAAGATACCGTCGCAACGAAAAACGCCTTTGTTTTAATGATTGCCACTCCAATTCACGTATCATGTCCGTGACACTATCTCCCCTATTTCGCCATTGTACAAAACGAGCTGCCCTTCTTTGTACTTTTTCGATGTCATCTGTCAGTCCCACCTGATGCGGATCCCACACCGCACAACAATGCTCCAGAATAGGGCGGAAAAGCGTGGTGTAAGCCGTCTCTTTAGTAGACCTGTTGTACCTTCTAAGTGTTCTGCCAATGAATCGCAGTCTTTGGTTTGCTCTACCCACAATATTATCTATCTGATCGTTCCAATTTAGGTTATTTTTAATTGTAATCCCTAAGTATTTAGTTGAATTTACAGCTTTCAGATTTGTCTGACTTATCGCGTAATCGAAATTTAGCTGATTTCTTTTAGTACTCATGTGAATAACTTCACACTTTTCCTTATTCAGGGTCAATTGCCACTTTTCACACCATACAGATATTTTATCTAAATCATTTTGCACGTCGTTTTGATCATCTGATGACTTTTCAAGACGGTAAATGACAGCATCATCTGCAAACAATCTAAGACGGCTACTCAGATTGTGTCCTATGTCCTTAATATAGATCAGGAACAATAGAGGGCCTATAACACTTCCTTGGGAATCGCCGGATATTACTTCTGTTTTACTCGATGACTTTTCGTCTATTACTATGAACTGTGACCTTTCTGACAGGAAATCACGAATCCAGTCGCACAACGGAGGCGATACTCCGTAGGCACGCAGTTTGGTTAGAAGACGCTTGTGAGCAACGGTGTCGAAAGCCTTCTGGAAATCTAAAAATATGGAATCAATTTGACATCCCCTGTCGATAGCACTTATTCCTTCATGAGTATAAAGAGCTAGTTGTGTTTCACAAGAACGATATTTTCTGTAACCGTGCTGACTATGTGTCAATAAATCGTTTTCTTCGATGTACTTCATAATGTTCGAATACAGTATATGTTCAAAAACCCTACTGCAAATGGACGTTAGTGATGTAGGCCTGTAATTTAGCGGATTACTCCTACTTCCCTTTTTGGGTGTTGGTGTGACTTGAGCAGTTTTCCAGTCTTTAGGTACGGATCTTTCTGTGAGCGAGTGGTTGTACATAATTGCTAAATATGGAGCTGTTTTATCAGCATACTCTGAGAGGAACCTTGCCTTTATTAAGTGATTTAAGCTGCTTCGTTACACCGAGGATATCTACTTCTATGTGTCTCATCTTGGCAGTTGTTCTTGGTTGGAATTCAGGAATATTTACTTCGTCTTCTATGGTGAAGGAGTTTCAGAAAACCGTCTTAAATAATTCTGCTTTAGTGGCACTGTCCTCAGTGACTTCACCGTTGTTATCGCGCAGTGAAGGTATTGACTGCGTCTTGCCACTGCTTTATGTATGATCAGAATCTCTTTGGGTTTTCCGCCAGATTTCGAGACAGAATTTCGTTGTGGAAATTATTAAACGCACCTCGCATTGAAGTTCTCGCCATATTTCGAACTTCTGTAAAAGTTTGCCAACCTTGGCGATTTTGCGTTCTTTTAAATTTGGCATGCTTAAAAAGACGTTAAGAGCATTTTTATCAGATTTTTTAAATAGATATACTTTGCATTTCTTTTTTATGGTTGTAGGTGTTACGGTATTCAGCCTAGCAGCAACTGCCTTGTGGTCGCTAATCCCTGTAATCGTCACAATACTCACTATTTGTCCAGGGTTATTTGTTGCTGAAAGGTCAAGTATGCTTTCGCAACCATTTACGCTTCGAATGGGCTCATGAACTAATTGTTCAAAATAATTTTCTGAGAAAGCATTCAGTACAATTTCGGATGACGTTTTATGCCTGCCGCCGGCTTTAAACACACAATTTTTTCGGCATATCGAAGGTAGATTGAAGTCACCACCGACTATAACTGTATGAGCGGGGTGCTTATTTGAAATGAGAGTCAAGTTGTCTTTGAACTGTTCAGCAACTATATCTTCTGAGTCTGGGGGCGGGGGGCGGGGGGGGGGGGGGGGGTAAAACGATCCATTTAATAGTTTAGTCCGATTTTCAGGTATAACCTCTAGCCATACTATTTCACACGAACTATCTACTTCAATTTCGCTACAAGGCAAACTACCTCTGACACCAATAAATACTCCACCACCAACTGTATTTAATCTATCCTTCCTGAACACTGTTAGATCGTTTGAAAAAGTTTCGGCTGAACTTATTTCTTGCTTTAGACAGCTCTCTGTACCTACAACTATTTGAGCTTCAGTGCTTTCTATTAGGGTTTGGAGCTCTGGTTCTTTCCCAACACAGCTACGACAATTTACAACAATACCAATCGTTTCTACAACTACCTTACTGTGTTTCACCTGCCCACTTTTAGACGGACGTCCCTTCTGTGGTTAACTGAGACCCTCTAACCTAAAAAACCGCCCAGTCCCTTCCACACAGCCCCCGCTACCCGTGTAGCCGCCTTCTGTGTGTAGTGGACTCTTGACCTATTAAGCGGAACCCGGAAACCCACCACCGATGGAGCAAGTCCAGGAATCTGCAGTGGCTTGTCCAGTATTTTCAACTTCCTATAAGTCTTTCATGCATTTCCACTTAGTCATTTGGTGAAGAGAATATTGGCTTACAGAATATGTGGCTAGCTGGAAGAACGTAATATGTTATTCACGACAGGAAGACATCGTTCAAAACGGATGTTATCTTCGGCCTTATCTTAAGGAAATGCAGCAGGCCAACCATACATAGCACCAGTAACCAGCCGAATATGTTCGTACGTGACTATTGTTGTATATAGTGAGCAGGCAATCGCATATAGTTGTGAAATTCAGAAAGGCTTTCAGATTATCTGCGCTTAGTGGACGTATTAACAGTTCACACACCAGTGCAACCAAATACTGTAAAATGCATTGTGAACGAACATACAAAGGGTGCGTATCATTTGGATACGCCACATACACTATCATATGAATAGTATCCGGACACCTATTAGTTGACATTAATATGGAGCGTGACCGCGGTTCGTCTTAATAACGGATGGAACTGCGCTGGCCACAACTTCAGTGAGGTGTTAACGTCTGTGGAGGAAAGGCCGCCATTATTCCTAAAGACCCAAAACCAAACGAAGTATTAATGTTGGGCGCTGGGATCTGGAGCGAATTCCACGTTCTAATTCATCCCAAAGGTGTTCCACTGAGTTCACGTCGGGACTCTGGGCAGGTCAGTCCATTTCAGGAATGCTGTTGTCCACAAACCATTGCTTCAAAGATGCTGCTTTATGACAGCGTGCATTGTCATGCTGATACAAAGAACCATCGTCTCAGGAGTGTACCTCTGCTGTACGCAGCACAGAATGCTGTAAAATCTGTTCATATACTCCTTCATTTAGGGGTTACCTAAGCGCAATAAAGATACAACACCAGAACAACGAAAAAAGCCCCTTTACCGTAACACCACTTCCTCCATACTTCACTCTTGGCATTGCATACGATGGCAGGTATCGTTCTCCAGGAATTCGACAAAACCAAACCCTTCCATGAGATTGCGCAGGGTGTAGCGTGATCGATACTCCAAATCATTCGATTCCAGTCATCAACTGCCCAGTGGCGTCGCTGTTTACACCATCTCAAGCGTCGCTTAGGATTGTGTACAGAAACGTGTGGCTTACGAGGAGCTGTTCATCCTTGTATTACATTATTTTTAACTCCCTACGCGCAGTCATTGTGCTGGGTAGTCTGCTTATTGCACGTTGGAATTCACGGGCGACTCTTCCCGCTGATTATTTTTAACCACCCTTCCCAGTGCCCCACGCTCTCTGTCTGTCAGTACACGAATTCTGGCTGGTCCATATTTAGCTGTGGTTGGTTCTTCGCTTTTCCACATCAAAATGAGATTATAAACAGTCAACTTGAGCAACTTTAGAATAGCTTAATGTCCCTGACGGATATGTTACTCAGGTGATATCCACCGAATAGTCCACGTGCGAAGTGACTGAACTCTCGTCATCGTCATTCTATCTCTCTACTGACAACGTTATACTCCTTGACTTCTTTTATACTAGCTGGTCCGCCTCTCGTGACACATAGCGGTCAATTCCGAATCACATAAATGTGACCAGATACCTTTGATGGGATAGTGTACGTCATCGCAAACTCGCCATGCTGATTTGTGAATGAAATGATGCATCTCCTAGTATACCTCTTCAGTGCTGCATATTCAATGAGTTCTCCTCAGATTGGACGCTAGTCATTATTATGAAGTGAGTTGTATCAAAAAATGGTTCAAATGGCTCTGAGGACTATGGGACTTAACATCTGAGGTCATCAGTCGCCTAGAACTTAGAACTACTTAAACCTAACTAACCTAACAACATCACACACAGCCATGCCCGAGGGAGGATTCGAACCTGTGACCATAGCGGTCGCGCGGTTCCAGACTGAAGTGCCTAGAACCGCTCGGCCACACCGGCTGGCCTGAGTTGTATTGAAGGGCATATCTACATATTACAATATAAAGTGTTACTTAGCTGACTGTCGTGATGTTGGCCTCGTTGTCTTCTTTAGAGGCACGATAACGTGTGTGGGATATCCTACGAGGGGCGTTCAGAAAGTAAGCTCCGATCGGTCGCGAAATGGAAACGGCTATGAAAATCCGATAAAGCTTTGCACAGATGTGTTGGGTAGTGTCTCTAGTATAACCCCAGTTAGCATCACGTCGCTCTTCTCATTTCTGAGCTCGCAGTGAGTGCGTAAAGATGTCTAGAAAATAGTGTCTGCCGCCAAGTACGAGGGCCTGGTGCGAAATTTCGCCTGAAGCTATGCAGCTAACATTACATAACTGTCGTGCTGTTTCGTCTTCACGACAATTCTCAGCCGCATTCTGCAGGGGCAATGAAGATGCTCCTGCATCGTTTTCAAATGGAAATGTTAGATTACCCACTATACAGTCCGCAATTGTCTCCCCCTGAGTTTCATCTCTGGTCACATGAACCGCTGTCTTTGAAGACAACATTTTGACACAGACAACGAGGTGTAGGCCAGCGTGGAGAATTGGCGGAAAGCACTGGCGGCTGCCTTCTATGATGAGGCTATTGAAAAGTTGGTACAACGCTATGACAAAAGTCTAAGTCAGAACGGCGACTACGTAGAGAAGTAGCTGAAAGGTGTAGCTAATTGTTACAAGTAAAACATTTCTGATGTTCACTGTGGTTTCAATTTGGCAATCAATCGGAGCTTACTTTCTGAACAGGCCTCGTATATGTAGAAAATGAACTGAAGTAAGCATTGCGAAAATCGAGTAATTGTCAAATAACTAAATGAAGTAAAGTATTTGAACCTTTAAACGAGTGTATTCTGAAACTTTTCATATATTATGTTGACAAAAACTGTACCAACAAATTTTTAGAGACAATCGCTGGTACATATTTAGCAATGTTAATGCAACTAAACTTACAAAAATTAATATTTAAGCTGGGACATTTTTGTAAATACATAAAATATTAATGTATTTGGGTGAAATAACTAACGTCTATGCACAATATTTTCATATGAACTTTTCTTTATGTAAACGAAGTTATCAATACGTGCTGGTAATAAAGGATTCACTGTATATCTTGGGTTTGGTTACACAACATAACTTGAACATTTGATTATGTGACTGAGTAGACAAGACTATGTTTCATCATTCTCAAATTTCGACCCTCCACAGCGTCCAAACTGTGCATTTCCGGACATGGGTGCCCTCTCCAAAAACGACGAGTTTACCGTACTGCACAACATGCTAAGCGTTGTTGGTGTTTTTTTTTGTTACCCTACACATCGACGTTGAATCAACGCTCATTTAATAAAAAATGACAGTTTACAATACGAACACTTTCAGTTGCGTCAGAGATGGTAAACTAAAGTATGTCACAATCAAATATTAGTCATTGTTGCAACATTATATGTGAATAATACGTATTGAATTTCAGGTAAAAATCATTCTTAGGCGGGCTCCAAACAATCTACGTTATAGGATTGCGAAACTGCCATACATCTACATCTACATGACTGCTCTTCAATTCACACTTAAGTGCTTGGCAGCGGGTTCATCAAACCACTTTCACACTATTCCCCTACCGTTCCCCTCTCTAATAACACGCAGGGGAAAACGAACACTTAAATCTTTCCATGTGAACTTGCTTTATTCCATAGTCATTTCTACCTATGTAGGTGGGAGTCAACAAAATATTTTGGTATTCGGCGGAGAAAGCTGGGCGTTTGAAATGTCAGCCCAACTCACGTATCATATCCGGGAGACTCTCTTCCCTTTTTCATGGTAATGCAAAACTAGCTGCCCTTTGAATTTTTTCTATGTTTTCTGTCAGTTCTATCTGGTAAAGATTCCATAACACGCAGTAGTACTCCAGAAGAGTACGGATAAGCGTGATGTAGGCAGTCACTGAAGTAAGATTTGATGAACCTTCTTAGTGTTCTGCCAATATAACGCAATCAGTGGTTCCCCTTCCCCATATATTCTATGTGATTGTTTCAGTTTAAGTTGTTCGTAATTGTAATTTGTTGGTATTTAGATGAGTTACTAGATTTTAAATTTGTGTGATTTACCATGTAACCGAAATGTAACAGATTCCTTTTAGCACTCATATGGATGACCTCACACTTGTTTAGAGTCAGCTGCCACTTTCCGCATCACACATACACTCCTGGAAATTGAAATAAGAACACCGTGAATTCATTGTCCCAGGAAGGGGAAACTTTATTGACACATTCCTGGGGTCAGATACATCACATGATCACACTGACAGAACCACAGGCACATAGACACAGGCAACAGAGCATGCACAATGTTGGCACTAGTACAGTGTATATCCACCTTTCGCAGCAATGCAGGCTGCTATTCTCCCATGGAGACGATCGTAGAGATGCTGGATGTAGTCCTGTGGAACGGCTTGCCATGCCATTTCCACCTGGCGCCTCAGTTGGACCAGCGTTCGTGCTGGACGTGCAGACCGCGTGAGACGACGCTTCATCCAGTCCCAAACATGCTCAATGGGGGACAGATCCGGAGATCTTGCTGGCCAGGGTAGTTGACTTACACCTTCTAGAGCACGTTGGGTGGCACGGGATACATGCGGACGTGCATTATCCTGTTGGAACAGCAAGTTCCCTTGCCGGTCTAGGAATGGTAGAACGATGGGTTCGATGACGGTTTGGATGTACCGTGCACTATTCAGTGTCCCCTCGACGATCACCAGTGGTGTACGGCCAGTGTAGGAGATCGCTCCCCACACCATGATGCCGGGTGTTGGCCCTGTGTGCCTCGGTCGTATGCAGTCCTGATTGTGGCGCTCACCTGCACGGCGCCAAACACGCATACGACCATCATTGGCACCAAGGCAGAAGCGACTCTCATCGCTGAAGACGACACGTCTCCATTCGGCCCTCCATTCACGCCTGTCGCGACACCACTGGAGGCGTGCTGCACGATGTTGGGGCGTGAGCGGAAGACGGCCTAACGGTGTGCGGGACCGTAGCCCAGCTTCATGGAGACGGTTGCGAATGGTCCTCGCCGATACCCCAGGAGCAACAGTGTCCCTAATTTGCTGGGAAGTGGCGGTGCGGTCCCCTACGGCACTGCGTAGGATCCTACGGTCTTGGCGTGCATCCGTGCGTCGCTGCGGTCCGGTCCCAGGTCGACGGGCACGTGCACCTTCCGCCGACCACTGGCGACAACATCGATGTACTGTGGAGACCTCACGCCCCACGTGTTGAGCAATTCGGCGGTACGTCCACCCGGCCTCCCGCATGCCCACTATACGCCCTCGCTCAAAGTCCGTCAACTGCACATACGGTTCACGTCCACGCTGTCGCGGTATGCTACCAGTGTTAAAGACTGCGATGGAGCTCCGTATGCCACGGCAAACTGGCTGACACTGACGGCGGCGGTGCACAAATGCTGCGCAGCTAGCGCCATTCGACGGCCAACACCGCGGTTCCTGGTGTGTCCGCTGTGCCGTGCGTGTGATCATTGCTTGTACAGCCCTCTCGCAGTGTCCGGAGCAAGTATGGTGGGTCTGACAAACCGGTGTCAATGTGTTCTTTTTTCCATTTCCAGGAGTGTATATCTTGTCTAAATCATTTTGAAATTGGTTTTGAACTTCTAATAACTTTACCAATTGGTTAACAACAGTATAATCTACAATCAACATAAGTGGTCTGCTCAGATTATCTTCTAAATCGTTTCTATAGCTTAGGAATTGCAGAGGACCTATAACACTTCCTTGGAGACACTAGATATCAATTGTTTTACTCAGTGACTTTCTGTCAGCTACTACGAACTGTGAGCTTTTTGACAGAAAGTCCCGAATCCAGTCGCACAACTGCGACGATAGTCCATATGCGTGTAATTTAATTAGAAGTTTGAACAGGACAATCTCCACATGGAAAAGACTAATGATATTTGTGGTGGAACAACTGAACTAATGACTAAGGTATTCACTCTAAGAGGCATTAAAGTAACTATCTTTGACCAACAAAGAAAGTAAATCAATCAGAAAAGACGAAACTAAATGGAAATTTTTGGTTCGTCCATTGACTAGTGAGGCTGAATTTAAAACGTCTATTTTGAATTGTAAATACGTACTCCCTAAGGCGAGTAGATTGTCCTGATAAATGTACCCGTCATTAAGAAACTGCACTCTACATATACTCTTGCGCAGTATCCACGCCAAGAACTTAACTCAATTGAACAAACGTGAGCACCAGAAAAAATTTCAATTTGCTCTGACGAAGAAAATGGAGAAAAGAATAATCTTAGAGCAGATTTTACGGTAAAGACAACTGCACAATTTTCAAGCCATACCAAAAGGTAATTAAAAATGAATAGAGCGATTACTAACCGCTGAATATTTAAAACAACGTTAAGAATTACAGAGAAAGTATAGAAACTGCATTTTTTACACACTTCACATGTGTTCTATATGATTTTCCTTGGTCACATGGACTGTATCTAAGCGATAATCCATTTCATTCCATACATTCTGGTTGGTTGGTTGAGTTGAGGTCATCGGTTCCATCGGAATAGGGAAGGATGGGGAAGGAAGTCGGCCGTGCCCTTTCAAAGGAACAATCCTGACATTTGCCTGAAGCGATTTAAGGAAATCACGGAAAAGCTAAATCAGGATGGCCGGACGCCGGTTTGAACCGCCGTCGTCTCGAATGCGTGCCCATTGTGTTAACCACTGCGCCACGTCGCTCGGTCCATACAGTCTGAACGACGTGTGGAGTCACTAAAGCGAGTTCATTAGAAATGCGTATTTTGAATTACCGAATTGTTTTCGGTAAAGAGGCATGTCGACATACACGATGTCTTTCACATAACCCTATGAAAAGAAATCCACGGTTGTCAGGTCTGGAGGTTTAGGCGAGCAAGAGCAAAAGAAGGCGGCGTCATATCCAGTACGACTGATTCAAAGGTTAAGATGATGTTGATTTAAAAAAGCACTCCGTCGTCCGGCCACAAGTGGCCCATCGAGACCATCCGACCGCCGTGTCATCCTCATCTGAGGATGCGGATAGGAGGGGCGTGTCCTCAGCACACCGCTCTCCCGGTCGTTACGATGGTTTTCTTTGACTGGAGCCGCTACTATTCGGTCGAGTAGCTCCTCAGTTGGCATCACGAGGCTGAGTGCACTCCGGAAAATGGCAAGAGCGCATGGCGGCCTGGATGGTCACTCGTCCAAGTGCCGGCCATGCCCGACAGCGCTTGACTTCGGTGATCTCACGGGAACCGGTGTATCCACTGCGGCAAGGCCGTTGCCATGTTGATCTAAAAATGTGCGAATTTTCGTACCCCAGTGCGGAGGTGCTCCAACCTGTTGAAAGATGTAATCCTTGGAATCCGTTGAGGCATATCCAGGTAAATGCTCTCTGAAAAACATATCCCACTGACGAAAAATGAACCGAACAATTTTTATGCTGACATCGCCCGGAATACGCTGATGTTCAGTTACCCACGATGGCCTTTTTGTACCGATATTCGGATGATGCGCCGGCTAACGTTGCCTCCTATGTGGAAATTTGCCTCATCGCTAAAAATAAGACGCGCAGAAAATGTTTTTTCCTTCATGACTTTAAGCAGTGCTGTAGCATAACTGACACGTTTGCGGAACGACCAAAATTTTGAATTTCCTTTTACTTGTTCCGTAATTATTATTGATGCATCGCTATGCATCAAATGGTTGTATATGTTTTTAGTAGCTGTATTCATTTTGAACTGATCCGTATTATTATTATGATTATTATTATTATTAGCGAATAAGCCAGTTAGGACTACGCGAAACACTTTGAGATGGGCCTGTATTTCTTTCGTTCTCTTCCTGTTGTCTTTCTGTCTCACTTCAGACAGTGTTGATCTACTCTCCCTCTTCTTCTTTGGCTTTCCCTCTTGATCAACTTGCCATTTATGAATTTTCGACATGAAGATTTCGCGCTTTTGGACATCTTTAGGTATAATTCCTGTCAGTTTCAGATCAGTTTTTTTCTTGCCAATCCATGTCATCTTGTTCGCTTTGGTTTTACTCCTTTTACCAACGATTTCGACTATTCGTTTTGTAAGTTTGTCTGGGTACATTCTTTTAATGCCCATAGAATCTCAACCTGCTTTGTCTAATGTCATGATGGACATCCGTGTATTGTTTGATTTTATGCTTTCCACAGAGTCGGTACTGTCCTCCTACAAATTTTGGGCCAAGAATTTTTCTTATAATTTTGCTTTCCTTGATGTTTTTATGTCTATTTTACTGTACAGAATTGATGTTTCTGACCCATATAGGTTTTCTGATTTAATTATAGTAGTGTGTTACTATATGTTATGTGTACTTGGAATAATATTTCTTGTTATATAAATTTTGGGTAAATCGGTGTATAGTTTCCACCTTGTAGCTCCTAATTTCATTTGTTTTTGTTTACATTCTATTTTCCTGAATAATTTCACCGAGATATTTAAATTGTGGACCTCGTTTAATTTTCCCATATTTCATACCCATGAATTTGGTGCTTGTTTCATGTAGGTCATAGGGCATAGGGTTCAGTGAACCACCTTCAAGCTGTCTCTCTCTACCGTTCCTCTCTCGAACGGCGCGCGGGAAAAACGAGCACTTAAAATTTCTGTGCGAGCCCTGATTTCTCTTATTTCATCATTATGATCATTTCTCCCTACGTAGGTGGGTGCCAACAGAATGTTTTCCCAACCGGAGGAGAAAACTGGTGATTGAAATTTAATGAGGAGATCCCGTCGCAACGAAAACCACCTTTGTTTTAGTGATTGCCACTCCAATTCACGTATCATGTCTGTGACACTATCTCCCCTATTTCTCGATGATACAAGACGAGCCACCCTTTTTTGAACTTTTTCGATGTCATCCGTCAGTCCCACCTGATATCCCATTTTTCTACACATGAGCAGATTATGGGCGTTATATGATTGTACACAGGGATATATATTTTCTCTTTCTCACAGTTTCTGACACCTGTGCCGGCCGGAGTGGCGGTGCGGTTCTAGGTGCTGCAGTCCGGAGCCGAGCGACCGCTACGGTCGCAGGTTCGAATCCTGCCTCGGGCATGGACGTGTGTGATGTCCTTAGGTTGGTTATATTTAAGTAGTTCTAAGTTCTAGGGGACTGATGACCTCAGACGTTAAGTCTCATAGTGCTCAGAGCCATTTGAACCATTTTTTACTAACGGGACACATGTGTCTCACGATATATTATCAGAGAACAAATTGGAATTTGTTGCATGCTGTTGCTATACATCAGGGTCCCATTGGTGAAGGCAGGCCTACTAATGGTTTAGCAGAATTCTAATAATTACAGATTGCACATGTAGACTGTGCTGTCTTCAAGTTTCGCTGTAAACCCTCGTCATCGTATTGTCATATCGAATTAGTTCGCACTTGCAGATAGGCAACCCAATTACCAGATTCGCAAAGTGGGCTGCTTTCGCCCTTTCCCGGACACACCACGTCAACGACTTGCACCAACAATTAACGATTTTCACAGCACAAACGAGGCCTATGTTGAGCACCTGTAGTGTACATTATAAACTTGGAGAGATAGTTTGTCCACTGATGTGCGTCTGTTTCCAGTATGTCTTGTAGGTTTTGCGCAGTCGTCTCCTGAAACCCTGGAGGTACATATGAATAATCCTGTGTGTTCTGCCCCCACCAACCAACCCCATTGGTAAACGAAATGGCGGGAAATATTCTTTTCATATTGTTACTTCTAAGACGATAATTAAAATAAGCATACATTGATATTTTTGAAATAAATTTTGTAGTTAGAGGCCATCTTCATTGACTTTCGCTGCACTCACGGCAGGTGGTTGAGTCACCAAGGCGAATTAGTAAAAAATAAACAGACAACTGTCCTCTTTTTTAAATCAGAGAACAACCAGGATGCAAAAGCCATTAGGGGAACTTTAACTAAACAATAAACCCTAGATTTGACAAAATAAAACTTGGGGAAATAAGGAATGCAGCAAACACAGTATTAATTGAAACTGGCAATGATACACAAGCAGACAAGAGGAAGATTGTTGAAAAAAATATCAAACTTAAAGGACATTCGATGTGAAGAACCCAGAAGACTAAGATTACTGCTGGCAATCGGTATTGTAATTGTAAACTGTCGAAGCTGCGTTGGTAAAGTACCGGAACTTCACGCGCTGATAGCACCGAAGCTGAAATCGTTATAGGTACAGAAAACTGGCTGAAGCCAGAGATAAATTCTGCCGAAATTTTTACAAAGGTACAGACGGTGTTTAGAAAGGATAGATTGCATGCAACCGGTGGTGGAGTGTTCGTGCTGTTAGTAGTAGTTTATCCTGTAGTGAAGTAGAAGTGGAGAGTTCCTGTGAATTATTATGGGTGGAGGTTACACTCAACAACCGAGATAGGTTAATAATTGGCTCCTTTTACCGACCTCAGCCGGCCGAAGTGGCCGCGCGGTTCTGGCGCTGCAGTCTGGAACCGCGAGACCGCTTCGGTCGCAGATTCGAATCCTGCCTCGGGCATGGATGTGTGTGATGTCGTTAGGTTAGTTAGGTTTAACTAGTTCTAAGTTCTAGGGGACTAATGACCTCAGCAGTTGAGTCCCATAGTGCTCAGAGCCATTTGAACCATTTTTTTTTTTTTTTACCGACCTCCCGACTCAGCAGCATTAGTGGCAGAACAACTGAGAGAAAATTTGGAATACGTTTCACATAAATTTTCTCAGCATGTTAAAGTCTTAGGTGGAGATTTCAATTTACCAGATATAGACTGGGACACTCAGATGTTTAGGACGGGTGGTAGGGACAGAGCATCGAGTGACATTATACTGAGTGCACTATCCGAAAATTACCTCGAGCAATTAAACAGAGAACCAACTCGTGGAGATAACATCTTGGACCTACTGATAACAAACAGAACCGAACTTTTCGACTCTGTATGTGCAGAACAGGGAATCAGTGATCATAAGGCCGTTGCAGCATCCCTGAATATGGAAGTTAATAGGAACATAAAAAAAGGGAGGAAGGTTTATCTGTTTAGCAAGAGTAATAGAAGGCAGATTTCAGGCTACCTAACAGATCGAAATGAAAATTTCTATTCCGACACTGACAATGTTGAGTGTTTATGGGAAAAGCTCAAGGCAATCGTAAAATGCGTTTTAGACAGGTACGTGCCGAGTAAAACTGTGAGGGACGGGAAAAACCCACCGTGGTACAACAACAAAGTTAGGAAACTACTGCAAAAGCAAAGAGAGCTTCACTCCAAGTTTAAACGCAGCCAAAACCTTTCAGACAAACAGAAGCTAAACGATGTCAAAGTTAGCGTAAGGAGGACTATGCGTGAAGCGTTCAGTGAATTCGAAAGTAAAATTCTATGTACCGAGTTGACAGAAAATCCTAGGAAGTTCTGGTCTTACGTTAAATCAGTAAGTGGCTCGAAACAGCATATCCAGACACTCCGGGATGATGATGGCATTGAAACAGAGAATGACACGCGTAAAGCTGAAATAATAAACACCTTTTTCCAAAGCTGTTTCACAGAGGAAGATCGCACTGCAGTTCCTTCTCTAAATCCTCGCACAAACGAAAAAATGGCTGACATCGAAATAAGTGTCCAAGGAATAGAAAAGCAACTGCAATCACTCAACAGAGGAAAGTCCACTGGACCTGACGGGATACCAATTCGATTCTACGCAGAGTACGCGAAAGAACTTGCCCCCCTTCTGACAGCCGTGTACCGCAAGTCTCTAGAGGAACGGAAGGTTCCAAATGATTGGAAAAGAGCACAGGTAGTCCCAGTCTTCAAGAAGGGTCGTCGAGCAGATGCGCAAAACTATAGACCTATATCTCTGACGTCGATCTGTTGTAGAATTTTAGAACATGTTTTTTGCTCGAGTATCATGTCGTTTTTGGAAACCCAGAATCTACTATGTAGGAATCAACATGGATTCCAGAAACAGCGATCGTGTAAGACCCAACTCGCTTTATTTGTTCATGAGACCCAGAAAATATTAGATACAGGCTCCCAGGTAGATGCTATTTTTCTTGACTTCCGGAAGGCGTTCGATACAGTTCCGCACTGTCGCCTGATAAACAAAGTAAGAGCCTACGGAATATCAGACCAGCTGTGTGGCTGGATTGAAGAGTTTTTAGCAAACAGAACACAGCATGTTGTTATCAATGGAGAGACGTCTACAGACGTTAAAGTAACCTTTGGCGTGCCACAGGGGAGTGTTATGGGACCGTTGCTTTTCACAATATATATAAATGACCTAGTAGATAGTGTCGGAAGTTCCATGCGGCTTTTCGCGGATGATGCTGTAGTATACAGAGAAGTTGCAGCATTAGAAAATTGTAGCGAAATGCAGGAAGATCTGCAGCGGATAGGCACTTGGTGCAGGGAGTGGCAACTGACCCTTAACATAGACAAATGTAATGTATTGCGAATACATAGAAAGAAGGATCCTTTATTATATGATTATATGATAGCGGAACAAACACTGGTAGCAGTTACTTCTGTAAAATGTCTGGGAGTATGCGTGCGGAACGATTTGAAGTGGAATGATCATACAAAATTAATTGTTGGTAAGGCGGGTACCAGGTTGAGATTCATTGGGAGAGTCCTTAGAAAATGTAGTCAATCAACAAAGGAGGTGGCTTACAAAACACTCGTTCGACCTATACTTGAGTATTGCTCATCAGTGTGGGATCCGTACCAGATCGGGTTGACGGAGGAGATAGAGAAGATCCAAAGAAGAGCGGCGCGTTTCGTCACAGGGTTATTTGGTAACCGTGACAGCGTTACGGAGATGTTTAACAAACTCAAGTGGCAGACTCTGCAAGAGAGGCGCTCTGCATCGCGTGTAGCTTGCTCGCCAGGTTTCGAGAGGGTGCGTTTCTGGATGAGGTATCGAATATATTGCTTCCCCCTACTTATACCTCCCGAGGAGATCACGAATGTAAAATTAGAGAGATTAGAGCGCGCACGGAGGCTTTCGGACAGTCGTTCTTCCCGCGAAGCATACGCGACTGGAACAGGAAAGGGAGGTAATGACAGTGGCACGTAAAGTGCCCTCCGCCACACACCGTTGGGTGGCTTGCGGAGTATAAATGTAGATGTAGATGTAGTACACAGCGCTCCAACAGCACTTACAGATCAACACTTTCTAGAAGAACGTTTTGAACTAAATCTCAGCCACCACATCACCAAAGAGAAATTTCAAGAAGTCAGTTGCATTCAAAACAGGTCCGAAAGGGTAAAGAACGGTAAATAATATTCTAGAAGTAACACCAACAGTCAGATTACTGTTATTACAGAGATATAGGGTGTACAAACAATTTGAATCTTTACAAATTGTGTACTATGTGTACGTACAAAAGTGCCTCAACTGTTGGGATTTTGGCCATTCGTCGAAAAGATGTGACAGGGAAGCTATCTGCGGGAAATATGTGAAACCCGGTATCAAAAATTCGAATGTCACGAATAAATATATGTTGGCTATATTCCTGGGAAGAACAGGAAGAGAACATGTAAAAAATCTTGGGGGACTTCAAAAGAAAAACAGAAGAAAACGGAAAAACAAGATCAATGACACAACAACACCCTTTGGAAAATTAGGTAGGGACATGAATACAAATATCAACAACAAAAATGAACAGACTCTTCCCAACAAAATCTAAATATGAATACCAGCATCCCACGTCACATAAGCAAACACAAATCACCAGCAACCTAAACAAGCGCGTGGCGACGTGCAGTATCCTGGTGGCAACAACTTGGGCTGCTGCTGACCGCAGACTCTCCAGCGGACATGAATCCTCTCAACAGTTGCGGCATTGTGCAAGAAAATTATTTTAGCCTAACAGATCACATCGACGATGCGTGTTTCTAAGGCGCCATGAACTAGAATGAGGCGAGGCACATCAAACGCGAAATTTCCCAGTGCGTAACGCTCCAAACGGCGACCTTTCTTAGAGTAGAAGAACTGGAACAGAAAGCCCTCAAGAGAGAAGACGTTAAAAACAGCACGGTATACTCAACAGAAGTACATAAAAATGACGACAGATATCCGAGACACGGTCAGGCCTATTCAGAACAGCATCATGACACAGACAAAACACCAGTACATCTGGACACACCGAAACAACATAAACGTAAATTAATTCTTCCCTCACCAGAGGACAGATTACCGTACGATGAAATAACAACTTCAGAAAAATATCAATGACATATCAAAACGTAAACAATACGTGCAAACTGTGCGTTTCATCTACGGTGGGAATACACGAGAAAATAAAATTCAAATGCAAGAAACAATTATCAGCGTGAAACAAACGCAAACAGAAAACTTCAGAAAACAAAAAGTGACCACACAAAATATGAATACTAAAAACATGAAGACACAAAAAACTCATACTGAAAAATCATAACAATCTTCAACTGACGAGACCCACATTACCCAAACCCTAAATTACAAGATCCAGTACATCACAGTAACAGAGCCATGAAGCAAGAAACATAATAGACTACGATGACATCGAAGCGAAATTGTGCCTAATCGACTGGAAAAGAAAGGAGTTCATCAAACTGCACTAAGACTAGTAACAAGAATGAATCACCCACTGGGCGACACTATGTGCTACTCCACCACTGAACAAAGACAGAATGATTGTACGAACCGTATACCTACCAGCAGATAAACGCGAAGTCTGTAACCTTTTACGTAAATCATTTGGACGAAGCAATGAAGGCCTTAACATTGGCAATGTCTACAAGGAACAAGTAAGGGCGAATGAACGCGTGTACCTCTATCACTCAGAGCGCGCGGAAGTGCTTTGTTTTTACTAAATTCCCACAGTGAAAGTCTTGCGGCTAAACTGTTGGATACCACGCCGGTGGACGCAGAGATTGGCAGGCTGATGAACGAGATATGCACGGACATTCTGTATTGTGTCTACAAGACCCGAACTCACGAGGTGGAAGATTCCCAGGCCTTCCGAGGCAGTACATGCAAGTGACAGGTGCAAACAAAGTCGTGGCTGCAATCATTGTAGTAAACACTAACTTTATAATAACACAAATAACGCAAGTATATAAACATAACTTCAGGCGGGGAAACATGTATCATCGCTTCGATCTACGCCCAGTACTCATTTCATACAGAGCCTCTTGCTGAAGTCATTAAGGAAGTTGCACGATTTGCAAATGGCAAGCGACTACTTATCTTAACAGACACAAATGCTAGGTTAACCCTCAGGCACCCTGACAGAACGGACGCCAGAGGACAAATAATAGTCGACGTTATAAATGAATGTAATCTTTTCGTTTTAAATAAACCAGATCAAACGCCAACTTACCGCGGGAGTAGTGGACTAGGCAGCAACATAGACATTTCTCTGGCACACAGCGCATCATTAATACGGGTAGCGAACTGGCAGGTGCTCATAGGACAAACAAAGGACTCCATTGTCAGCACTATTAGCAAGACTAAGAAAAGGCACTCGTGGTGAACGATATTACTAAAAATCGGAGACAGTATAGGAAAGAGAACTTAGATTTCAACATTACTGCGACGCTAAAATACGGTAGAATAACGAATTACATAAGACCAGGAAAGATAGCTGGGACACATATGTTAGGACGTACTTGCAGAACAACATCTGGGGGGAGCTGTTTAAACAGTAGACTGAACGTATCAATACCCTGAAATTATTATCAACACTGAAGAAACCAGATGGTACTACCACAAAAGGCTGGAGATGCATAGCACAATATCTCCTCAACAAACTACTTCCTGGCGATAACCACACTCAGGACAACCAATTTCATACCGGCCTTCGCAGACTATTTTATGAAAAATATGGAAACGAAGATACCACCATCCCCTTTGCTCGCGAGGTAGCTGCGCTGGCAGTACACAAAGTAAAGAACAAAAATGCTCTGTGCCCGGATGGCATCCACCCCAAACCATCAAACAAGCTGCTCCACTTACCGTACTTACTGAATGATGCTCTACTAGGAGGACAAATACCGAATATATGGAAGACGATAAATGCAGTTATAATCCAGAAAGCAGGTGAAAAGACCCCACGGACCTTAAGACATACAGACCAAAATCCTCATTAACATTCCGGCAAACGTGCAGCAGAGACCGCTGTGCAACAGACTTCAGTCGCACCAGCAGCTCTTCGGCCTTAGCCCACATCAGTTTGGCTTTCGACCAGATAAATCTATCGACCATCCAGTAAACTGTTCCACAAAAATGACACACACAATACGTGACAATTACATAGTCGCAATCCTAATTGACATAGCTGGTGCTTTCGATAACCTTTGGTGGCAGGCGCTGTTTGCAAGACTTAGAGAGATGAGTATTCCTCTGGTTCTGTACAACAACCTTAGAGATTATTGTAAAAACCAGATAGTGAAATGCACTGGTCTCCAAAGGTTACAAAAAAGTTAACCAGGAGTTGTCCGCAAGGATCCATATGCGGACCGATTTTCTGGGACATAGCCATAGAACCGCTACTGAATGCACTAGAAGACAACGCATGGCAAAAGAGGTTGTTGCGTATGCTGATGACCTTATGGTCATGGCATCTGCAAACTTCAGATCCCAATTAGAGAGTAAAGCCATGCGGCTCTTCTCTTTCATCTGTGAATGGTTCACAAATAACAAACTCACAACAGCAAATAACAAAACTGTTTACCTATCTGTGAGAGGGACACTGAAAAGAAATCCAAGTATAAAGTTAAACAACATATCTATAAAAAGGAATGCTATGAGAAGATACCCCAGCATTTATACTGACGAACATTTACACTTTAACGAACATGTCAGACTAACAATTAACAAATTCATGCACAAACTTGCAAGACTGAACACTGTACGATACAGACTATAGCTATAGACAATGACGATATATTACGATAAATTACACAGCACTCTTTGAGTCAATAACTTGTTTTGCGGCAAGTGCTTGGGCACATCGATTTTGCTTAGGTACGTATATAACCATTGTGAGGCACGGTTAGCGGAGTGTTGTTCTCAGAATCTCGGGGGCTTTTGGCATGACCTCGGTTGAGGCACTGGGTGTGGTACTGGTAGTTTTCTATGTAGATATTACAATTTGCCACAGAGCAACTGCCTGCTGGATGAATAGGGGAAGACGCAACAAAAAAAGATAAATAACTGGACAAGACATAACCGAAACGATAATTAAACAGGTGGTGAACTAACACATTGCAGACAGAACGGGACACAATTGACAAGGGAAGACGGGTCTAATCTTTTTTTTCATAGTATCCGAGAGCGGATGAATTTGAAGTAGATAAACACAACACGCAACACTGTGCACTTTCTCGCTGGCCACGGTCCGTATCCTGTGCATCTCTACGTGTTTGGCCTAAAACAGATTCACATCTGAACACGTAGTGCTTATCTGCGATGCCCTAGGACGTATATGACAGAGGTTAGGAAACCAAGACATGGGATAGTACGCAGGCTGGATGACTGGAACGCTATAATCAACATCGTAGACGACGTATCACGAGCACTACACGCAGCCTACAAACAGGAGAGAATATGCGCTAGAATAAGACAGGCTTCACATCTGACATCAGCAGTACGTAGTAAACGACACAGATACAAACACAGACACTGGATCGGATGCTGTATCACCCACAGGAAGTAATGACGAGATACATATTCAAACATAGTGAAAATAAGTTAAGGTTTTCCAACACAAAATCGTATCAGCATGGAAAAGTAATACACTATGTACAAGTAGTTGGTTGTTATACCACTTCATAACATGTAGCACTATCCGAAGAAGTGACATTTCTTTTTCTTTCGCTGCATCGGATGTGACTGGCTCGAAGTTTTGCCGAGTCCTCGCACCTGAAGCAGCTGACTATGATATATTATTAATTCTACTCTCAATCTTCACTGTTACCTTAAGTTCAGAAACACTTTGTAACCTAATTAATCAATACATTATTGATTAAGTCTTACTACTTTCAAGACAAAATATGTAACAAATGGTGGCCGTGCGGTTCTACGCGATACAGTCTGGAACCGCGAGACCGCTACGGTCGCAGGTTCGAATCCTGCCTCGGGCATGGATGTGTGTGATGTCCTTAGGTTAGTTAGGTTTAAGTAGTTCTAAGTACTAGGGGACTGATGACCTCAAAGTCCCATAGTGTTCAGAGCCATTTGAACCATTTTGTAACAAATGTATACCAAACAGATAGAAGGTATAAAGGGAGGCACTGTCACATCATATCTAAGCCAAATTAATTGTCATATCACATTTCTTCCTCTAAATACAATTTTCATTTTAACTTAAAATACATCTACAATATATTAAATACCGTATTTGTTATCATTAACTATGTTAGCAACAGATCTGTACTTTTTATATTTTTTTCTCTCCATAGTTTTATCCTTTTGTAAAATTCTTAAAAATGTACTAGTAATAAGACTGAATTTGTATGATGTAAGTTTTAAAATCACAAAACGCACCACCTACTATACAACAACAGGCAGCAGGACTTTGCTTGAGAAGAAAAAAGTCAGAGTTAAAGAGTGCATAAAATAAAATGGTACCATTAAGAGTACCTCTGCGCTACATCTCGTAAACAACGCACACACACACACACACACACACACACACACACACACACACACACACACACACATCCAAAAACACGTACCAAAAGCTCCAAATTTTGTGTTACACTAAAGAAGGAAAGTAAATGAATGTCTTAGAAGAAATCTAAATTTTGAGTCATTTAAAAAGTCAGGCAGATACATTTCTTAATGATCAAACAGATCTACAGAGCAAAAAAATTCTTGATAACGTCAGTCACATTCTGCTGATGACCGTGTATACAAGATGACCGTGTATACAAGATTTCAGCTTATCTTGCCATATAGTTTAATATTTTTTAATTTTACTTTATTTTACACACTATTTCATTTTTACTGTTTCCTAACTCTCCCTTAAATACAAACATAAATATATACAGTCTTAGTATTTGAAATTATTATTCCATTTATTCCATGCTTACCTTAGTCTTTGATCAGTGTAATACTTTTGTAAATGTCAAGCTGTCGAACCAAAGAGACAGTAAATGTGGACCGACACCAACAGAAGACAAAAATTTAAAGATGTTGCCATATCTATGCGTATGGCATAGTTTTCTGTTGCAGGTATATGTGTTTCTAATAAGTTTACATTCACATCATTTCGTTTCTATTGGTGGAGGTTATATAATATATTCTAGTTTGTACAGAATCACGAAGTCACTTGAGAATGGCCTAGAAGGTTGAAACTAGTTGTGAACTATTCAAATTGTTACAGCAAATACGCAAAATGCCACCTTCTTTTAATAGGTTGACCTGTTTACACTCGGTAAGTCCTACATTACAATCATCAATTACGCGATAGAAAGGTGGACAGCCGGCGTGCAGTCTTCATTTGCACATCGAGATGCTTCTGGCTACAGACTAGCAAACATGCCACCATGTTCCACTGTTGGTTGTCAGCGTTCGCATTTGCTTCTCTTGATCGTCTCAACCCCATAGCGCTGTTCTAAATAGCAGAACATATTAATTTTGCAATCTTTTTAATTTTAACAGACGTGTTTGTTAACCAATGAAACCTCATAACCGGCACTAAGGCAGTATTTTCCTTCGATTTCAGCGCAAAATGTTTGTTTGCTTAAGACCATGTAAATCTGTGGTGCACAATAAATTATAATTATTGCTGTTGTTGTGTCTTCAATCTGATGACTGGTTTGATGCAGCTCTCCATACTACTCTACACTGTACAATCCTCATCATCTCCGAATAACCACTCAGTTTACATCCTCCTGAATCTGCTTACAGTACTCATCTCATGGTCTCCCTCTACCACCTTTATCCACCACACTTCTCTCCAGTTTTAAACTGGTGATCCCTTGCTGATTCAATGTGTCCTATCAACAGATCCGTTCTTCTAGTCGGTCTATGCCACAAATTTCTTTTCTCCGCAGTTCTACTCAGTACCTCCTCGTTAGTTACATGATCTGCCCACATAATCTTCAGAATTCTTCTGTAGCACCACATTTCTCAAGCTTCTATTCTCTTCTTGTCTAAACTGTATATCTTCCATGTTTCACTTCCATAAATGGTAGCACTCCATACAAATAATTTCCGAAAATACTTCCTAACACTTAAATCTGTGTTCGATGTTAACAAATTTCTCATCAGAAACGCTTTTCTTGCCTTTGCCAGTTACATTTTATATTCTGTCTACTTTGGCCATCATCATCTGTTTTTCTGACCAAATAACAAAACTCATCTACTATTTTAAGTGTCCTTTTTCCTAATCTAATTCTCTCGGTACCATCTGATTAAATTCGACTACATTAAATTATTCTTATTTTATTTTTGTTCATGTTCATCTTATATCCTATTTTCAAGACACCGTCCTTTCGTTAAATCGCCCATCCAAGTCCTCTGCTGTCTCTGACAGAATTGCAGTGTCATCAGGAAACCTCAAAGTTTTTATTTCTTCTCCATCAACTTTAACTCCTACTCCACATTTTTCTTTGGTTTACTTTAGTGACTGCTTAGTGCACATATTGAATAACATCGACGACAGGCTGCAACCCTGTCTCACTCCCTTCTCAACCACCGTTTCCCTTTCATGCACCTCGACTCTTATAACTGCCGTCTGGTTTCTATACAAGTTGTAAGTATCCTTTCGCTCTCTTTGTTTTACCCCTGCTATCTTCAGAATTTCTCAAGTCAATATTGTCAAAAAGCTTTCCCTAAGTCTAAAAATGCTACGAACTGAATTTTTCCTTTCCTTAACCTATCTTCTAAGATAAGTCGGAGTATCAATATTGCCTGGCTCCTTCCTATCTTTCTCAGGAATCCAAATTGATCTTCCCCGAGGTCGGCTTCTAATAGTTTTTCCATTCTTCTGTAAGGAATTCGCGTTAGTATTTTGTAACCATAACTCATCAAACTGATAGTTCGGTAATATTCACACTTGTCAGCTTGCTCACCAGAAGGAAGAATTTTGTCATGGCTTGCTCTCCCAAGGCTATCAAGCGTTCTGGCTGAATGTTGTCTACTCCCGGGGCTTTGTTTCGACTTAGATCTTTCAAAGTTTTGTCAAATTCTTCTGGCAGTATCATGTGTCCCATCTCATATCCATCTACGCCCACTTCCCTTTCTATAATATTGCTTTAAAGTTCATCTCCCTTGTGTAGACCCTCTATATATTCCTTCCACCTTTCAGTTATCCCTTCTTTGCTTAGGACTTGTTTTCCATCTGAGCTCTTGATACTCACACTTTTCTCCAAAGGACTCTTTAATTTTGCTGTAGGCTGTTTGTATCTTTCCGGTAGTGAAACATGCTTCTAAATCCTTACATTTAGCAACTCAGAACTGGGATGGCCGATTGTGGATGGCCCTTTCTGTTCACATACACTCCGTGATTATCATCGGTTAATCTCCGTAACAAGTGACTACTTTATTCACATCTTCAAGTTGGAGTACGATGATCCTGAGGAGACACGGAACGAAATTTCTTTCTTTCGTTGCTACTGGTGGGCATGTTAGGTATACCGTCACACTATGTTAGCTCACGTGAGATGATACGTTCCGCTAAGGAGCAGCATACTTGGCTACAGAGAAAGAGTCAGAACTGGCGTCGTAGGCGTTTTGGACTGTGCACCCTGCGTTTCCCCAGCTGAATTATGCATGAGGTTGTTCGTGATAATCACTTTGACACCATGGCCTCAATATCAGAGGTTTGTCGAAGGTACCCTCGAGATATTTCGGGCAGAAATTGTTTCGTAGGCCCCAATCACATAAAGGTCTGTTCAGCGTCGTGTTTTATTCGGAATTAACGCAGGTGAAATTTTCATTGTACGGTCTTTGATGGGTCACACGATCTTGCAAAACAGTTCGTACAATCATTAACGGGAGAGTGGGTGAGGTAAGAGAATTTGGCGGAAATGGCAGCGGGTGCTTGTTTGGTTATGGAGCGGCCGGCGGTGGCGGTGGCGGTCACGGGCGCCTGCGGTGGCCAGCAGTGGCCATGCGGCGCCCCCAATTGAAGGCTGAGAACAGCGGTATTAAGTGCGCTGTGGTTAGTTGGCGCGCCATCGCCGGGGCGCCAGCCGCTCTGCGGTCGTCCAGCGTGCGCCTCTTTTTCTTCGCAACGTGCGAGATCGTAACAGGTGAAGCGCTTTCTCTTGGACTTGACGATACTCGGAAAGGTCTCGATCACATGTTATCAATGTACAATTTGTCCCCAGAGGGAAGGTCAATATTATCGGTGCTTACAGAAAGGAAAGAAACGTAGACTTCACATCCCGTCGACGACGAGGTTATGAGGGACCGAGCACCAACTCGGAGTGGAGTAAGGACGAGGAAGAAAATCAACCGATCCTTTTTTGAGGGAACCATCTTGGCATTTTCGTTAAGCCATTAAGGGAAACAGCGGATAGTTGAAATCTGGATGGTCGTTTGTGGATTTGAACCATCGTTCTGAAGAACGCGAGTCCGGTGTGGTAACTAGTGTCACCTCGCTCGGTCTGAGAGGTAACAAAAATGGTCGTCTGAAGCAGAGAAAGTCGGGTAGACGTACATTGCGCACCCAAGCCTTTTCCGACATACAACGCTCTTGTGGACTGGTTTATTCGCTACAAGCGCCTGGTCTCTATCTTTCCATCTGTCATTAGTGTGTACTCTGAAAACATCTAGAAATACAGATTGTAAACGGTAACTATTTACGACGTACCACACAGGTGTAGAGGAAGTCGAGACGAACAATTTGAAGCAAGATACTTGTGGTCTATCAAAGCGTGAAACAATTTCAAATCGACCTACGAAGGGCTCCTAAGCTAAAGCGCATACAAGCCGCTTGAGATTTTGGAATGTCCTCTCGTCCTCTTACACCAACGGCTTAATCATGCATTTACAAATTGTAAATCTAACGCTTGTGTTAATTTAACCCCACAGTTTTGTGAATTCCAACAGCGTAGAGTGAACTATTAAATCGTTTTGTTTCTCTGGCCTCCCTACTACGACTTTACTGTGTTTAGACCGTATTGGAAATGCAATAAGCATCTGCATAACCTGTTCAAAAGTGTTTTCTTTAATTACTCTCATAGGCAAGGTTAACTTACTTCTCCTTTTTCCTGGCCTTTATCCCGCATCTTCACTGCGTCGGTACGTTAATCTGAATTTGACAATGTTACTGCTGGAGGAGAATGGCTGCATCCAACCCCCTCCCCCCCCCCCCCCCCGGGGTCGTAATTTGTGTATACCATCTGACGGAGTCTAGTGTCTGTCGCACGTGAAAGTGTTTTCGAACGGAGTAAATGAGACGGAACATGGGTGCCATCCCGGTATTCACCTAGTGAGATGTGGGAAACCGCTTAAAAATTACATCCATGCTGCCTGACACTGAGACCCTCATCGTTAATCCGCCGGCTGGATTCGATATGGGGCGAATTCTAGACTACTGAAATCTTTACCAACTACGTATGACAGCAGATACAGAAATAATTCAGAGACACGTTGCTGGGATCATAACAGGTCGGTGTAGCCCATACGAAAGTGTAACTGAGATGCTGGGGGAATCCAAATGGGAATCCCTGGCGGGAAGATGTAGTTATCGCGAAAATATGTTAGGTGAATTTACGGATTCAGTATTCAAAGAAAACTGTAGGACCATCTGGTGCCCCTCTATATATTTCGCAAGCTACTGGACAATGTATGGCAGAGGGTACTAAGTATAAATATTTCGATTTTATATCCTACTCCATTAGTTTATTGAGCGAAGGAAAAGAGACGGCCTCTGTACGTACCCTAACCTCACCGATGTTATTCTCATTATACGCAAACATAAAACATACTCTCAAATTCTACAACAGACTGACGTCAGCGAAATTGGCCTGTAATTGTATACATCTGCTCGACTACCTCTCTTGTGAACGGTAATGCTTTGCGCATTTTTCCAATCACTAATTGTTCTTTTCTTCAGCGACCTGCGGTAGACTGCTGCTAGCAGAGAAATAAGTTCGTCCTCATAGTCTATGTAGAAGCGTATAAGTATCCCCTCACGACCTGTCGCATTTCCATTGCTATGCTGTTTTAGTTGTTTTTCTTGTCCCATGGGCATTAATTTCGAGATATCATTTTGGCGATCGTATGATGATTGAAAGGATAAACTGCAGTACGACTTTCCTCAGTGACACAGTCTTGGAAAAATTATACTATTTGATCAAAAGAACCTGGACATCCTTGTGTAATGTGGAGCTGACCACTAGACGTTGCGATAGGCGGATCCGCCGGAATAAAAGGAGGCGGGGAGTGTTGTGTGGTCAGTAGAGTAGCGGTAACAGCAGAATGCGTCAATCAGATCTCAGTGACTTCGAACGTGGACTAGGCACTGGATGACACCTGAGTAAAAATACATCAGGGGCCTTTAAACCCTTTCAGAGTTGTCCAAGTCGACTGTTGTTGATGTAATTATGAGATGAAAACGCAAAGGAACAACCACAGTTAAACCAATAATAGGCAGACCTCATGTACTGACGCCCAGGGACCGTCGAGCGTTGCAGAGGGTGGCTGTGCGCCAGGAGTTAAAAGAGTGTTATACAACTGTAACATATCGTTTCCATTTGTTTGCCTTTGCAGGCACCCCAGACACTAAGGGGCTCAGAGGGAGGGGGAGGGGAGCGGGTGGCGGCTGCGGTGGCCGAGCGGTTCTAGACGCTTCAGTCCGGAACCGCGCGACTGCTACGGTCGCAGGTTCGAATCCTGCCTCGGGCATGGATGTGTGTGATGTCCTTAGGTTAGTTAGATTTAACTAGTTCTAAGCCCTAGGGGACTGATGACCTCAGATATTAAGTCCCATAGTGCTCAGAGCCATTTGAACCATTTTTGGGGAGCGGGGTTTTCTTCAGACTGGAGCTTGTGGACTCTACATAAATGTGTTAAGCGGTGTGGTCAGAGCCTACAAAGCCGGGTTGGCGAGAAATTTCTTCATGACTGCTTTCTCTGCCTCGTGATGACTGGGTGTTGTGTGCTGTCCTTAGGTTAGTTAGGTTTAAGTAGTTCTAAGTTCTAGGGGACTGATGACCATAGATGTTAAGTCCCATAGTGCTCAGAGCCATTTGAACCACATGACTGCGGCTGCAGTAAGGGTTCTTAATGTCCCGCCAGGTGGCAGAATATGACAGAAGTGCTCTAACCAGGAGCAGGACAATGATCAACGGCAGTGCTTACGGTTTTCCTTGGCTGAAAGGCCTCTGTTTTAAATATTTTCGTGAAGCGTTGGGGAGCTCACTGAATCGCGGAAACTAGCCGGTGGCCCGTGTGGTATTAAGTCGTGTGCCCTCTGGGTGAAGGTGTTCTGATTCGTTATGTACGAGCGACATTCAATGAGTAATGCAACATACTTTTTTGTGAAAGCGGATTGGTGTTATTCAGAATTCCAATACACCATATTATTCCCCACTCTTTTGACCAAAATCCTGTTTTTCAACATAATCGCTGTTCAATGCGGCGGCCTTACGCCACCTTACTGGGAGGGCCTGTATGCCCGCATAGTACCGCTCTACTGGTCAACGTCGGAGTCAACGACTTGATACATCCATAACCTCCCCACCATCCACGTACTACTTACCGCCGAGTGCATCTTGCATTGGGCCAAACAGTTGGAGTTCGGAAGGTGCGAGGTCCGGGCTCAAGTTTGGTGACCTATTCTCGGGTGCAAAGACTTGTGTGCTGTCTTGCGCTGTCATGGGGTAGGAGAAGTTCGTCTGAATTTTTGTGGCCTCGAACACGCTAAAGTCGTTTCTTCAGTTTCCTGAGGGTTGCACAATACAATTTAGAGATTATAGTTGCACCATGAGGGAGGACATTGAACGGAATAGCCCCTTTAGAGTCCCAGCAGATCGTCGCCATGACTTCATGACTTTACAGCCTGAGGGCGCCGCTTTGAAATTTTTCTTCGGAGGAGAGGTGAGTGGCGCCACTCCATGAATTGCCGGCCAGAACGCGGGAGATCGGATAGGTTTGCGCGCTCAACGACTCATCCTCCTTTTGTCCAACGCCAGGTCTGCTCAGGTTTTCAGTCAAAAGAAACTCAACGACATCTCTCCGTTTGGAACGCACCTACGTTACAGACGCCATTTTGAAGGCTAGGTATAGCGCCGTCACCTACTGGAAGTTCATGAAACTATAGAGGCTGAAGCAGGAGTGTTCCACGATTTCCCACAACAATCAGTTAACTGACTAAGTAGAATAAGGAAGCCTGGGAGATGAGAAGTTGGTTCCCGTGTGCGGACCTCGGTCTCTCCTGAGGCACCGCTTCCGTTTTCCTCGGCGAGTGCTACGTACTAGTGAGCGTTGACATCCTTTGGTAAAAAGAGACCTTTCGTGGAGTCAATAGCTAGCTGGCCGGTACTGCTTTAGTGAACGAGAGGACATGGCTACGGTTATTCCTTGTTAATAATCTCACTGTTTTCTGTGTAAATCTGAAAGTGATGTTCTTTGAGTGACTTCTTGTCTGTCGACACTAACCTGTGTTACCGTTTGGTTGTTAGGGTAATCATCAACGGCTACTGCTAATAACCACTTAAAGATGATTTACTGAACTGTTAGCGGTGAATCTTTCCAATTCAGTGGTCGAATCTAGGTGACATGCCTGACAGTAGCTAGGTAGCTATCGGGCTTTTTCACTTTGGATTTGTGAATTTTGCCTTATCTCACTGGTAAAAGCGAGGCTGGCGACCCTTTTTAATCTGATGATATAGTTAGGCACAATAGACAATTAACCCGGGTACGCCAAAAACGTTTCCGACTAATCAGCGGACCAATACATTTCATCGTTGGGTTCGCGCGCCATATATCGTCAAGAGTACGTGGATTCTTGCCACGGCCGCGTGTGTGACTGCGCGCGACGCCGCCGAAGCTTCGAAGATGGACGAAAGGAACGTTTCACTGTAGTCGTGCAGCTTCTTGTAAGGCACACATTTCTCTCCTAAGCGACGCTTGAGGTGATGTAAGGAACGACGCCAGTGGAGAGTGGATGACTGCAAACAAGTCATTTGGAGTGATGAATGACGCTATGCACTGTAGTGATCCGATGGAACGGCTTGGCTTTGATGAACTCCTGGAGTGCGTTACTTGCCATCGTGTGTGCCAACAAAAAGTGGTGTTATGGTATGGTGGTGTTTTTGGTGGTTAGGGTGTAGTCCGCTTATTTAGGTTAACAAAGAAAAGACTCAATTTAGGATATGAACATATTTTAAAGCACTGTGTACTATGTACCACAGAGGAGCAGTTCGAAGACGATGATTGTATCAACTTGACAGTACACCCTGTCATAAAGCAACATTCGTGAGGCAATGGTTCGAGGACATTCACATTGCTGAAATGGGTTCTCCTGGACAGTTCCGACCTGAAACCTGTGGAACACATTTGGGATGAGACAGAAAGTGGAATTCGCTCCAGACCCCAGGGACCAGCATCACTGCTTTGCTTCATTTCAGCTTTTGAGGGAGCCATTCCTTCAAAAAATTGACACCTCATTGAAAGTGTCCACAGCAAAGTTGCATCCTTTATGAAGGCGGACGGTTGACACACAACTTACTGATGTCCAATTGAGCTGTAAAACTACGGTAGGCTACCGTAAACTATCATAAGCAAGCGCAAACTCTGGCGTTGTTCAGTTAAGATCGTATCCGTATTACCTTCACATTACATGTGTTGCATAACTATTGGGCGCCATCTCATTTCGACCGCTTTGTTGGCGTGTGCGATCAGTGTCTTATTAAATTCCCCCTGAAACCGGAAGCGAAGAAACCATCTAGAATCTGGGCGAGGATTTGTAAAGGGCCTCGTAACCTACGGAGCATTTTTGTTTCACGTGGTTATCCTCCCGCCTGTTACATAAAAACTAGACAGTATTTAGAGCATAACTGAAACTGTCAGAGTTTTATTCGAAAATTGACGATTTGTGACCTTAAACAGAGGGATGTTGCAGTAAAAATAAAAAAAAAATACGATTTATCATATAGAACTAGAAAACGCAATTTCCTAAAAAGTGTAATATTGCCGGCCGCGGTGGCCGAGCGGTTCTAGGCGCTTCAGTCCGGAACCGCGCGACTGCTGCGGTCGCAGGTTCGAATCCTGCCTCGGACATGGATGTGTCTGACGTCCTTAGGTTAGTTAGGTTTAAGTAGTTCTAGGGGGCTGATGACCTCAGATGTTAAGTCCCATAGTGTTCAGAGCCATTTGTACCATTTTGTAATATCAAAAATCCGCAAAACAAAAACATATCAAACATCACTTCAATACTTCATCGAGCTTATGTAAAACGTGTTTATGGTATTCATAAACAGCTTTCGCCTTTATCAATAACAACAGAAAACTCTTACCATTATCCATGACGAAGAATGTTGTACTGAGTACAAAATAAGAACAATAGTTACATAGATACTTTTATGTTTATGCATGTAAACTTTACTTGCATCAAAAGTAATTGCTTTGGTTACATAAAACGCAGAAGTTACGCGATCGACTAGTTTTGATTACTTATAAAATGCAATATACCTCTTTTAAGGATATAAAATACACAATGGACTAACATTGAACGATGTGCGGTTCTAATTATGTGCAGTACAAACAAACAAAATATGAAGAGAAGTTATTGGCCCCCAGTCTCTCTCCCAAACACAATCATTTATGTTGCTTCCCCTACCAATGCTACCAATACTACCGGTAATTCTACCATTTACTGCGTCATTTTTTACTTTACCAAAACTACCGAAACGTAGTTTTGGAAGAGCGCAACTTTAATGTCCATTAATAGTTTTCAGATAACTTTGATCAGATATTGGAAGTTCGGCTTGACAGTACATAGACTGTCAGTGACAGTAACATCGGATCGACGGATACGGAGCAAGGCAGGAGTTACATCTGTGAACACACGTCTGCTGTTACGCTCGAGCGGAAGCGCTATCAGGCTGCGACGCGCCGGCAGCGTCACACGGTCACACCACAGTGCCAGATAGCCGCGTTCACACGGGGCACCGCCACACGCAACAGCCGCCTCGCTGCTGACCGTGAACGACTCTTCGAACCTCGAGTTAGCTGACGCCACACTGTTACCCGCTACGCAGTCTCAGTGACCAAACGCTACAGCGGACGTAGCTTGTGGAACGAAGATGATATCGGATGTGTATTCGTTGACGGACATATCTTTCTGCTGACTCTGTGACATAATTCTGCCGAATTCTCTACTCTTTTTTGTAAGCACTCGAACTATATCTAACTGATTACTTGAGATGGAAGATCCTTTATCATAATCCAAATTTTCGTGTAGTAAAAGTTGATTCTGATGTAACATAAGACTCTTTTGGCTACTACACGGAATTGCTTGAAATTATCCGTCTCGTTCCACAATAAACTTTTTACTTATTTTTACTTCATCAGCTTTCTTTGTTTGACTGAAGTTTTCGTATTTGATTTCTCTCATAGAAATTATCCTCAGCAATACTGAAATCTATTCGAAATGAGAACCACTTCGTATTAGAAGCGACGTAATATACTTTTTGGAGGATAGATTCTATGAAGCAATCCCGCAATGGCCGGAATGATAGCACTGCTTAATTTACTTCTCGACGCTTGCTTTGAAAAGCAGCATGAAACAACTGAAATAACATTCGAATTACAAGGTCTAAATACTACCTCGGTACAAGTAAACGATTCGATAAAAAAATGTTTTAATTCATATCTATTGATCAAACATCGATAAAAATTCCTCGATAACCTTCGAGATGCTTTTAGCCCTTCTAGCCTCACGTTAATCCGTTCAACAAAAAACACATCAACAAAAGTGTTTCATACTAAGATATGTCGTGCATATTTGATGCTATTGTGACTGTTCCTGTACCGACTGAGTCACTCCAGCCGTTGGTTGTAAACATACAAGCAGTCATCATGAGCGCTACCTATGGGTAGAAGGCCACACCCGAATGGACTGTAACATTTCAGTTAAAACTGGAGTACCAGATGAGACGCGTTAGACGTATCCGCGGAACAACAGTGACCTTCCATCACCCCACGAAGGACAACCGCGATCAATGATCAGGTCCGTATCATCAAGTTACGCAAGGAAGGCTGTCAGTCAGGGCAGTTCCTCGACGAGAACACCGGAGTCAAAGTGTGTTGTGCGAAGATGGAATCGGTTCCGTTGGACAGGTAGTAATGAGTACTTACGCCGAACAAACCGTTCACGTTCGACAGGCGCTCAGGATTATCGATATCTAAGACTTTCGAGGCTAAGGAATAGTGGACTGAGCGCTCCAGAACTGCATTAGGGGTTCGAAAACGCTGCAGGATGTTATGTATCGCATCAGACTGTTGGGAGACTACTGCATGATGCAAATCTCCATCCCTGACGACCATGGCGAGCAGCACATCGTACACCACAACACCATGGTCCCCGTCACAGATTGGCAAGAAATTATGCAGAATGGACGGCACAGGATTGGCGTAGGGTATTGTTTAAGGACTAAACTGTGATCCGTTTGTAGCCTTGTAATTTCGAACGCCTCCAACACTGTCCCACATGTACGACACGGTGGTAGTAGTGTGATGTCTGGAATGGCATTACAAGTTGCCACCGTCCACCTCTCGCGGTTGTTGAGGGAAATCTCACTGCTCTACGGCACAGGGATGAGATTCTGCAACCAATAGTGGGATCGTACCGCAAACATTTTGGCGACAGTTTCATTTTGATGGATGATTAGTCCTGTGCTCATCAGACTGTTCACATGAACACGTTCCTTGCTAGGGTCACTGGAATGGCATGGTCTGCCTGTTCTATGGACATGAACTCAATAGAACAAGTGTGGTTTCGATAGAAATGAACAGCTTTTCGCCGTCGACGAGTACCACATTCTTTGTGCGACTTCCGCAGAATCGCCATCGAAGAGCGGAACAATTTGAACCAGGGCTGGCTTCATGATTTCATTAAAGCCTACATACGAGCAAGGAGACTTTCCACCATGTATTTTCTTTGTTCCGGAGTGCTGTAAAAACCCTGGGAAACAGGTGATTTTGGCCGGCTGAGATGGCCGAGCGGTTCTAGGCGCTACAGTCTGGAACCGCGCGACCGCTACGGTCGCAGGTTCGAATCCTGCCTCGGGCATGGATGAGTGTGATGTCCTTAGGTTAGTTAGGTTTAAGTAGTTCTAAGTTCTAGGGGACTGATGACCTCAGAAGTTAAGTCCCATAGTGCTCAAAGCCATTTAAACCAAACAGGTGATTTTTCCGTTACACAGATGTTTGTGTTTTTGATTTGGTGATATTGGCACATTGCAAATGAATATATACGCATGCCTCAGAGCTAAGTTTTGTTTTCTGTGCCATGAATTTCGAAATAAAGGGTGTGATGCAAAACATTTCTTGATGTGTGTATATTAAAAACATAATTTTCATGTAAACACGACCGGCACTCAATGAGGGTCTCGAATTCACTTATTCATACTGAAAATTGAGGTTCAGTGTCATAAGAAAATGTACAAATAATTGTTTCATAAGACACATAGTCATTCTGATGCAGGCTTTAGTTGATGCTATGATAATGACGTCAGATGACACAATAATGAATAAAGCCGCCTCGGGTGAAGGTGACCTGTTGTGAGTTGTTCATTTCTGAAGAACTGTCAGTGAGGCAGGCCAGTTACTAGAAATTGTTTCAGGTGACTCGATTAAAAAAAATGTAATATGCTAACATCACTAACGACGGAACATTGAAGGAGGCAAAATGGTTTTCTATTGCGCTGTGTGATAACAAACATTACGGGAAATCTTTGGTTTTCAGTTTTTTTCAACCACTTCGTTTCAGACATATGAAGCAGTGCATCTGCAAGCATGGACCAACCACATCAATGTATGTATAGATACATCCACCGAAGTTGAGAATTTGTGAATCTACATCTTGGTTCAAATGGCTCTGAGCACTATGGGATTCGAACCTGCGACCGTAGCGGTCGCGCTGTTCCAGACTGTGAATCTACTTCTTCCTCGAAGTACTCCATATAGAAAATCGCGACCACAGGCGAGAGTGGGCTCCCCATTGCGACTCCTTCTCTTTGTTCATAGTATTCTCCATTAAAGAGAAAATACGTTGAGGTCAGAACGTGCTTGAAAAGGTCTGTCGTCTTCTCGTCAAATTTCTGTGCAATAAGCTCAACTGACTCTCGAAGAGGCGCCCTTGTGAATAATGAAACAACGTCAAAACTCAGGAGCTCAGTTCGTCAGCGCACCTGACGACGGCGACATGTCTGATCGCCGAAATATTGTGCCCGTTGGACACTATGGACTGGCAGTACACCCGTGGACTGTTCGAGCAAGAAATACGCCGGGAGAAATTGAACAATCATATTTTAAAGTTGATTATACGGCTTTTAAAAACATTAATTACATATCAGCTTTTATATGAAACACGTATTTTTTTATATTTCATGGTTTCGAAGATATTCCCTCTAAAACCAAAATCCCAAATTATCGTTAGAACCTTATTTCCCTTAAAAGTGAAATTGGGCAAAAGTGAAAAACTAGGTATTGCATTATTTTGATCTCTCTGCATACCCACTAAGTTTAATCAAGATCGTTTATGTACACATGTGAATGTTTCCATGTTTGTGCCGTAAATATGGTCCTTAGCTGGACTTTAACAAATGAAGAAGAAACCAGAATCTGACCAGATTTGCGACTGGATTCAGGACATCATAGTAAATAGAATATTCTCTTAACATGTTGTTCTTATCGGAACGATAATGAGAAATATAAAGCTGATTTCGGGAGTTACCCAAGAGAGTGTTATAGGGCCTTCACTATTTGCAGAATATTTATAAATAGAATAACGTCAGAATCTCCATGAGGCCGTCTGCAGGCAATGATATTCTCTAAAGGAAGGTTTGATTGTCGGATGATTTAGGAAAATGCAGGAAAATATGCATGGGATCGATGTTTAGTGTAAGGACTGGCGGTTGACTCTGGACGAAAATAAATGAAACGTATTGTGCATTAATGAAAAGTGCGAAATTATACACGTAAGTACTAAACAGAATCCGATAAGTCACGTAAATTTAAAGGCTGCGAAATCAACTACATACTCAGGGGGTAGAATTACGAGTAACTTAAATCGGAACTATCGCGTAGATAATGTGGAAAAAGCGAACCACAGACTATGATTTATTGTCAGAACACTTAGAAAATGCTACAGTTCTGCTAAAGAGACTGCCTACACTACGTTGTCCGTCTTCTTCTGGAGTGTTGTTGCGCGGTGTAGGATCCGCATCGGATGGGATTGGCGGAGGGTATTGCAAAAGTTCAAAGAAGGGCAGCTCGGTTTGTATTATGGCGAAATAGGGGGGAGGGGGGGGGGCCACGGATATGATACGTGAATTGAGGTATCAGTCATTAAAACGAAGACTTTTTCTTGGCGGCAGCATCTTCTCACGAAAGTTAAATCGCAAAATTTCTCCTCCCTATGTGAAGTTATTGTGTTGACGTCCACCTACATAGAGAGAAATTACCACTGCAATAAAATTAGAGAAAGATTTAAGTAATGATTTTTCCCGTGCACTTTTCGGTAGTGAAATGGTGGAGAAACAGTTTGAAGCCGGATCGTTGAACCCTCCGCCAGGCGATTAATTACTGTGAATAACAGAGTTGTCATGTAGACGTAGATACAGAATACAATAAGGGATCCGTCACTGTTCGATTACGCCAGTGGAGATAACCACTGGAAACGGCAACAACGGTAAAACACCTCTGAGTAACAGGACAATTCCATTAAACAGTGTCGGTTTTTCTAAAACGGAAATTACTGTAATGATCAGGGCGTTCATACAGCCGTTCTCGAATGGCTTCGTGACCAAAGAGTGTATTTTTATCGTGGAGGAAATGAACGACTGCTAGAGCGTTCCAAGCACTGTTTACACAGAATTGGCGACTGTGTTTAAAACTAGTGTTACTATGGACTGTAGTGATGCATTCAGTAAAAGTTACTTGGTCTGCCGTAATAATGTGTAACTTACTTTTTGAAGTCTCGTCGTATTAAGCTTAAGAGGGCCTCTTCGTGGCTGAGCATGGTATACTTATTTTGCGTCTGTGTCTTATTGATGCCTCTAGTGTCGTATAAGGTTCGAGATTGTTGTCATGCAACGCGATGTAGTGGAGTGAAGCGAGAGATTGAAACCCGGTGCTGGAAAATAGTCAGACGATTTTAGTTATGTTTTTAATAGATAATTGCCATCCTTTTCATGAGGTCAAGGTGGCAGCAGCCACTTCTGCTCTTCCGTTTTTGATTTAAAAAAGCAACCTACATGTGATTGGCTTAAAAATGATGCGCCATATGATGAAATGCGTGCTAAGTGAGTTATCCTCTACCCTATTGGGATAATAGCGGTGAAGCTCTTGGTAACACTCTGTAGATACAAGATTTGTCTGAGGATACTGGAGTGGAGAGGATTTTTTTTATTAAAAATCATGTATGATGAGAGCGTAAGAAGAAATGATGAATGAGATGCAAGTATAAGGAAGAATAGAGTGGATTGGAACATTCATTTGGGAAGGAAGGACATAGGGACATGAATATACATCTAGAGCTGTATCGCGTAAGGTACCGTAAAAAGTATATCGGAGGGCACATTGTGTCTCAAAAGCATTCTCGCCAACCTAACGCTTTCATTCGTGGAAGAAAGATTGTCTCCGCTTATTGAGTAGGTCGCCATTCCTTCCATCAGCGCAAATGGCCCCAAGCTTCGTAACTTTTACCAGTTATTCAAGCGTTACACATCTTTTCGCCATTTGTGTGGGCACACTGTGTTGCTTTACAGCTATTGAAGATATTTGAAATCTTTGTATCTACTAAAAAAGCTTGTTTATTTCACAATATGCGTTTCGTTTTGTTGATGTGAAACATCTACAGTGGTCTGGAATGAAACATATTTACAACTTTGTTTACATGCTACAAAGATGAAAAAAACAGTTCGATACAAAATAAATAGGAGTACAGTTTTTGCTTACAGCTTTTTCGTCGAAGTTTCGTTTAAACTCAGAAGTATCATTCGCTTGCACATCTTCCAGCGTTTGGCACTGATTTTCCATAGCCTAATTTCAAGCTGGCTTGCTGTAGTACTCATTTTATTATCGTAAAACACTGCAAAATATTCTAACGTTACTGTTTATTTATGGTATCCTGGATAAATGTATGTCTGTGTGCTTTATGTGTGCACTGAATACATCGTAATAACCAGTTCTTTTTTCAATTCATTAAAAAAAAGTTCTTTTTATGTATGCTGTACCAGATGTGTACTCTGTCGTTTTATTCGTGTTTATTGAAATACGTAAATGAAATGAAAGAGTAATGTGGGAGTCAATGATCTAAATGGAGAGTTTGTGGGGGGGGGGGGGGGGAGCGTAAAATATGAGTGCAAGGTAAATCTGAAGTAGTGGAAGGGAGAGCGGGCTGGCTGAGAGAGAGAGAGAGAGAGAGAGAGAGAGAGAGAAAGAGAGAGCGAGACAGACAGACAGACAGATCGTAGTGCAACGAAGATTTTTTTAAATATTTAGATTCATTTTAGCCGATTTGTTCGATGAGTTTATATAGCATATAGTTTCCAATATTAATCGTATCATTAAGCAGCTATTTTTTGTCCTCTGGTGGTCTGTATAGGTGGTAGCTTTTCTTGAAAAGTAAAGAGAATTTTGGTGTTAGTGGTTTTTGTGATGCTCATGTATTTATCATCGTAACAGAAGGAAGAAATGACCACAATATCATAAGTACATAGCTAACTCGAGAATTAATAAAAGATGAAATTAAATGAATAACAACACAAATGAAAAAGGAACAATAAAATAAAAAATAACTTTGATGTGACAAAACTTAAAAATCTGAAGAAGAAAACACGGAAAAAATGATGTTATAAGAAAAGCTGAAAATGTGGATTCTGTAATTTGGCTGACATTTAGGATATTTGAGCACGAGTCTCGACCTGCCCTCACAGCCCTGCTACCGCCATTAACTGTCTCTCACATACAGATTTAATCTGCTAGAAAGTTCGGAGTTTTCTTTGTGTGAGACGTGAGACCGTGTGTGCAATATAGATCAGACTTGAAATTCTACATTCTGTTTTACTATGCTTGCTGTTTTTCCTTAATCTTTCATTGATTCTATCAAGGCTTGTGGACACGGAGTGTAATGTGTAGGAAACGTGAATTGCGTTATTTGCTCACGGTCGCCTTAGAATCCAGAGTCGCCATGAACGCGCAATTTATAAAAGAAGAATTTTGTTCCCCTTCTCTTTTGCTTGCCGCGTTACGTGAATTAATTACATAACCATGAACAGTAATTTTACATTGTCCATTCTGCTGCTTATCGTTGGACGGGTAACTTGTTAAGGAAATGCACAGTCTTACGATCAATAACCTAAATTACATCAGAAATATTTTGTGTTCATTTAGAAGGTTACCTAAATCATTAACTGTAATATCATTAAAATGAATATTATATGTCATGCTCATGAGTGTTCGAAACAGTTTATGATAGACTGAAAATATAATGTGCGATGTACGGTATCTGTATGTCTTGTATGCCTTTCTGACACGGCAGTCGTTAGAGCCGCGTGAAGCTCTATTTCTTTTAGAGCATAATTGAACCTGCAACTTCGTGATTTATTTTAAAGAGCATATCCTTTAATGGCTTACGACTAAAGTAATATGCCTCATTGTCATAAGTCGTCAATATAACAAGCAAATATTAGATCATTTATCTTGTTTTTAAGTACATTACTTACGACAAGACTAATTTTAAAGCATCGCACATTATACGCGACGTCTTGTGCAAATTCGAACGTCTGCTAAAGCTGCGAAAAATTCGTACTGCATCATCAATTGTAAAGTAAATTTTTCCTTGTTAGGAAACTGTCGCAACGAATCCTCGTTCAAAATAAGCGTTCCGTAGTTGGATTGTGTATTTGAATGAAAAAGATACATTTCTTAGAATTTTCTGACACTGCCAAGTGTTGTGCACAGTGTATTTCGTAGTTAGTTGTGAGTTACAGTTGTGTATTCCGTACACTTCGGCAGTAATTTCTTTTTAAAAAATAGCTTACCGTTACTGCGACATAAGTATTTCTTTGATTAGCGTCACATTTTCACTTTCTCCGATTATCTCGTTGACTTCATTTCAGAAACCCTCTTTAGGAGGAACTAATATGTTCTCTGATGTTTCCCGGAATGTACGCACCCGAAATTTCTAAAGAAAGGACTCCGTGATTCACGAAGGTTCTTCCGTAGCATCTGCCACTGGAGTTTATTGAACATCTCCAGAATGCTCTCTCACTTACTGAACGATCCTGTGACAAAACGCGCTGCTGTTCATTTGATATCCTCTATGCGTTCTTTAACGTGAAACAGACACAGATTCCACTTTGATCAGTGATACTCAATAAAAATCCTCACAGGAGTTTTGTAAGCCATATTTTCGTGACGTACATTTCACTAAGAGCCTTCCAATGAATCTCCCTGGCATCTGTTTTTCCCACAATTTGTTTCATGTCATACAGAGTAAACTACAATTCTGCCTAATATAAGTACATACTTTATTTAATTTATTTCTTCAATCGGCCATCGAAGGACCATGATAAGCTTACAGCTATTATGTCAGCTGTTCTCAGTTTTTCTTTTTTAATCCAAGCCAGATGTTTTTCGTCAATGCATTGTCTCTAGCACGGTGTCTTTCTGACCATTTGGCACAAGTTGTCCGTTTCTCAGTTCGAAAAGTCCCGGACGTCACTACAACTGTTCTGAAGATGTCTCGGTGATGTGCACCTTAAGGTTGTATACCCATTTACTTATTTTTAAACTAAAGCTGTTGAAGGTGCGCTTCGTCCATTTGAAATCACTTCAGTTGCCATAAAACCAAATTCTGCGTATGTGCACTGTCCCCATAAGTTTTTCGGTTTTATAACATAAATTTTTTGTTTCATTCAGTATATTCTTTTTTATAATTATGTAGGGTCTTTTACTCTGTCGTTTCTAATTACGGTAGCAAAGAACTCTCAGAAAGGGTAAGACGATGGGGTTCCTAGAGGAACATTGGTCTTATGACAGAGCTGTTATAAAGAAATTTCGTATTTATGGAGAAATATTTTTGTTCTAAATGGTTCGTGTGGTTTGGAGAGCTATTTCCATTTTCCTGACGCTTACTTTCAAGGCTTCTTTTTCTAGCCCATTGGCGGTAATCCAGTCTCCCAGATATTTAAAGTTTTTCACGCGTTGTATTGTTCCATATCTGGTTTTTACCTGGGTTGTATGGTCCTTGGTGTTTGACATTACTTCTGGTTTCACAAAAGGTATTAGCAAGCCAGTCTGGTAAACTATTTCTTTTAGTACACGAACTTGTTCTCTTCCTGTTTCTATATCTTCTGTCACTATGACTGTATAATCTGCAAAAGTTAAACAGTCTATTTCCGCACCATTATTCTTAGTCCTAATCCTTGACGGTTGAACAGGTTAGCAAGATTTACTTCCTTGAACCATTCCTGCATTATTTTTTCCAGTGCTCAGCTGAACAATAACGGCGATAATACATTTGCCTGTCGAACTACTATTGTGATTTGATAGGATTTCGAGAAGCGTCCATGAAATTTTTTTTGGCCTTTGCATTAATCAGGATTGCTCTGATAACCCCTAATAGTTTTTCATCAACTGTCATTGTTACAACTACATTAAATAGTGCAACACGCTCGTTAGTACTATGACTTTTAAAAATTTATGCTGCTGGATACATATTGTCTTCTCAGCATATAATTTTGAGATTCAATATTTGTTCTACTGTCTACCGGCCGTTTGCGAATCCTCCTTGATATTCTCCCAGTTTATGCTCGACTTGTTGTTCTACTCTTTTTAAAATAGATGGTGACAGGATCTTCTATGTTACTGGGAGTAATGAGATGCTACGATAGTGTTTCTTTGCTTATGCTGGGGATGAATCAAGGTCAACTTCCAGTCACCTTACAGTTCCTCTTTCTACTACTGGTTCTCTGTGCAATTACGTAAAACATCTCTTACTTCTTCAAGTGCAAGCTTTCATAGTTTCCATTTTGGAGTCTTCTCCAGCAGCATTGTTTTTCAGTCTATGAATGTTGTGTTTGATATCATCGAAATCAGGGGAAGGATATGGCCCATTTTCATTTCTTCGTTTATTTATTCTAATTGAATTAATTCGTTTTTCCCGATTTAGAAAATTCTTTAAATGTTCAGAAACAATTTGTTTTCTTCGTTTGACGTTGCCAAGGTTACATTTTCCCTTTGAAAACAATGAGGGAATTTTGTAGCCTTGTATCTCCTACCTAAAATTTCAATAGTATTCGAGTGACTCATTTCGGGTGATAGATTTGATCTTCTTGTGATTCTTGAAATTTTCCCAGCGTAAAAAGTGGTCCATAAAGTTTCGAGATTGCAGCCGGATTACGTCGACTTCTTGCACGATATTTCGACTGACAAGCATTTAGCCGTCTTCAGGTGAGTGTTTTTCACTGGAGAATGCTAGTTCAAATCGTAAACTCACTACCAAAAACTGGCTCGGAGGGGCTTGCGCCAAGTCAGCCGCTGCATGAGCAACCTCTTTTGAGTTTCGCGCCATCTTCGAACATTGCTGCATTTACGGCGCGCAGGCCCATGCATAGTGGTGATACTTCATGCGAGCTCTCTGACGGAATGCTCACTCGCGGAGTTAAAATTCAGATTACATATTAATAAAATTGCGTGTTGCTAGACTTGTCGTTAACCATAAAACGTTTTCTTTCTGAAGAAATAAAAGAAATCGCCGCTTCCCACCTCTCATGCGGTTGAAAGTCACTATTACGAGTAAGAAGGTCTCCAAAAGTATTTCCACTGATCCCTTAATAAGTGACTACCAGTAGCATCTCGTCGAGGCTAACTGGAAAGGTGTAGATTCCAGCCTCCGCAGTTCCAGTTATATCTTATTCAACAGCTCCTTTCCATACTTTTGCTTCCCACTGCGTACATGCTTTGTTGCTGGTGCTCTTTGGATTTGAAATATGTACCAGTTTTCTTCTTTCTAGGATATATGGTACTTTCTCCAACAGTTAAATGATACTTCAATGCCTACTCGAAGTTGTATTCCACTAAGAGTAATTCTTTCTCTTTTTGATTCCTGGTATTACTTTTGCAGCTGTATAACGGTATTTATCTATTTTTAAAGTTTTTTGAACTCTTCACTCTCTTTCTTCACTTCCTTTTTCTTCTAATTTCTTGGTGTCCAACTGGGGCACCGATATATGCTATACACGTAAGATAATTTTGTGTATATATTTTTATAATTAAATGTTGTATAAGAATACATAACTGAAATTCTGTAATTAATTTGAAATGTCTTGAGTATATGTTGTATGTGTTTTCTTGTGCTAAAAAAGAAAATAGTGACTGATCCATGTGTAGGGATAACCGATAAGGAAAATCAGGTATAGTTAGAGAGAAAAAGTAGGGGGCATTTCCCTCTGTAGTAGAAAGATTAGGTGCCACGGGAAATATGGAAGGCGCGAGCTATGTGGATACCAACTAACAAGGGAATTATCCAGTCCCACATCTCGAAACCTACCCTGAAATTTTTCACGCAGTAGAGTACACCTAAGGAAATGCACTGTTAAAATTTTGACTGCTAAGGCGTGCTACAAGTACTTTTCTAAAAAAAAAATGTTCAAGGTGATCATTTTTCCTGAACGAAGAACCGCTTATAACAACGGTTTGTACGGACATTCCTGCCTAGCTAGCGAGGCGGCGAATAAGCAGACGCAGCCGTGAGAAGAGAAGATAGCGCCGCCTAGCGCGGTGTCCATAAGGTAGACCCGAATTTTAAGTACTTAAACCATATCGTAAATGTCTCAAATCATTAAGGTTTGAGTAACTTGCATTTCATATCGACAGCTAAACTGTTGCAAATGTAACTGTTAAACAAGTGACTAGCAGAGGAAAGAAAATCAATGCATTGTACGATGTTTCATTACAGACGACTTCAATCAATCGGAACAGTTCTTATGATAATTTTTGAATCATATGTATTTTAATAACACTGAAATAGTTTCTTGTATATTCCCTGCAATGGTCACAAAAATGTGAAGTGTCTATTAGATGACGAAAACAAACATTTTCCTTACCCCAGACAAACCTGATAAAAGAAATATTAATACACTCAGGCACTTAACAGTAAGTACTAGTTTTATTTAGGCATGCCTCAAATGAACTAAGAAATATTCGTGGCCGTTGTTCTGCATAATGTGCTGCGTACATGATCAAATTCATAAAATGTGGTGATGCAAACAATACAGAAAAGACTGAATTTCAACAAAACTGTTCGGCTGGTAAACCCGAAATGAACTATCGAAAATTATACTGTTCGACAATTTTCTGAAATATGCTTTGCACTGTTGAAAATTATTTTTTTAATCGAGAGGCTGAATTACCCTCTTAGTTCCGGGTGGAATCTGAATTACATTAACAGGATTTTCGTCATCATCTTAAAGACAGAAATATCGTTATGTGCAAGCCAAGAGTCCAACAAAAGCAATGAATTATTTTATGCAGATGGTAAGAAGACGTTTCGGATTTAGTGCTGAAAATATTCCTTCCAATTTTTCCTGATTTTGCTATGTCGATTACAAGTTATTTGCAAATGAACATTCCCAGATATAAAATTGCGAAAACAGTAATCCACTGATACTTATCACTGGCATTATTGTGCCCGGCCGCTGTGGCCGAGCGGTTCTAGGCGCTTCAGTCTGGAACCGCGCGACCACTACGGTCGCAGGTTCGAATCCTGCCTCGGGCATGGATGTGTGATGTCCTTAGGTTGGATAGGTTTAAGTAGTTCTAAGTTCTAGGGGACTGATGACTCCAGATGTTAAGTCCCATAGTGCTCAGAGCCATTTGAACAATTTTTTGGCATTGTTGTGTACGGATGTGTCATGGAATTCATCGACTGTACCAGCGATTGTGTTTTTGCTCTCGAAATGATAAAGTGCTATTTGCACGCAGCTCTTGCACAAAACCTGATTCTCTTTAGACAGTATTTTAGACGATAGTAAGAAGCTTAGTTTTCACGGTAGCTACAAATTTATCTATAGTTTTATCTATTAATTACACCTTCGCAACACGTTTACTTGAGGTAAATTAAGTAATTTTGTGACTTCTTTCTCCATATAATTTGCTGACTGTTTAAACAGGCCAAAGAATCCTGGAAATCACTAACATTCATCTCACTTGCATTTCAGGCCCCCCAGTCTCGTAGATTTCCCTCGGTAATGGTGCACTGACTATCCTAAGCAGTTCTAAACTTTTCAAATAGTGTTTCTTTCACACTTTTGTGAGTTTCATTTTGGCGCATATTTTGTATTTTATGTCAATCTTTCTTCCATTTATTCAATTCACGTTCTGACATTACGAAACGTAACCGGCTTTGCACGCTGCTTAATCTTAAGCGTTTCCTCCCTCCTTCATTTAACCAACAAATGTACAGCCTTTCTTTGTCACTGAAAGCTATTACTGTACATATTTTCTTTGGGCTTGGAAGGTACTCCATTTTTCGTTCTGAACATTAATTAGTACAATAATCATCGTTCGAACAATAATTCACGGGATCACCTGAGTTATTTCCTGTTTCTTGTAGTTTTTCCAATATTTTAAATGAGTTGCAAATTCGTGTGAATAGTAACTGTGAACAAGTGTGTCAGAGAAACTATCAACAGAAACAGAAATTCGCTTTGCATATTACGATCGCGTTGTGTCACGTTATCTGTTTATTGATGTGCCATCAAGTATGGATATGTGCCTGCTGTGTTGTGAATGCTCTATCTGCTACAGCTACGGTAGGGGTGTACATTTCTCCAGCCACCTGGCGAGCTACGAATTTGGCACTTTTCAACACATTAAGAAAAACCCGCAGTGCGTCTTAGCAGCTAAAATTTTGACATTGTATTTCTTTTGGTGTATTCTTTCTGTAGAAAAATTTCAGGGCAGGTTTCGACAGGTCGGTTTGGACCGTTCCATTGTTAAGACCCACCGAGTCGGAAACACGCTGGCGCGGAAGTATCACGTATTAACACTGTTCAGTCTGGTGCAATCAGCAGGATGAAATAATAGTATTAGTATCATGAAATAAATTAGTGTTACACATGTGCTTTTGATTAATGGTAATGTAACTACGTAGTATCTGAGTTGTGACTGTTCTGTGGCAATTGCACATTCAAACTAGTGTTAGGGGATATACTGCCAAATAATTAATGTTCGAAAGATGCATACATTATCATGAGGACTAGGTAGAATAGATTTTTTATTTGCCGTTAAAAATTGTCGGTTAGTGACATTTCTACGAAACATAACTCATTTCTTTCTGATTAGTCACATATTCGGTTTTTAGAAAAGAGGCATTAAACGTAAACTGCAAGTTCGTACATTAAGTAACAAAGTGATGAATATTAGCGTAGGTTCAAATTGCTATAATTTATATAAGTAAGTTATGTAACCAAGTTTAAACTGCAATATTTTCGCGCTTGTTTGTTTATGTTACTGTATTACGCCATATGTTTCATTCTTTAAAGTGTGGCAAGCGAGAGGAAAGTTTGGTAAACTAAGGAAAGCACACAAGCACTGACATTTTCGTGGAGTGTTTTCCCAAACAATTCTGGCAGTTCGGAAGTGGTGCAGGGACTCATTGTCTTCCCGAACCTGCCGTCCCTGACGTTATTGTAGTTAGTGCACACCAAGCATAGCTTTTAAATAAGGAAGTGGGCCGTGACTGGTTGTCCAAACATTAAACTGAAAGTTACTGACATTTGTGGGCACCCATAGCGGAAGCAGAACTTTCGCCTTCTCACTGTAGGTTGGTCATTAACAGCCCTACTTTGAGACAGAAAATGCAGTAGGCATTCTACCCCCCCCCCCCCCCGCCCCCTTACAACCACATGGGTACGACAAAAGTTTCACTTATTTCATCAGAACAAGAGGTATAATTTCGTGTTGAAACAATCTCGGCAGAATGTTCGATTTTTCTTCTTCTTCTTCCTCGCGTTGTTCCGTGGTTCGCATTTTATTTGATCTATCCTGAGCCCTTCTCTGACCCTTCTCAATACTCATCCCACTCCCTTTCTCATATCACTTATTTAAAATCCAATTTCCTGACTTAAAACGTTATCAGAAATCCTCAGCATTATCAGAATTTAATGATTTATTTTCAGCCCGCATCTCGTGGTCGTGCGGTAGCGTTCTCGCTTCCCACGCTCGGGTTCCCGGGTTCGATTCCCGGCGGGGTCAGGGATTTTCTCTGCCTCGTGATGGCTGGGTGTTGTGTGCTGTCCTTAGGTTAGTTAGGTTTAAGTAGTTCTAAGTTCTAGGGGACTTATGACCACAGCAGTTGAGTCCCATAGTGCTCAGAGCCATTTGAACCATTTGATTTATTTTCATTTTATGGGCGGAGGTCCTTCCTGCCGCCAAAATCGACTGTGGATCGTCTAAATTTGAAACTGTGGTTTATTGTATTTTAAGTGACGTGTGTTGCGTTTTATGAGTCGAAAATTGAGGACCAATCCGGTATTTGCCTAAGAGAGCGTGGAAAACTGACCAAAAACTATACCATGGCTAATCACTGTATCAGACTTATGGTGGACAATACTACGCGCATATTCAGTGCGACTCCTGGCTAGCCACCCTGTCTTCTAAGCTATCGCTACGTGCATTAAGTTATACCAGCAGGTCATCATTGGCGGCGATTACTTCAATAAGCTGACGACACCGTTTTCCTTGCTGTCCATCCTCCCTTTCATTCGTCCCAACACTCCTTCTAACTCCAATTCAATCTCCTGATGTGCACAATCCACTAAGAATCCCAGTAGTAGTAATAAGAAAAACCAGGCAGAATTTCCATCCCCGTGATCTCAACCTCAGAGTCCATAACTGTACAATACACCTAAATAATGCACTAAAATACCTTGGACTAACACTCATCAAATCTAGCATGGAATTCCTAGCTACTAATCATCTAAAAGAAAGCCCACAAAGGACTAAAATTACCAATCTTCCGAACTTGGTAACGCGCTTCAATTACTATCATACTTACCTACAATACTCTTAAGCGTCATATCCTTACTTCTGCAAATGTTACACGAATCTCCGTCACTCCCACGTTTTACCACTCCTTCCAAATCCTTGAACATCATGTACTTTGCCTAACTTTCTGTATTCACTTACCTACAGTTACTGTAAGTTGTACCAGCTGATGAAGTTCCCACATCTCGTCAAAGACCTGGAGCACAACAGTAATATTGTTCCCGCAAAATCAGATCCCAACACCGCACTCCATTCTTCTTCTTTGTGCATCCTTGGATGATGCCTCGCCTCGATCACCACGTCCCAAATTCCTTACGCATCCACACCTATTTTCACAAGGTAATTGCGACTGAATTCTTCTTCCAGGACATGAAATTATTGATGAGAGCTACTCAACTTGTTATCTATATTCTGCCTTCCCTCTTGGATTCCATATGAAAACTACAACCAACCCTTTGCCAGTATAACTGTAGTTCTATCCTGAGCCCTTCTCTAACCCTTCTCAATACTCATCCCACTCCCTTTCTCATATCACTTACTTAAAATCCAATTTCCTGACTTAAAACGTTATCAGAAATCCTCAGCATTATCAGCCTTACGGGTTTCAAGACTAAAGGCATCAACAACATCTCATCAGGTTTCAGAACATTGTTTTTAATCCTATCAATGTACACCGCTGGCTAGTAAAATTGTAACTGCATGAAGGACAGAAAACAACGTAATGTTACTTATTGTTGATATACAGTAGAGTAGGAAAAATACATGATCAGAGTTATGAACAGATCTAGTATGACAAATACTGATACATCATTCAAGATGCATCAGTTTTATCCCAGAATTCACAAATAGTAGTACACTCCTGGAAATTGAAATAAGAACACCGTGAATTCATTGTCCCAGGAAGGGGAAACTTTATTGACACATTCCTGGGGTCAGATACAGCACATGATCACACTGACAGAACCACAGGCACATAGACACAGGCAACAGAGCATGCACAATGTCGGCACTAGTACAGTGTATATCCACCTTTCGCAGCAATGCACGCTGCTATTCTCCCATGGAGACGATCGTAGAGATGCTGGATGTAGTCCTGTGGAACGGCTTGCCATGCCATTTCTACCTGGCGCCTCAGTTGGACCAGCGTTCGTGCTGGACGTGCAGACCGCGTGAGACGACGCTTCATCCAGTCCCAAACATGCTCAATGGGGGACAGATCCGGAGATCTTGCTGGCCAGGTTAGTTGACTTACACCTTCTAGAGCACATTGGGTGGCACGGGATACATGCGGACGTGCATTGTCCTGTTGGAACAGCAAGTTCCCGTGCCGGTCTAGGAATGGTAGAACGATGGGTTCGATGACGGTTTGGATGTACCATGCACTATTCAGTGTCCCCTCGATGATCACCAGTGGTGTACGGCCAGTGTAGGAGATCGCTCCCCACACCATGATGCCGGGTGTTGGCCCTGTGTGCCTCGGTCGTATGCAGTCCTGATTGTGGCGCTCACCTGCACGGCGCCAAACACGCATACGACCATCATTGGCACCAAGGCAGAAGCGACTCTCATCGCTGAAGACGACACGTCTCCATTCGTCCCTCCATTCACGCCTGTTGCGACACCACTGGAGGCGGGCTGCACGATGTTGGGGCGTGAGCGGAAGACGGCCTAACGGTGTGCGGGACCGTAGCCCAGCTTCATGGAGACGGTTGCGAATGGTCCTCGCCGATACCCCAGGAGCAACAGTGTCCCTAATTTGCTGGGAAGTGGCGGTGCGGTCCCCTACGGCACTGCGTAGGATCCTACGGTCTTGGCGTGCATCCGTGCGTCGCTGCGGTCCGGTCCCAGGTCGACGGGCACGTGCACCTTCCGCCGACCACTGGCGACAACATCGATGTACTGTGGAGACCTCACGCCCCACGTGTTGAGCAATTCGGCGGTACGTCCACCCGGCCTCCCGCATGCCCACTATACGCCCTCGCTCAAAGTCCGTCAACTGCACATACGGTTCACGTCCACGCTGTCGCGGCATGCTACCAGTGATAAAGACTGCGATGGAGCTCCGTATGCCACGGCAAACTGGCTGACACTGACGGCGGCGGTGCACAAATGCTACGCAGCTAGCGCCATTCGACGGCCAACACCGCGGTTCCTGGTGTGTCCGCTGTGCCGTGCGTGTGATCATTGCTTGTACAGCCCTCTCGCAGTGTCCGGAGCAAGTATGGTGGGTCTGACACACCGGTGTCAATGTGTTCTTTTTTCCATTTCCAGGAGTGTATTTGGCGAGCGATGGCGTCCCACTGTCTCGGCAACCCATGTCGAAATGTGTTTCGTGGATTAGAAGTCTGGAGGACATGCTGGTGAGGGCTACAGTCTAACACCCTTTGTGTCGAGAAGGGCCAGGACAGCATGGACAGTATATAGTCTTGGGTTATCATGTTGAAAAATAGTGTCACAGAGACATCGTATTTAGGGCGGTGTCAAATTCAACAATTGCAGTCCAAATTACCTGCGATGCACATGAGAGGTCATATTGTTGTTTACCCAATGGCACACAGTACCGATGGCCATCAATGGTGCACCAGAGGGCGTCCCACTGTCTGTGAGGATATTTGTCTTGTTGCAGCCATGACCATTTTTCCTGACTCATATTACGTGACAGAGCTGCACGATCTTGCACGCCCAAGTGAACATGTCTGTCTTGTGAAACGCTATTCGTTTGGAGTCATTGAGATCAGGCATGGCTTTCGGTGTCCCCCCTCTATACCCATATCTTCTACACAAGTGGTATTCCTACCAAATCGAGCCACTTTCATACCCTGACAATCGTGAGTCTTTCTCCATCCATCTTCATCGAATACACGTTAGACATAATCCTTACATTGAATGTGATTAACAGTAGCAGATATCATTCTAATTTTTTTCCTAATAGAATCTGTGAATAGGCAAACAAATTAATTTCATATAACAGTTAGTTAAATGTCATTAACCATTACAAAGTAATATACGAGGGGTCTTCAGAAAGTATGTTCCGATCGGTCACGAAATTGAAACCACAGCGGAAATCAAATGAAACTGTGCATAAATGATGTGGGAAGTGTCTCTAATAAGCCCATCCATCGCGTTAAGTCGCTCTTTGCTGTTCTGAGTGCACAGAGAGCACACAAAGAGTCCTAGAAAATAGCGTCTCCAGCGAAGTATAGGTACCTGCCGAGAAATTGCACCCGATTTTATGCAACCCCACATAACGGAGCTGTCATGCATTTCCTTCTTCATGACAATTCTCAGCCGCACATTGCAGGAGCAATGAAGATTGATCGGTTGGTTGATTTTGGGGAGGGGACCAAACAGAGAGGGCATCGTTCCCATCGGATTATGGAAGGATGGGGAAGGAAGTCGGCCGTGCCCTTTCAAAGGAACCATCCCGGCATTTGCCTGAACTGATTTAGAGAAAACACGGAAAACCTAAATCAGGATGGCCGGACGCGGATTTGAACCGTCGTCCTCCCGAATGCGAGTCGAGTGTGCTTGCTAGCCACTGCGCAACCTCACTCGGTGCAGGAGCAATGAAGACACACCTGAGTGTGTTAGGTGGGAAACGTGTGACCACCAACACTACAGCCCTGGTGTGGCACAGTCTGATTTTCATCTCTACTTACATGAACAGGTTCTGCCTATGAAGACAGCATTTTGTCACAGACAACGAGCTGCACACCAGAGTAGAGAACCAACACTACAGCCCGGGTGTGGCTCCGTCTGATTTTCATCTCTACTTACATGAACAGCTGCTGGCTATGAAGACAGCATTTTGTCACAGACAACGAGCTGCACACCAGAGTAGAGAATTGGCAGAGAGCACAGCCATATGCCTCCTATGACGAGGGTACTGGAAAGTTGGTACAACGCTTGGACAAATGTCTTAAGTCGGAGCCGCGACTACGTCCAGGAGTAGCTCGGATGTGTAGCTAATTGTTGCAAATAAAACAATTCTGATTTTCGCCGATTGGAACGTGCGTTCTGGTCAGCCCTCGTAGCAGCTATCCTTCATAAAAATAATATCAATTTTAAAACTAATTTTAAAATATTTAAATAAATATAGCCTTACCATGTAAAGTACTGGAAAACACCTAACACACTTAGGGACTGCCGTATGCCATAAAAATTTGGACAAATGGTGGTAGACGTTACCCTTTCTTACATGAGACATACACGACCTTCTCACAAACAACCAACACTGAAATTCTGAATGAGAAATCCGTTGTCTAATACCCTACCTGACAAAAGAGTGAAGCACCCAGAAGACATGGTCGGAACTCAATGTAACTTCGTACACGCACACGCCATCGGCGGGTATGTAAATTATTGGAATTGCAGTTATCTGTTACAGGTATAACGGTCACCAGAGTAAATTACTGTTGCTCGTGTCTGGTGTTGTTACCAGGGGGTAGAGTATACACTGAGGTGACAAAAGTCATGAATACCTCTTAATATCGTGTCGGACCATCTTTTTCCCAGCCGGCGTCATGCAGCAACTCGATGTAGCATGGACTTAACAAGAAGTCGCTGGAAGTCCCCTGCAGAAATACTGAGTCACGTTGCCTCCATCATTATGAGTCGTTATGCTATTTTCTGAGCGTCGTGACCCCATGAACCAAGCGTCTCCATCCCGGACGGTTACCAGCTTCTCTTAGTGCCTGGTGAAGAGGTAGACTGGAGATCTTCTTGATTTGATCCATCCATCTGCTCGCTGCTGTTCCTCTTGGTCTCGTGCCCTCGATCTTTCCTTGCAAGATTATTTTCTCTAGATTTTCTCCATCTCTTCTCGCAATATGGCCAAAGAACTGGAGAATTTTTTCGGTGACTCGAGAAGAAAGGCGTCTGGAGATATCGAGTTATTCGATAATGGGCACATTTCCAGAATGAGATATCCACTCTGCATCGGAGTGTGCGCTGATATGAAACTTCCTGGCAGATTAAAACTGTGTGCCCGACCGAGACTCGAACTCGGGACCTTTGCCTTTCGAGGGCAAGTGCTCTACCAACTGAGCTACCGAAGCACGACTCACGGCCGGTACTCACAGCTTTACTTCTGGCAGTACCTCGTCTCCTACCTTCCAAACTTTACAGAAGCTCTCCTGCGAACCTTGCAGAACCCTGCAGGTTCGCAGGAGAGCTTCTGTAAAGTTTGGAAGGTAGGAGACGAGGTACTGGCAGAAGTAAAGCTGTGAGTACCGGGCGTGAGTCGTGCTTCGGTAGCTCAGTTGGTAGAGCACTTGCCCGCGAAAGGCAAAGGTCCCGAGTTCGAATCTCGGTCGGGAACACAGTTTTAATCTTCCAGGAAGTTTCATATCAGCGCAGACTCCTCTGCAGAGTGAAAATCTCATTCTGGAAACATCCCCCAGGCTGTGGCTAAGCCATGTCTCCGCAATATCCTTTCTTTCAGGAGTGCTAGTTCTGCATGGTTCGCAGGAGAGCTTCTGTAAAGTTTGGAAGGTAGGAGACGAGGTACTGGCAGAAGTAAAGCTGTGAGTACCGGGCGTGAGTCGTGCTTCAGTAGCTCAGTTGGTAGAGCACTTGCCCGCGAAAGGCAAAGGTCCCGAGTTCGAGTCTCGGTCGGGCACACAGTTTTAATCTGCCAGGAAGTTTCAATGGGCACATTTGTTCTTCTTTCGGCGCATTTTATGCGCAACATTCTACTCCAGCACCAAAGCTCAAACGCATCAGTGCACTGTTTGTCTCTGGCCTTAAGTGTCCATGTTTCACAATCATAAAAGAAGACGGAAAACACGAGTGTTTCAACTAGCCGGATCTTTGTACTATTTGTTATTGCTCTGCTCTGCCAGATATTGGTGAGCTGCTTCATAGCCAGTCGCCCTAGCGTTATCAATCTTCTTATCTCATCTTCACAACTTCCTGCGCTGCAGATGGTTGACCCAAGATAGGTGAAGGAATGCACGACTTACAGTTCCTTTAATCGACCTGTGAGCTGGATCTGGTCTTCTAGATCATTTATCATGAGTTTGGACTTGCTGAGGTTGATGTCTAATTCATATGCTAGACTAATATCCATTATTCTTATTAGTAGCTCAGTAAGTTCATCTTTGCTGCTGGTTAAAAGTACAGGGTCATCAGCAAAACGGAGTTTGTTGATACTTCTCCCAACAATTGAGATGCCTTGGGCCAACCATAAAGAGCTTTCCATAATTGCGAAAGTGTTGGCGGTGCACGATTTTGTGCATGAATTGGCCTCTCGATTATTTCCCACGTCGGGCGATCTGGGTGGACAAGCCATTCGCATGAACTGTCCAGAATGTTTTTCAAACCGGTGGTTCACAATTGTCACCCACAAAAATGTCGTCGTTGTTTCGGAACAAGAAGTCCATGAATGGCTGGATATGGTCTCCAAGCAACTGAAAATTACAATTTCCGGTCAATAATCAGTTCAGCTGGACCAGAGGACCCAACCCATTCCATGTAAACACAGCCCAACCAATGCTGAGCCTCCACCACCTTCCTCAGTGCCATGTTGACAACTTGGATCCATGGTTCAAATGGCTCTGAGCACTATGGGACTTAACAGCTGTGGTCATCAGTCCCCTAGAACTTAGAACTACTTAAACCTAACTAACCTAAGGACATGACACACATCCATGCCCGAGGCAGGATTCGATCCTGCGACCGTAGCAGTCGCGCGGTTCCGGACTGCGCGCCTAGAACCGCGAGACCACCGCGGCCGGCTTGGATCCATGGCTTCGTGGCCTGTGGGGTCTGGGCCACAATACAACCCTACCATCAACCCTTATCAACTGAAATAGGGACTTATCTGGTCAGCCCGCGGTATTCCAGTCGTCTAGGGCCCAACCATTATGGTCACGAGTCCAGGAGAGGCGCTGCACACGATGTCGTGCTGTTAGCAAAGGCACTCGCGTCGGTCGCCTGCTGCCATAGCACATTACCGCCATATTTCGCCGCACTATACTAACGGATACGTTCGTCGTACGTCCCACATTGATTTCTGCGGTTAACGAACGCAAAATCTCAAAGATTGGTGATCTTTTACAGAAGCTCTAAATTTATGGCGGACATCAATACGAGATACTTATAATAGTTTCCACGACGAAACTTCATCTCGAAACCTGGTAGAATATCCAAAGAGATTCTGGTCGTATGTAAAGTATGCTAGCGGGAAGACACATTCAATCCCTTTTCGGCACGATAGTAATGGAAAGACTATCGAAGACTGTGCTACGAAAGCTGAGTTACTAAACACAGACGTTCGAAATTCCTTCACCAAAGAAGACGAAGTAAATATTCATATTCCAGAATTCGATCTAAAAGCAGCTGCCAACATGAGTAACTTAGAAGTAAATATTCTCGGCGTAGAGGAGCAACTTAAATCACTTAATAGGTGCACGTATTCTGGTCCACACTGTATACCAATTTGGTTCCTTTCAGAGTATGCTGATGCTATAGCTCCATACTTAACAATCATATACAACCGCTCGCTCGGCGAAAGATCCGTACCCAAAGACTGGAAAGTTGCACAGGTCACACCATCATTCATGAAAGGTAGTAAGAGTAATCTACTAAATTACAGGCCCATATCATTAACGTCGATATGCAGCAAGATTTTGGGACATATATTATGAATTACCTCGAACAGAACGGTCTATTGACACACAGTCAACGCGGATTTAGAAAACATCGCTCCTGTGAAACATAACTAGCTTTTTACACACACGAAGTGTTGGGCGCTATTGACAAGGCATTTCAAATTTTTCCGCATTTCTAGATTTCCAAAAGAGTTTTGGCACTGTACCACACAAGCGTCTTGTAGTGAAATTGCGTGCTTATGGAATATCGTCTGTTATATGATTGGGTTCCTGATTCCCTGCCAGAGAGGTCGCAGTTCTTAGTAACCGACGGAAAGTCATCGAGTAAAACAGAAGTGATTTCAGGCGTTCCCCAAGGTAGTGTTATAGGCCCTCTGCTGTTCCTATCTATATAAACGACATAGGAGACAATCTGAGCAGCCGTGTTAGGTTGTTTGCAGAGGAGGCTGTCGTTTATCGTTCAGTAAACTCAGCAGAAGGTAAAAACAAATTGCTAAACGATTTAGAAAAGATATCTGAATGGTGCGAAAATTAGCAATTGATTCTAAATAATGAAAAGTATGAGGTCATCCACATGAGTGCTAAAATGTTACACGACATACCAATCTAAACTAAAGGCCGTAAATTCAACTAAATATCTAGGGATTACAATTACGAACAACTTAAATTCGGGGCAACTCTTAGAAAAAGTTGTGGGGAAGGCAAACCAAAGACTGCGTTTTATTGGCAGAACACTTAGAAAATGCAAAAGGTCTACTAAGGAGACTGCCTACAATACGGTTGTCCGTCCTCTTTTGGAATACTGATGCGCGGTCTGGGATCCTTACCAGATAGGATTAACAGAGTGCATCGAGAAAGTTCAAAGAAGAGCAGCACGTTTTGTATTACCGCGAAATATGGGAGAGAGTGTCACTGGCATGATACACAATTTGGGTTGAACATAATTAAAACAAAGGCGTTCTCGTTGCGGCAGAATCTTCTCACGAAATTTCAATCAACAACTTTCTCCTGCGAATGCGAAAATATTTTTTTGACGCCGAACAGCATAGGGAATAACGATCATCATAATAAATTAAGCGAAATCAGAGTTAGCACGGAAACATAAAAGATGTTCGTTTTTTTCCAAAGTGGAATAATAGAGAATTATTGTGAATGTGGTTCTATGAACCCTCTGCCAGGCACTGAAGTCATATTTGCAGAGTATCCATGTAAATGTAGATGTAGGTGGACATGTTATTTCAAGAAATGTTGCTTGTCTGTAACCACTGACAACTGTACGCTGCCCTCAGTCGTTAAGTGAAAGCCATTGGGCACTGCGTCGTCCGCGGCGAGAGGCAATGCCTGAAATTTGGTATTCTCGGCACCCGCTTGACACCGCGGTTCTCGGAGTCTTGAATTCCCTAACGATTTCCGAAATGTAATCTCCCTCGCCTCTAGCTTCAGCTACCATTCCGGGTCCAAAATTCGTTACTTCCGTCGTGCGGCCATAATCACGTCGGGAATGTTTGCATAACAATCACCTAACAAGGGAACCTCCCCATTACACCCCCCTCAGATTTAGTTATAACTTGGCACAGTTGATAGGCCTTAAAAAACTGAACACAGATCAATCGAGAAAACGGGAAGAAGTTGTGTGGAACTATGAAAAAATAAGCAAAATATACAAACTGAGTAATCCATGCGCAGGATAGGCAACATCAAGGAGAATGTGAGCTCAGGAGCGCCGTGGTCCCGTGGTTAGCGTGAGCAGCTGCGGAAGGCAAGGTCCTTGGTTCAAGTCTTCCCTCGAGTGAAAGGTTTACTTTCTTTATTTTCGCAAAGTTATGATCTGTCCGTTCGTTCATTGACGTCTCTGTTCATTGTAAAAAGTTTAGTGTCTGTGTTTTGCGACCGCACCGCAAAACCGTGCGATTAGTAGACGAAAGGACGTGCCTCTCCAATGGGAACCGAAAACACTTGGTCGCAAGGTCATAGGTCAACCGAGTCCTCCACAGGAAAACACGTCTGATATATCCTATACGACACTGGTGACGGCATGTGCGTCACGTGACAGGAATATGTTGTCGACCCATCTAACTTGTACACTTCGCGAATGGGTAAAAAGATTCCTCTACCTTGCCCGATTTAGGTTTTCTTGTGGATGTGATAATCACTCCCAAAAAAGTGATGAAAACATAAGAGTTTGTCACATAAACTGCAACAAATGAATGCAACAGTTTCACAGTCGCAGAGTCTTCCCTGTGCTCTGTCAAAACATATGTTTTTAACGTTTTCAAATTTTTCCGTGTGTAGACCGTCAAATCCTGCATATGTCCAAGCAAATCTGAACATGTCCTGGAATTTTGGAGAGCGAAGTTGATTATGTGTGAGTGCCTGAACTTTGATAATTGTCTGAAAATAAAAAAATTAAGCTTTTCGCTCGAGGGACGACTTGAACGAAGGACCTCTCGTTACGCAGCTGCTCACGCTAACCACGGGACAACGGCGCTGCTGAGCTCACACTCTCATTGATGCTGCCTATCTTGCGCATAGACTACTCAGTTTGTATATTTTGCTTATTTTTTTCTTAGTTCCACAAATTTCTTCCTGTTTTCTCGATTGATCTGTGTTCAGTTTTTCAAGGCCTATCCACTGTGCCAACTTATAACTAAATCTGAGGGGGGTGCGATGGGGAGGTTCCCTTGTAAGTAAAAATGAGTGCTCAGCCAATGCACTGCCCTTTTATACCTTGTGTACATGATACTACCGCCATCTGTATACGTGTATATCGCTATCCAATGACTTTTGTCACCTCAGTGTATAAGGGGCATGAACAACGAACACTAATCACTGAAGGATACTGATGGCGCCTACTCCAGCGAGACAACATTATTAACACAGGAGAGAGTCTGAAACGGGTCACAAAGTGGGACTCTACTTGGTAGTCTGGTCGAATCGAGCAATATCCATATTTGTGGAACATTCGGATGTGACAGCGGCCCGAAGTTGGGCAGCACGGAAACGTGAGGGTAGGCATACTTGTTGTCAAGTTTTCGGTAGATAAGATCTGACCACGACAAACGACGATCGCCATATTGTCCACCAAGAACACTGTCCCTCCCCCCCCCCCCCCTCCACATCCTCACCTGGTATCCTAGAAAAAGTGACGAACTGCTTGCAGCATTCTCTGTCGGCTCGCACCATTTGTCGGAGACCACAGTATCCGGACTTGGAAACCGTCCCATGCATAGGCACCCGTTAGCATCACAAAACAAATGGCTGCGTTTGGAGTGGTCCCGTGATAACAGAAGCATGGACTGCTGACGAATGGCGTCGCATTGTGTTCAGCGAAGAATAGCGACTCTGCACTATCCACAGATGACCGTCGTCGCCGAGTATCGCAGCGACCTGTGGAGAGGTCCAATTCGGAGAGGCACAACCGGTGTTACACCTGGCGTAATGGTGTGGGGAGTCATCGAGTACGTATGACTTCAGGTCACAGCTGATAGTGATTGAGGCAAGTGTGACCGAACAACGGTGCGTCATGGACTTCTTGTGTTCTCATATCTTACTCTCACGCAACAGTATTGTTGTGCCATTTGTCAACAGTAAAATGCTCGTTTAATATATGGCACTGTCTCGACGAAGTGTCTAGGTGATATTGTGTTCTCGTGGCCAAAATGATCCTCAGATCTGTCCTCGACAGAATGAGTGTGGGACCAGCTCTGACAGAAACTCCGTCCCATTGCCGGGGTCCACGACATCAAGGCCCTGTGAGCCAGCTTTCCTCAGGAGAGGATACAACAACCTTCCCAACCTAATCAATGCAAGCATCCAGGCCAGGGGTCGGGCAACCTCATACTCATAAGTGGGCTCACACTGCAAAGTTCTTTGTGAACTCGACTATATTTAGTAATCACTGAAATAACATTTCATACCCTCTTAAACCGTGAAGTTTAGTTGGCGCTTTACAATTTTTGTCATGCAGTGTATTTCTGTATACGCGTAGGGCCACCTAAGCAACTTCAATCCATCAGCCATAACAGAATCTTAATGAAATACGCAGACTCGGCGGAATTAACAATCCCCGATGGATAGGAGTAAATCCATCTGCTTTGTGCGATTGCGCTGAGATGCTAATCATTTGCATATTCAAGTAAGTAGTAAACTTCATTGCAGTTTGAAATTCGAGACATGCTGTCTTCATGGTGCTGCGGTTAATGGATGGCCAGCAGTATATTTTTAACTAGTTCATTCAAAGACTAAGACGGGAACATGACTATTGCCAGCCTGACTCCCCCCCCCCCCCCCCCCCCCGAAAAAAAAAAAATGCTCAAATGTGTGTGAAATCTTATGGGACTTAACTGCTAAGGTCATCAGTCCCTAAGCTTACACACTACTTAACCTAAATTATCCTAAGGACAAACACACACACACACACACACACACACACACACACACACACACACACACACCCATGCCCGAGGTAGGACTCGAACCTCCGCCGGGACCAGCCGCACAGTCCATGACTGCAGCGCCTGAGACCGCTCGGCTCGCCCCCTCCACCCCCCCGCCCCCCCCCCCCCCAGTTTGGTTCAAATAGCTCTGAGCACTATGGGACTTAACATCTGAGGTCATCAGCCCCTTGAACTTATAACTACTTAAACCTAACTAACCCAAGGACATCACACACATCCATGTCCGAATGTCCGAGGCAGGATTCGAACCTGCGACCGTTGCGGTCGCGCGGTTCTAAACTGAAGCGCCTAGAACCGCTCGGGCACAACAGCCGCCTTCCCTCCCCCCCCCCCCTCCCCCAATTCTCTGCCAAAAATCCCTCTCCTCTACTTGCGGGGAATGCAAGAAAAAAAAGATAAATAAAAACATGTATGCTATCAACAACTTTTGCAGTGCAGCGTAGAGTTTTCACGTAAATGCAAGTCCTGATGCCCAGAACTTTGTTAGCATGCGCCTTGCGTTGGGCCTGGCGACGGGACACAAGGAGAGGGCTCTAGCGCTACAGTAGGGCAGGGCAGCGAGCGTGCGCCACTGGCGAGCCGTACATCTCCGCAGATATACGGCGGAGGGCATCCCGAGTGCCAGCGGGGATTGTTAACACCGCCGAGGGTGCGTGTTTCATTACGATTCCGTTATGGCTGATGGATTGCAGGTGCTTAGGCGGCCCTGCGTGCGGCCGCGGCCAGCGCTCAAACGTTTGCGCCGGTGTGGTGCGGTGCGCTAATTAACGCCGCTACCTCGCTGCCGCGGGGTCGCTCCCACGCTCTGCTATCGAATCCCGCTTTCTCTCGCTGCAGAGGTGCTGCCTTCTGTCACAAGTCGCCCGATTCGCGCAGCGTTTCCGTCAGCGTACCACTGAGCGCTGAAAAACGAGTAACAATTCTTATCGCCGAACACTTTTCCACGATTGTGGGTGTTTCGTTCTCTGCGCAACCGGAATAACGCACAGGTTGCGGGGAGCGAAGGAGGAAGGCTAGAAATGACTGCCTCGTCGACTTCCCGATAGTCAGAGGCTCATCAGTAATTCAGTTGGGTTAGGAGTGTGGTTGGAATTTGTCGTTGCCTTGTTAAATGAAATGCTACAGTTGTTATTTAGAGAGAGAACGGAAAATTTAAATGTTAATGGTCGCACGAGGTTTTGTCGCTGTTCCTCCTGAATACGGACACAGTGTGTAAACTAATGCGGTGCTTCGCTCGGGCCGGCCGGAGTGGCGAGCGGTTGTAGGCGCTACAGTCTGGAACCGTGCGACTGCTACGGTCGCAGGTTCGAATCCTGCCTCGGGCATGGATGTGTGTGCTGTCCTTAGGTTAGTTATGTTTAAGTTGTTCTTAGTTCTCGGGGACTGATGACGTCAGAAGTTAAGTCCCATAGTGCTCAGAACCATTTGAACCATTTTTGCTTCGCTCGGTAGGTGTAAGAGAACTATTTTTAACGTGTCGTCGCCATTTCTATTATTAGAGATGAAGCACAACAACAGTTGCATAGCCAAAGAATGAAGGAATATCTTTAACTCCTTGTCAACGATGATATTTTAAAGACGGAGCACAAAATCAGATTGAGGAAGTACAGGAAAGGAAATCTGGGCGTCCTTTCCAAGTGATTATCCGTACATTCGCCTTGGCGATGTTGGTAAAACCACGGAATATCTATGTTGGGTGGATAGGTTAGGATTTGTACTTCGCTCTTCGGGAATACGAGAGTCGTGGCTTGTCCACGGCATGCAAGCAAAGGGCAAACGCTCATGGCTCCTCACCGATTGAGAAGCTGCAGTCTGAGAATTGCTTTCTGTATGTTCCGTGAGGGAGGGGGGACTCAAATCATCAACCGGCCGTGTTGCATTAGGTTTCCCGTAGTTGGACTAAATTGTTTCAAATGAAATCCGAGAGTGCTCCTTTAAGAAGCCCACGGCCGTTTTCGTCCACCACACGTTTCTGTAGTCGGAGATTTGCGTGGTTAACAGAAACAAGGTGTCTTGAAAGGAGGAATAAGATGAACATCAACAAAAGCAAAACGAGGATACTGGAATGTAGTCGGATTAAATCGGGTGATGCTGAGAGAATTAGATTAGGAAATGAGCAACTTAAAGTAGTAGACGAGTTTTGCTATTTGGAGAGCAAAATAACCGATGATGGTCGAAGTAGAGAGGATATAAAATGTAGACTGGCAATGGCAAGGAAAGCGTTTCTGAAGAAGACAAATTTATTAACATCAAGTATAGATTTGTCAGGAAGTCTTTTCTGAAAGTATTTGTATGGAATGTACCCAGGTATGGAAGTGAAAAATGGACGATAAATAGTTTAGACAAAAAGAGTATAGAAGCTTTCGAAAAGTGGTGCTACAGAAGAATGCTGAAGATCAGATGCGTAGATCACATAACTAATGAGGAGGTACTGAATAGAATCGGGGAGAAGAGAAATTTGTGGCACAACTTGACTCGAAGAAGGGATCGATTGATAGGACTTGTTCTGAGGCATCAAGGGATCACCAATTAAGTATTCGAGGGCAGCGTGAGGGTAAAAACCGTAGAGAGAGACCAAAATATTAATACACTAAGCAGATTCAGGAGGATGTAGGTTGCAGTAGGTACTGGGAGATGAAGAAACTTGCACAGGATGCAGTAGCATGGAGAGCTGCATCAAACCAGTCACTAGACGAAGACCACAACGACAACAACAACAACAACAACAGAAATACTGTGCATCTTCGTATTTTAGAGGCGTATTCACTGATTTCTTTTACTATTGATTTACTGAATTTCGGAACGTGCCATACACCCACACTGGAACTGTTACAGATTACAGTTTGTTTTTATTATTCCAAGCTGACGTTTGTTTAAGTCGTACCCTCGTGCGAAATTTGACAGGCTTCATAAAAGACGCATTCCGAAATAAAACAAGTTTTACAACAGATTATTGAAACGCGTAAAGAAGACGAAAACGAAGCACAGGGTACTGAGAGGTAGTATCTCATAAAAGTCCTGTTGGTAAGCTAATAAGAAATGATAAATCGCAGTTGGTACACATTGGAATTTTCCCAATTCAATCCGTGTTAATGACATTATATCTAATAAAATGTTCTTTTCTACATCCTACAAGAACTGTCTCAAAAGTTGCGGGTAGAGAACTGAATATTTGTGCAGGTCTATAAGTACCGTCTAGACAGAACAGGAGAACAGTTTACAAGAACCAGATTTACCTATTACAGCCATACGCATAGTATTCAGACACATACATGTAGGAAGTACATTTAGAGGCTGTGCATTCCATTTTCTTCTGAGTAGCATGTGGGAATACAGTCAGTTAATTGAGCTTTGGTCTTCCCCTGAAATTGTAACTACCAAGAACATTAAATTAGTAGCCCAGGGAGCTATATCTTAATTTCGTCACTGTTGACGAACTCGTACAGTAGTTTATACATTGCTATATAGTCTGATGCTGCTTGGGAACTGATGACGAAGAGACCGAAGATTACTTTCAAGTAAGTTTATGTGATTCATGTTCTGAGGACACTGCAGGAATATGTGGTTTGGACAGTCTTCCTCTCCCAAACACATAGAGGAGTGGCACTTAGCTTGAGCTGTCAAGGGTTTTTTGTTGAACTCATCAGAGATTTCGGAGCCACTTTCTGTATACCACTCATGCAGGCGTAAGAGAGCGGAGCACATTTACAGATGACAAGAATGAAGAGTATTGGCTTCGAAATATTCGCATACGTCGTCTGCGTATTGTAATATTTGGATGTCACTGGCAAAGAGGTCATGAAGTTCTGCAGTAAAGAGATTGAAAATAAAGGAGCCAAGACTGATCCCTGCGGGAGTCCTCTGCTAGTTTCTCTGGGTCCCAATGCAGGTGCGTGTCGCAAAATGTTTTTCTTCCTATTGCTTAGAAAGTGTACAGTGCTATGCATGAGTGGTTTTGAATTTGAAGTTTCTCCAGTTCTTGTCTCTAAGATGTACAAGACGACGTTGTATGCTTTTTTCAAGTCTGTGAGCACAACTTTCGTATAATTATTCTGAAAGAAATTTAGCTGTATGTTGGAAATTAACCAGAGAAGGATTTCAGTTCTCCCTTTTCCTTTTCGAAGCCCGAGTAGTTTTTTCGCTAATATTTTCTTGTTTACAAACAGTTGTTTTAAGCGCCGTTTAATGATCCTATCCATTATCTTCGCGAAACACGTTAGTACATCCACATCTACACTCCTGGAAATTGAAATAAGAACACCGTGAATTCATTGTCCCAGGAAGGGGAAACTTTATTGACACATTCCTGGGGTCAGATACATCACATGATCACACTGACAGAACCACAGGCACATAGACACAGGCAACAGAGCATGCACAATGTCGGCACTAGTACAGTGGATATCCACCTTTCGCAGCAATGCAGGCTGCTATTCTCCCATGGAGACGATCGTAGAGATGCTGGATGTAGTCCTGTGGAACGGCTTGCCATGCCATTTCTACCTGGCGCCTCAGTTGGACCAGCGTTCGTGCTGGACGTGCAGACCGCGTGAGACGACGCTTCATCCAGTCCCAAACATGCTCAATGGGGGACAGATCCGGAGATCTTGCTGGCCAGGGTAGTTGACTTACACCTTCTAGAGCACGTTGGGTGTCACAGGATACATGCGGATGTGCATTGTCCTGTTGGAACAGCAAGTTCCCTTGCCGGTCTAGGAATGGTAGAACGATGGGTTCGATGACGGTTTGGATGTACCGTGCACTATTCAGTGTTCCCTCGACGATCACCAGTGGTGTACGGCCAGTGTAGGAGATCGCTCCCCACACCATGATGCCGGGTGTTGGCCCTGTGTGCCTCGGTCGTATGCAGTCCTGATTGTGGCGCTCACCTGCACGGCGCCAAACTCGCATACGACCATCATTGGCACCAAGGCAGAAGCGACTCTCATCGCTGAAGACGACACGTCTCCATTCGTCCCTCCATTCACGCCTGTCGCGACACCACTGGAGGCGGGCTGCACGATGTTGGGGCGTGAGCGGAAGACGGTCTAACGGTGTGCGGGACCGTAGCCCAGCTTCATGGAGACGGTTGCGAATGGTCCTCGCCGATACCCCAGGAGCAACAGTGTCCCTAATTTGCTGGGAAGTGGCGGTGCGGTCCCCTACGGCACTGCGTAGGATCCTACGGTCTTGGCGTGCATCCGTGCGTCGCTGCGGTCCGGTCCCAGGTCGACGGGCACGTGCACCTTCCGCCGACCACTGGCGACAACATCGATGTACTGTGGAGACCTCACGCCCCACGTGTTGAGCAATTCGGCGGTACGTCCACCCGGCCTCCCGCATGCCCACTATACGCCCTCGCTCAAAGTCCGTCAACTGCACATACGGTTCACGTCCACGCTGTCGCGGCATGCTACCAGTGTTAAAGACTGCGATGGAGCTCCGTATGCCACGGCAAACTGGCTGACACTGACGGCGGCGGTGCACAAATGCTGCGCAGCTAGCGCCATTCGACGGCCAACACCGCGGTTCCTGGTGTGTCCGCTGTGCCGTGCGTGTGATCATTGCTTGTACAGCCCTCTCGCAGTGTCCGGAGCAAGTATGGTGGGTCTGACACACCGGTGTCAATGTGTTCTTTTTTCCATTTCCAGGAGTGTATATACATAATTCGCAAGCCACCGTCCATGCGTGGCGGATGGCACCTCGTGCCACTACTAGTCATTTCCTTTTCTGTTCCACTCGCAGACAGTGATGGAAAAACGACTGTCTGTATGCCTCCGTACGAGACCTCATCTCTCTAATCTTATCATCACTGACCTCACGCAAAGCATACGTAGACGGCAGTAGAATCGTTCTGCAGTCAGACTCAAATGCCGGTTCTCTAAATTTTTCAGTAGAGCTCCGCGAAAAGAACACCGCCTTCCCTCCAGTGACACCCATTTCAGTTCCCGAAGCATCTCAATAATCCAGAATGAGATTTCCACTCTGCAGCAGTGTGCGCGCTGATATGAAACTCCCTGGCACATTAAAACTGTGTACTGGACCGAGACTCGAACTCGGGACCTTTGCCTGTCGCGGGCAAGTGCTCTACCGACTGAGCTACCCAAGCACGACTCACGACCCGCCCCCACAGCTTCAATCCTACCAGTACCTCGTCTCCTACCTTCCAAACTTCACAGAAGCTCTTCTGCGAACCTTGTACAACTAGCAATCCTGGAAGAAAGGATATTGCGGAGACATGGCTTAGCCACAGCCTGGGGGATGTTTCCAGAATGAGATTTCCGCCCTGCAGCGGAGTGTGCGCTGATATGAAACTTCTGGCTCATAAAAACCGTGTGCCGGACCGGTAGAGCACTTGCCTGCGAAAGGCAAAGGTCCCGAATTCAAGTCTCGGTCCAGCACACAGTTTTAATGTGCCAGGAAGTTTCATCTCCATAATACTTGCGGATTGTTCGAACCTACCTGTGACAAATATAACAGCTCGGCTCTGAATTTCTACGATGTCCTCCGTTAATGCGACCTGGTGCAGATCACAAACACTGGAACAATACTCATCAGTGGGTCGCACTAGTCTCCTATATGCTGTGAACCTTACAGATGAATAATACTTTCCTAAATTCCCCCAATAAACCGAAGCCGACCATTAGCCTTCCCTAAGCCTTACATGCTCATTCGATTTCATATTGCTTTGCAAGGTTACACCTAGATATTTAATAGACGTGGCTGTGTCAAGCAGCACACAACTAATGTTGTACTCGAACATTATGGATTGGTTTTCCGACTCATCTCTATTAACTTACATTTATCTACATTTAAAGTTAGTTACCATTCATCAAACCAACTAGCAATTTTTTCTGTCATCTTATACCTTCTACAGTCGGTCAACGACGACACCTTCCCATACACCACAGCATCATCAGCAGACTGCTGATTACCGTGTCCGCCAGATCATTTATGTATAAAGACAATAGCAGTGGTCCTATCACACTTCCATAGGTCCCTCCAGGCGACTTCCTTGTCTGTGATGAACAGTCGCCGTCGAGATGAGATAATGGGTTCTGTTACTTAACAAGTCTTCGAGCCACTCACATACCTGGGGACCTGTTCAGTACGCTTGTACCTTCGCTGGTAGTCAGCGGTGTGGCATCGTGTCAAATGCTTTACGGAAATCTAGGAATATGGAATCCACCTGTTGACCCTTATTCATGGTTCGCAGGATCTCATGTGAGAAAAGGGCAAGCTAAATTTCGCACGAGCGATGCTTTCTAAAACCGCGCTGATTTGTGGACAGAAGCTTTTCGCTCGCAAAGAAATTTATTATATTCGAACTGTGGATATGTTCAAGGATTCTGCAGAGAAGCGATGTTAAAGATACTGGTCTGTAATTTTGAGGGCCCGTTCTTTTACCCTTCTTATATACAGGAGTCAACTGCGCTTTTTCCAGTCGTTTGGTGACAGGCCGAAACGAATCGGGTTTATCACTACTTTTTCGCGATTTGGTATAGGAACGACACGACATGTTTTCAGTGAGTCGATTTTGGGCAGCAGCAGCAGCAGTTTCCCTTTGCGTGGGATGGGACTTAGCATCGGGTAGTCAATATAATCCAAACCAGATGCAGTGCCCTTCCCTTTGGAGACTGCAACTGGAGTTATTTCAGCGAAAAGGGTTGTGTAATGACACTGTTGACCTCTTCATATTTCACCTCGTCTTCCCAGTCCATTGTGTCAGGTGGGGTTTTTATGCACAAGAACGGTTCTAAAAGTTCGTCGGATGGCGGAGGCGTGTGCATGTCCTTTGTCAGACCATTTTTCATGTTTCTTATAACATTCCAAATACTGTTTATTTGCGTTTTTTTGCAGCCTGCAGTGCATAAGTTTTGCTACAATTTTCTTTTTTTATGCTTGAATATTTTCTTGCCTGTGTCTTGTTGGATTACTAAGAGGAAGATGGTTCGTACCATTAGAGAGATTTTTGTATTTTCCCAATGCTTCCCTTCTTTCCTCTGCGTCACATTCTGAATCTCACCGACAGGGTGACGACCGATGAATATTGTTTATGACTTTTTTTGACGTATTGAGACTCTCACTGCTTCAGTTATAAGTGATGCCAAGACATAGTCTCTGTGCGTTTTTGTGATTTTAACTGGCAAGTGATCCGAACCTAAAATATGCTGTATCAAATTCCATGTTGTTCCGGTTGACAGTGCAGGGGATGCAATCTTCATGTCCACTGCCATCGGGACCTCATTTGGTCGGACTACTCATGTGCGCGAGCAATCATTTAGTCCTATAAGGTTCTCCGAATCTAGTACATTCACTTGCATTTTACCCATTGCGGTGCCATTTCTGCAGCCCCACAGCGTATGGTGGTCGTTAAAGTCATCTATTAACAGAAGGGGTTTCATGATGGAGGCAATGACTGTTGTTGACTTTTGTTTGGAAAGTCTGTCGTTAGCTTCTTTGTGCGCTGAGACCAAATTCAAATGGAGGTCATTGATCTGAAGGTGAATACCCACTATTTGTAATGTGCCAATTTGAGTGTCAAAATTGACAACGGAAACGTGGATATCTTGTTTTACCAACAACACTGCACCGCCACAGCTATCATCTCTATCTTTTCTAATGACAGAGTATCCCGGGAGAGTGAACGTTTCGTTCGGTTTAACCATGTTTCAGTGAAGGAACAAATGTCTACATTAGTTTCGAGTAGAAAATGTCAAAGGATGGATTTATTTGCCTTGAGCGATCTTGAGTTCCATTTGATGACTTTATAGGCCATTTTGACGTGTAAGGAGTGGGGTGAACATATTTTGGAATGACAGTCGGATCGAATCTACTTATAGTACTGGAGCGCGCCCATTAGTGGTCTGCTGCTACGATATATCGTTCATCACAGCCGTAATTATACTTAAAATGTTGTTAACGAGGTAGTTCACAGAATCACTCTGTTGGCTGAGTCTGTGAAATTTAGGTGGATAGCGGGTTGGGACCCACTGGAGCGAGAGGGAGGCAGAAATGTAGTTGATATAACTGCTCCCGGGGAACTATGTTTTTGTGGGGCCCTTTATGTTCCATAGAATTTACACGTTGCGATGGTGTAGTTGGCCATGCTGTATGAGAGAAAGGGGCAGCAGTATCGGTGGTGAACCCAGTTGTGTCACCGTTCCTGACGTCTGCGGCTTCGTCGTCATCGGACGGATTGGTTGCTGCGGATAGTGGGTGGCAGTGCTGATATTTGCACTGAGCCGCTGTTGAGTCGGAAGGGGCGGGAATTCTGTACCCTGCTTCGTAATGTTTGTGGGATAAGTAACTGCATTCGCGTAAGATCAGTATACAGGCCTCCAAATTTGCTTTGCCTAAGAAAGTGTGTTGAACCAAAGCATTGGCTGTTAATCCTGCAGCAGTCTCAGTTTTCACACGGTTTTTCCCTGAAAGGCTTGCGGTAGTGGTAACAGTGGTTCCCGTCTGATTTCCGAAGTTAAGCGCTGCCGGGCTTGGATAGCACTTGGATGGGTGACCATCTGGGTCTGCCGAGCGCTGTTGGCACGCGCGGTGCACTCAGCCCTTGTCAGGCCAATTGAGGAGCTACTTGACTGAGAAGTAGTGGCTCCGGTCACGAAAAGTAACTACGGCTGGGAGAGCAGTGTGCTGACTACATGCCTCTCCATATCAGCATCCACTGACGCCTGTAGACTGAAGATGACGCGGCGATCGGTCGGTACCGTTGGGCCTTTTAGGCCTGTTCCAATGGAATTTCCTACTAACAGTTTTGTTTAGTGTCATATTGTGGTGCCTGCCTATGTTTCTGTCTCCACTTTCAACAGATAAGCTAAAAGGTCCTTTGACGAAAGTTGTGTATAAGTTACTAGTACAACTGAGATGTTGGTGGGTGATGGTTTCCTTCTAGAGTGGCGTTGACGTATAGCACTTTCTTCGTTTTGTCTCGTTGGTCGTCGTCTTCTTTGTCCTACGTGCATTCACGTGTCTTATTTTGATGGCTGCTTCAAGAATTCTTACAGCCAATTCCGCCTCCGAGACAACAGGGGTAGAATATATCTTGGCTTTCGTGTAGCCGCAGAGAAAGAGGTCTAATGGGGTGAGGTCTGGGGATCTTGCAGGTCAATGTACAGGTCCTCCCTGGACGATCCACCGATTGCCAACAGTACTGGTTATTACTGCTCCGATTGCAGTGTGAGCTTGGGTCCCATCATACTGAAATCACATCCTCCTTGTGTCGTCAGCCGCACCGTAAACAAAGTGCGTGTGTCGCAGTTCTCCCCTTGTGTAGCGCTCCATGTTGACACAGCAACTGTCATGCAGGCACTAATGCTACCCGCTGTTTACTGACTTAGTGTCGAAGAGCACGAGATCACAACATACTACGCAATCAAACATTTGGAGTAGCAACATTAGATACGACGACTCTTATCTGCTTCTTTCGTGTACTACCTACGCATGCTCAGTGCTCACGCAATATGGTTTCCCGACATATAATTGATTTACAAAATATGTTTGTTTTTGTCTCCTGTACCATTCCTGTGAGTTCGGGCACTAAATTTTTGAACATCCTGTAGAGGCAGTGACACTAATCGCTAGACCACGAGCTGCGTACCTCTCAGATTTTGACTGACGACGTGACTGCCTCTTTAATCTGGCGGCCAAAGGATACAATGTTATTACGTTTCGTTAAGTCTAAAGCTTTTCATGTATCTTCATTACTAACTAGATAACAGTCTTCCTGTCACGCTAATATTTTGTGGAGATCTAATTGGATATTACTAAAATTTTTGTCGGATACAATTTCATCATACATAACTGCATCATCTGTAAACTGTCTGAGAATACAATTAATTCCATCCACTCAGTCACTGGCATACAACATAAACAATAATGGTCCTATTTCACTTCCATATGGCACACCATTTAGTTCAATAAAACCCTCTTGGTTTACAAGCTGCGTTACTTCAAATAAAACATTCGAATTTGCAGTAGCTGTCTCCTCCATCGCCACCAGGAGACAGCTATCGGAAGTTCTAGTGTTTTATTCGAAGTGACGCAACTTGTAGACCGAGAAGATTTTATTGAAGTATGCCACCGCGAAAGACTTCGGGGACACACCAAATATTACTTCCTTGAGTGTAAATGACTTACCATCCAGCATAACGTATTCTGTTTATTCTGCCAAGAAGTTTTCAGTCGAGTCGTATATCAAGAAGATATTCCAGAGGAATGCAACACGACATATTATAAAGTCTCCTGTCGAGTTTTCTGTCTGTAGCTGAACGCTAAGCTTAAGAAGTACTGTAGAGGTTTTCATATGGTTTTCACTAGCAGAGAGACTGATTCGCGAGGAAAGTTTGTGTATATAATTTACAAATATCTCGTGCAAATTGGTTTAACTATGATTACGGTTGTCGATTAAGATGTGTCTTCTGATAACTTTCTGGCATGCCCAACATACATCGTTTAAGCTATAGTACAGTTTGGAGTTAATCAGTGGCGGCTGTTGTGTAAGAGCACAAGAGCACGTGAACATCCCGACTTTTGACACCTTGCGGATTTAGTGGTTATTTTTCTTTGAATGCAGTTAAATGTAATGAAGATGCCGTAATCTGAAATACACGGCACTAAATCTACCGCGTTATGCTACATTGATACTCCTCTAGACGCCGTGAAACTTGACATCAGGGTACTTTGAAGGAGCTTTTGCGCATGCGCACTTGGCGTGACGTAATTGCCTTAAGGACCAAATACATACGAATTTGACAAACAACGTGCACGGTTGAAGGCCTGCAAAGCTAGCACTACCACTGAACCGCAAGTTTATATCAATGCCAAAGGGTGGTAGCACACTGTGCGGGATTAACCATGCGGTCAAAGGCGCTGCAGTCAGGGACTGTGCGGCTGGTCCCGGCGGAGGTTCGAGTCCTCCCTCGGGCATAGGTGTGTTTGTTTGTCCTTAGGACGATTTAGGTTAAGTAGTGTGTAAGCTTAGGGACTGATGGCTTTAGCAGTTAAGTCCCATAAGATTTCACACACATTCTTTTAGCACACTGCAGCAGACTTTTGTCCTTGTTCGCTTGGCATAAATCCTGTGAGACGGTAGCACACTCCCTAGATATGCCAAAGCACTCACTATAAAGTAAAATTACATTGTACATCAGTATATGTTACAGTTACACAGATAGAGAAACCTATTTTGTAGGATTCTTAATGAAATATAGTACATTAAGTTTTGGATTTTATCATATAGTGGTCCATTTGAGGCGCTGAGAACCATAAAGCACATAGTCGATTGTTGGACTGTAGCATTTATTCATGCTTCTGACATCTGTTGGTCTCATAGGGGGGTCAGGTTTATCTATATTGTAGGCTCACTTTACATATGTGAACACTGACAAAAAACTGTTTCACTGGTTTCTCTGATATTCACTTAAATGTGGGATCGAAGACGGCATGCTTTTGGCCCTTATGGTTCTCAGCGCCTTATTTGCATTCTAGTCAAGTGTCCATCTTGATAGATATTATTACCCAAATTTAATTTCCACAAACGGCAGTTTGTGTTCAGAGTTGGATGTTTACTGTTCAGAAATCGACTTTTGCGCACAGTGCCAACATGAACTCTGTTGAATCTATTTTAAGTGTTAACAGAAAAGAAAATTACCAAGAAAAGTTAGTCGCAAAGGAATTAGGACCTCCCAGACCAGATCTGCTGACTGAGAAAGTGATGAAATGGAATAAGCGTGACTATAAGCGAACATTTAACAAAGAAATGTATAATAAGCGTAAGTCGTCGTGTGCTTGCAACGTAAGAACGTCTGATTTTCATCCTGGAAGTTAATTCTTTAACTAATACATGCGCTAGAGATCGTGTACATTTGTCCGAAAAAATAAAAACAGCCTGGAAACTCCCACATACCCAAAAATGCGGAATGAGGAATAGTGAAAATTTAAACATTATTTCGTTCTTACCCTAAACTTTACTTAATTATGTACAAAAGAATAAAATTTCACAAAAATAGTTTTTCTTTCTTCAGATAAGTTATGCATATTATTATTGTTATTATTATTATTATTATTATTACTGTTGTTAATGCTATTGGCAGTGGTTGTTGTTATATAAATATGTTGATAAGCGTAACTGTTATACAGCAGATGCTATTAATTTCACACTCTCATATTTATCTGGATCTAAAAATTTGTGAGCACGCAGAATATATAATTACGAGCCACCACTGGAGTTAATATTCAATTAACTAACTTTGTTCTCTAGATTTTAATCATAGTTCTACGCGGAGGCCTCTAAACAAAATTACCGCTATGCCAGACAAGTCGTGCGGTCGAAGCTACTTACGGTTACCCATGCAAAGCCGGGATGGATAAGTAGTATCCTTCAAAGCTCGTCGAAGTGTTACTGAATCGAAAATGTTTAGAAAGCCGAAACACGTCAAATAAACGCAGTTTCCTCTGTCTATGCCAGCTAGGACATCGTATGTGAAGAACGCAAGTTGAATACCGCATGATCGACGTTTTCGGGACCCATACTTATTTCTCTGGAGAAGGTAATTTTATTCTACGTGGTTCATTAAGTTTTTGCCCCAATACTACGTTCTAGGATTCTGCTTCAAGAGCATGTATGTGATGTAGGGTAGTAGTAATGTGGATCATCTCTATTGTTCTGTGAATTTGTTTTTTAATTGTTTATATGATGTGTCTGGGTTGTTGAATTCGGATTAAGATTTATTTGACGGCTGTGGGAAAACACCTATAAACAACACGCAGGTTGTCCTCTGTACTAGATGAACAGTCGTTAATCCGGCGTGCGGGTTTCATATACATTTGGCTCATCTCCCCTCTTAGCAAGCTGCCGCTTTGAGTGTTATATTACACGAGTAGATCCACAAGAAAGCTGAAAAAAGTTCTCTTTCGGGAAGAACTAGCAAGAAAAAATGTGAGGAGGAGATTTTTCAGAAGAAACAAAGAATAGTAGGTCCCGAGTTCGAGTCTCAGTCCGGCACACAGTTTTAATCTGCCAGAAAGTTTCAAGTATAGTAGACTTTTTAAGAGATATTTGGCTTACCTGTAACTGAGAGAATTTCATGCTTGCAAGAGAGGGAATACTGATCATTAAAAATAGCTCGTGTTTGCGTCAAGGGAGTGCCAGGAAGCTCCGTTTGTCAGGCAGAGAGTTAGTGTGGGAGGTGTGTGATAAAGTGGGCTGCAAGCGGTGTGTTCAGTCGCGACTCACGTGGGCGCCGGCAGAGAACACACATACACTGCCAAGTCCTTATCTGATGCAGCGGGTTTCTGCGAAAGATTGTTTACATCCTGCTGTTCGTACACGTTTAGTTTCTCTGTGATATCATTGCTTCTCCTGGCCCCTCCAGGGCGGAGGGTGGAGGCATTACTGTTACCTGAGCAGATGCATCCTCTCCAGCCACCTCGTGTATCAAGCTATCATTTTTAATTCCTGCAGCGATCTTGCATGGTTTACAGCCGGGCTGATTCTCCTGGTACATTGCACTGTTAATACAAAACTGCGCCTCACCTGCGTTAAATTTTCTGCAATGTGATTCGAATCTTGATGTATAGATCAGATGATTGAAAACAAACCTAACATTTGTGTTGTTCAGACACAATAGCGTAGCGCATACCTGTTATTGGTTAACAGTTTCATATAAAAGCTATGCTATAGGATCCAGAAATGAGTCTGTAATATATTTAGGCGTTTCAGAGATGTTCTCAGTTTAACTAATGATAGATCTAGTCTATTTACTAGCATGCTGTGTCTTTTGACATATAAATAAGTTTTTGCACTTGAAGATGCTCTAAGGCCGAAATGTGGATGGTATAACAATTAAAAATTTCTTTCTTCCACTTTCTTTCTTCCATTTGCGCCTTTGTCCCGCAATGTTCGCAGGGTCGGCGCGGTTACAACGGATTTAAAGGGGTGGCCGGATGCCATTCCTGTCGCCACCCCATACCCCCCGGGACGGAATCAGTGTACCCCAACTGTCTGCGTCTAGTGGAAACCATGAAATAGTTCAGAAGTGTTACAAATGTCTGCGTGTCGTGTAACTGAGGCGGGATGTGGAGACGAGCCCGGTATTCACCTAGTGGGATGTGGAAAACCGCCTAAAAACCACATCCAGGCTGGTCGACACACCGGGACACGTCGTTAATCGCCGGGTGGATTCGACCCGGGGCCGGCGCACCTACCAGAGTCCTGGAAGCAGCGCATTAGCGGGTCATTCTGCAAGCACTGGTGAATATGTGCAATGTTCTGGTGTTCCGCCAAAGGAACCTTAATGACAGCTTTCTGCTTGGAACGCACCTCCCTTACAGCCGCCATTCTCAAGGCTACGGATAGCGCTGCGCTTATCGGAACTTCATGAAACTATAGGGCTATAGCAGGAGTATTCCGCGATGTACCCAATCAAATTCGGCATTTTTTCAACTGAAACTGGCCAAGAAAAAAGTGTGTTGCATTACTTATTGTGGGCCAATCTTAATTTAGTTTCGCCCCCGATACGTCCCGTGCAGTGTTTGGCGGAGATCATGTTATGCACGCTACGTAACTACGAACGCATCATCTTAATTTTGCTACCTGCCACAAACATGGTATTGACGTAATTCATTTTAAAGAAATTGTGCATGTTACCAGAAATTCAAGGTGAAATATCAGCTTTATCTGGGAAATAGTTTTGGATAGGACTGTAGCAAATCCTCCATGTAATTTAATCTGTACAACGAGCAAGAGGAAACCAAAGAGAAATTTGGAAAATTAATTGTAGTTCTGGGGAAAGAAGTAAATCTATACTGTTTATCTATGACATTTTAATTCTGTTAGAGACGTCATAGGGCTTGGACAACGAGTTGAAAGGAATAGATAGTGTTTTGAAAAGAGGTTGTAAAATGGACATAAATATAAGTGAAAGAAGGGCAATGGAGTCTGGTCGAACTAAGTTATGTTGTGTTCATGGAATTGTATTAGGAGGTGAGACACTAGAAGTAGCAGACGTGTCTTGCCATTTGGGAAGCAAAATAATTGACGATGGCGGAAGTAGAGATTTTAAGACGCAGATTGACAACAACAAGAAAAAAAAAATGTGCAAAGGAGAAAATTGTTGACGTCAAATACGAATTTAAGTTTAAGTCAGTTGTGTGGAACATAGCCTTATGTGAAGGTGACAGTAGACGATAAACAGAACAGACAATAAGACAATACAACCTATCTTCAGAAAAGTGATACTACAGAAGAATGAAGAATGCTGAAGATTAAATGGGTAGATAAGATAGCGGTAAAAGAGGTACTGAGCCAAACTGAGGAGAAGAGAAAGGTATCCCACAACTTGACGGGAAGAGGTGATAATCCACGTACATGACATTTTCTGAAACATCAAGGGATAATCAGTTGTCTAATGGAAGGGGCTCTGGTATAAAATAGTTATCCACAGACCAACAGACTTGCACAGCACACACTAGCATCGAGAGCAGCATCAAAAAAGTCTTCATACTGAAGAGCACAGCAGCAAACCACGATGTACGGTTGTCTAAATTTGCCTTGTAGTGCGTGATCGTTCAGTCAGACGCTATGGAAAACTATGACATAATAACATTCTTTGTTTTGGATGATGTGTCGCCAACGGCAAATCAATCCAAGTCGGTAAACGTCTGAAAGAGGTCTGGTGGTTCGTCTTCATCAGGCAGCTGAATTCAAGTGTGGCCGTACTTGCCTTGGGAAGTGTTTCACATGAAGCGCGATCCATAACAGCAAGCACAACTGTAAATGTAAAGTTAATATAATTATGACAGAAATAATTTTCAACATATAATAGTTATTTCGTTTTCTGATTGGTAGTAGTAACATATCGATCTTGATGTTGATTCCTGGCGAGCCCAAGACTGTAAACCAATACTGATATTCTTTGATGTGTAGTCGTTTTACATTGATCTTCCGAACGTCAACATGGCTACTGGTGGCGTCCCTGCTGAACATCTTTGCTTCATGGTGTTACACACAGGGCCCTATATACAGCACCAAGCGTATTCTTATACGTTAATAATTTATTTTCTTTCTTTTTTCTCAATTTTTAGTTTTATATGATGTTTGATAAAGCTTATTTGCGTATTTGATATACCTATGGTCTGGACGTAAATATTGTACAACGATAATTGTAATTAGACTTTATTTAACATGTTTTACGGCTGCTGGCTGACAATGTTGTAATGCTGGAGACGGTTGGTGGAGCTTCCACTATTTAAACGATGTAAATTGCATGTCACGCAGCAGTGGTTGTATGCCTCCTAGATTGGCACCTGCTCCTCGCCAGCATCAGCAGACTCCCATGGCTTTAGCTTTCTTTATTTTAGGTATTTGTTGATATGCTATGTTTCTTTTTGTGCTTGTAGTTTACATTCCTCTAAGTACATTCGTGTTACTCTCTTCACAAAGTGAGTGGTCCGATGATGAGCAGAACTATGGTCGAAATCGGTCACCAGTAAATAAATAAATACCTTTCTACGGTTGGGACTGTTTTATTATGTAAATAATTAAGTTAATAGGGTTTGAAATGGATCATGTATCTGAAGAAAGCCACTGAGCAGTTTATATGGAAATTTAACTAAGAGAAAACTTCATGTAAGGTGGATATGAAGCAAAAGCGAATATGAAAAATAGCTTATCTGCAGTTTATTCGTTTTTTAAAAAAGAATTTAAGTATATGAATGCATGGTTTCGCCGCGATATGTACTGATAAAATACGAGTATCCAGCGGCGTCAAGTGGTTTAAAATCCACCAGCTTTCGGCCAAGTACCCACCACTTAAAAATGGCCGAGGAGTACGCGGCCGAAAGCTCGTGGATTTTAAACCTCTTGACGCGACTGGAAGCTCGAGAGAATTTTATCAAGAGTTCAAGTTCGACATACTTGTGGAACATATGTTTCAGTTTAAACATTATTCTACAAACTGTGAAACACCAAAAATAAAATCAGCTGCTGTTCTATGTTCCAGTTGTTCATTTTCACTAACAGATGGCTGCACTGTCGAAATATCTGGTGTTCGTTCTTTGTACCTCAGGTTTCTTACTGTCACTGAAAGATGGATCACCATCATCATAAGTCGCTGTGATCATTGCTGAGCGTCGTGACCCCATGAACCAAGCGTCTCCATCCCGGATGGTTTCCAGCTTCTCATAGTGACTGCTGAAGAGGTAGACCGGAGAGCTTCTTGATTTGATCTATCCATCTGCTCGCTGTTCTTCCTCTTAGTCTCGTGCCCTCTATCTTTCCTTAGAAGATGATTTTCTCTAGATTTTCTCCAGCTATTCTCACAATATGGCCTAAGAACTGGAGAATTTTTTCGGAGACTGGAGAAGAAAGGCGTCTGGAGATATCGAGTTATTCGATAATGGACACATTTGTTCTTCTTTCGGTGCATTTTATGCGTAGCATCCTATGTCAGTACCAAAGCTCAGAAGCATCAATGCGCTGTTTGTCTCTGGCCTTGAGTGTCCATGCTTCGCAACCATAAAAGAAGACAGAAGACACGAGTGTTTCAACTAGTCTGATCTTTGTGCTATTTGTTATTGCTCTGCTCTGCTAGATCTTGGTGAGCTTTTTCATAGCCACACGCCATAGCGTGATCCGTCTTCTTATCTCAACTTCACAACTTCCTGTGCAGCAGATGGTTGGCCCAAGATAGATGAAGGAATGCACGACTTCCAGTTCCTTTAATCGATCTGCTGAAAAAGTTAGCTGTTCGGTCTTTCTTCCACAAGTTGCTTAGCATCACCAACAGATGTCTGCATTGGTAAAAACGGTCAAGGTTCGGTCTATAGATCACACATACTTTAAGGCACAACAGCGCCTTAAATTAAGTAGTTTCCTACATCTACACTGAAGCGCCAAAGAAACTGATATAGACATGGGTATTCAAATACAGAGATATGTAAACAGGCAGAATACGGCACTGCGGTCGGCAACGCCTGTATAAAACAAGTTCCTGGCGCAGTTGTTAGATCGGTTACTGCTGCTACAATGGCAAGTTCTCGAGATTTATGTGAGTTTGAACGTCTTGTTATAGTCGGCGCACGAGCGATAGGACACAGCATCTCAGAGGTAGCGATGAAGTGGGGATTTTCCCGTGCGACTATTTCACGAATGTACCTTGAATATCAGTAATCCGGTAAAACATCAAATCTGCGACAACGCTGCAGCCGGAAAAAGATCCTGCAAGAATGGGACCAATGACGACGGAAGAGAATCGTTCAGCGTGACAAGTGCAGCTCTTCCGCAGATTAGTGCAATATTTAACGCTGGGCCATCAGCAAGTGTCAGCGTGCGAAGCATTCAACCCAACATCATCGATATGGGCTTTCGGGGCCGAAGGCCCGCTCGCGTAACCTTGATGGCTGCACGACACGAAGCCTTAGACCTCGCCTGGGTCCGTCAACAGCGACATTGGACTATTGATGACTGGAAACATGTTGCCTGGTCGGACGAGTCTCCTTTCAAATTCTATCGAGTGGATGGACGTGTACGGGTATGGAGACAACGTCATGAATCCATGGACCCTGCATGTCAGCAGGAGACTGTTCAAGCCGGCGGAGGCTCTGTAATGGTGTGGGGCTTGTGCTGTTGGAGTGATATGGGACTCCTGATACGTTTAGATACGACTCTGACAAGTGACACGTACGTAAGCATCCTGTCTGATCACCTGCATCCATTCACAGCCATTGTGCATTCCGACTGACTTGAGCGATTCCAGCAGTACAATGCAACAACTCCACACGCCCAGAATTGCTACAGAGTGGAACACTCTCACGAGTTTAAACACTTCCGCTGGTCACCAAACTCCCCAGACATGAACATTACTTAGCATATCTGGGATGCCTTGCAACGTGCTGTTCACAAGTGATTTCCACCTCCTCGTACTCTTACGGATTTATGGACAGCCATGCAAGATCATGGTATCTGTTCCCTCCAGCGTGATGACTGGGTGTTGTGTGTTGTCCTTAGGTTAGTTAGGTTTAAGTAGTTCTAAGTTCTTGGGGACTGATGACCATAGATGTTAAGTCCCATAGTGCTCAGAGCCATTTGTTCCCTCCAGCACTACTTCTGTCATTAGTCGAGTCCATGCTACGTCTTGTTGAGGCACTTCTGCGTGCTCGCGGGGGCCCTACACGATATTAGGTAGTTGTACCAATTTCTTTGGCTCTTCAGTGTATGACGCTTGTCAAATGACACACACAGTGTCTAAATAACTCTGAAGTAAGTATTTCTACGCTATTTCCACGCCTAATAATGGGTGGTATATCACAACGTAGGCCTATGGAATCAGTATAACAAAACTAACCTGGCCAGGCAAATAACTGCAGAAAAATACGTGTTAGCTAAAATATTATGCTATGCAGACAATCACGCAAGCAGACTGACAGTATGAATGTAATTAACTAGGCCTGCGTTTGATAATATTTCAACATTTAAATTACTCTCAAGCACTATTTCATGAGGGATAAAGATAATGCAGCACGTTATACACCAGAAAAATATAACTGATGATACTGATTAACAGTTATTGCTTTTATTACAAGTGACACAGTCCTATTGGAGGTTATGTAGTATAACAACTCTCGATGAAGTTTACAAAAAATGGCTCTGAGCACTATGGGACTTAACATCTGTGGCCATCAGTCCCCTAGAACTTAGAACTACTTAAACCTAACTAACCTAAGGACATCACTCACATCCATGCCCGGGGCAGGATTCGAACCTGCGACGGTAGCGGTCGCGCGGCTCCAGACCGTAGCGCCTAGAACCGCTCGGACACTCCGGTCGGCCGATGAAGTTTACAAATAGAAGTATGGTGCCCAGGATCTCTGAAAGCCTTACAGACTTTATTTCCTATAATCAACTGTTAAATAACACCATCGTCTAATAAAGATACGTGACCCTCATAACATAGCCTAAAGACAAACACTGTATTACGAAGGAAGGAATAAAGGAAGGAAGGAAGGAAGATGATGTCAGATGTAAGGAAGGAATAAGGCTTTATAGTACTATATGTCACTTAAACTACAGACACACATGTTATGTTTATATACACTCACGGGGCGACCAAAAACAATAACAGAGAATAATGGAATGTAGTCGAGTTAAATCAGGTGATGCTGAGGGAATTAGATTAGGAAATGAGACACGTAAAATAGTAAAGGAGTTTTTCTATTTGGGGAGCAAAATAACTGATGATGGTGGAGGATATAAAATGTAGACTGGCAATGGCAACGAAAGCGTTTCTGAAGAAGAGAAATTTGATAACATCGAATATAGATTTAAGTGTCAGGAAGTCGTTTCTGAAAGTATTTGTATGGAGTGCAGCCACGTATGGAAGTGAAACATGGACGATAAATAGTTTGGACAAGAAGAAAATAGAAGCTTTCGAAACGTGATGCTACAGAAGAATGCTGAAGATTAGATGGGCAGATCACATAACTAATGAGGAGGTATTGAACAGAATTGGGGAGAAGAGAAATTTGTGGCATAACTTGACTAGAAGAAGGGATCGGTTGGTAGGGCATATTCTGAGGCATCAAGGGATCACCAATTTAGTATTGGAGGGCAGCGTGGAGGGTAAAAATCGTAGAGGGAGACCAAGGGATGAATGCACTAAGCAGATTCAGAAGGATGTAGGTTGCAGTAGGTACTGGGAGATGAAGAAGCTTGCACAGAATAGAGTAGCATGGAGAGCTGCATCAAACCAGTCTCAGGACTGAAGACCACAACAACAACAACCACACTTGAAAGTTGTATGGAGCTTTAAACTAAATATTTCCACTTTTAAAGTATCTGTATAACTCATTAAAACACAAGCAGCTTGCATGCTTATCGTAATATACTGTAAAAAAAATTCGAGCAAAAATAAAATAGTATTAGATATGAGATTTCATACACTTTGTAAGGTGGTCATAAAATTAAATACTAGATTGATTCAGAAGTTCATAGCGTTTTTTTATAAGTTTAATAAACACAACAGATATATATAACAGAGACTTTAGTCATCAATAATATATTCTTCTTCAATATTTACAACAGTTTGCCAATGCTGGGGTAACTTTTCAATTCCACGACCGTAGAAATCACGCGGGTTTGAGGAGAAGAACTCTTCGAGGCATGTTCGGACTGCATTTGCATCCTCAGAGGAAATTTCTTGAAGGTTGTTCGATAGTGAGTGGAAAAGGTGAAGATCCGAGGGCACAAGATCAGGTATTCAAGGTGGGTGCAGAATGACTTCGCAACCCAACTCCTCTATAGTCCAGCAAAATGCGGGCGGGCGTTATCGTGGAGTAGAATCACTTCACGCACTCTTCGTGGTCGTTGTTTTTTGATTGCATCTGTAAGACGTCTCAGTGTTGACAACAATTGTCGGTATTGATGGTTACACTTCGGCGAAGCATTTCGTCGCTCATCACACCGTCGCTGTTCCACCAGTATACTACATGTTTGTGGATGTGTGTATACCTTTGTATGGGGAGTTGCTGTTTTGTTTTGGCTCAACCATTCCTTTCTTTTCCTTATGTTAACATAAAGACACAATTTCTCGTGACCAGTAACGATACAGGATAGGAACGGTCGGTGTTGTTCACGAGGCAGTTGATGACGGGCCAGCAGAGATGCACATATGGCCACTCGCTGATTTTTATGAATTTTGGCTTAGAGTATGCGGTACCCATACACCCGATTTTTGAACCTCCCCCAATGCATGCAAATGTCGCACAACGGTGGGATGATCACAGTTCATCACATTTGCCATTTCACGAGTGTACTGACGTGGATCATTGTGGATTAATGGGTTTAAACGATTTTCATCATACACTGAATGTCTTCCTGAACGCGGAGAGTCACTTATGTCAAAACGATCCTCCTTAAAACGTGAAAACCCTTTTATTACGTGCTCTGTCCAATGGCATTATCCCCATATACATCGAAAATGTTTCTGGTTGCCTCCGCTGCTGTCACTCCTCTACTGAACTCAAACAAAGAATATGTCGGAAACGTTCCGATTTCTCCACTTGACACTCCATGTTCTAGCGTCTTCAGCTCCACTCGATATCTTCAAATGATTAAATGACGATATTTAAACTCAAATAGCAACAATGAACAGCAGATAAAAAAGAAAAATCGATAAATAAACCCATAGTAACTGGAGTAGCAATAAGCAAATTAAAATGCTACGAACTTATGTTGTTGTTGCTGTTGTGGTCTTCAGTCCTGAGACTGGTTTGATGCAGCTCTCCATGCTGCTCTATCCTGTGCAAGCTGCTTCATCTGCCAGTACGTACTGCAGCCTACATCCTTCTTAATCTGCTTAGTGTATTCATATCTAGGTCTGCATCTACGATTTTTACCCTCCACGCTGTCCCCCAATACTGAATTGGTGATCAGTTTATGCCTCAGAACATGTCCTACCAACCGATCCCTTCTTCTAGTCAAGTTGTGCCACAAACTCCTCTTCTCCCCAATTCTATTCAATACCTCCTCATTAGTTATGTGATCTACCCATCTAATGTTCAGCATTCTTCTGTAGCACCACATTTCGAAAGCTTCTGTTCTCTTCTTATCCAAACTATTTACCGTCCATGTTTCACTTCCATACATGGCTACACTCTATACAAGTACTTTCAGAAACGACTTCCTGACACTTAAATCTATACTTGATATTAACAAATTTCTCTTTTTCAGAAACGCTTTCCTTGCCATTGCCAGTCTACATTTTATATTCTCTCTACTTCGACCATCATCAGTTATTTTGCTCCACAAATAGCAGAACTAATTTACTGCTTTAAGTGTCTCATTCCCTAATCTAATTCGTTCAGCCTCACCCGACTTAATTCGACTACATTTCATTATCCTCGTTCTGCTTTTGTTGATGTTCATCTTATATCCTCCTTTCAAGACACTGTCTATTCCGTTCAGCTGCTCTTCCAAGTCCTTTGCTGTCTCTGACAGAATTACAATGTTATCGGCGAACCTTAAAGTTTTTATTTCTTCTCCATGGATTTTAATACCTACTCCGAATTTTTCTTTTGTTTCCTTTACTACTTGCTCAATATACAGATTGATTCACATTGGGGAGAGGCTACAACTCTGTCTCACTCCCTTCCCAACCACTGCTTCCCTTTCATGTCCCTCGACTCTTGTAACTGCCATCTGGTTTCTGTACAAATTGTAAATAGCCTTTCGCTCCCTGTATATTACCCATGCCACCTTCAGAATTTGAAAGAGAGTATTTCAGTCAACATTGTCAAAAGTTTTCTCTAAGTCTACAAATGCTGTAAACGTGGGTTTGCCTTTTCTTAATCTAGCTTCTAAGATAAGTCGTATGGTCAGTATTATCTTAAGTGTTCCAATATTTCTACGGAATCGAAACTGATCTTCCTCGAGGTCGGCTTCTACCAGTTTTTTCATTCGTCTGTAAAGAATTCGCGTTAGTATTTTGCAGCCGTGGCTTTTTAAACTGATAGTTCGGTAATTTTCACATCTGTCAACACCTGCTTTCTTTGGGATTGGAATTATTATATTCTTCTTGAAGTCTGAGGGTATTTCGCCTGTCTCATATATTTTGCTCACCAGATGGTAGAGTTTTGTCCGGACTGGCTCTCCCAAGGCTGTCAGTAGTTCTAATGGAATGTTGTCTACTCCCGGGGCCTTGTTTAGATTTAGGTCTTTCAGTGCTCTGTCAAACTCTTCACGCAGTCTCATATCTCCCATTTCATCTTCATCTACATCCTCTTCCATTTCCATAATATTGCCCTGAAGAACATCGCCCTTGTATAGACACTCTATATACTCCTCCCACCTTTCTGCCTTCCCTTCTTTGCTTAGAACTGGGTTTCCATCTGAGCTCTTGATATTCATACAAGTGGTTCTCTTTTCTCCAAAGGTCTCTTTAATTTTCTTGAAGGCAGTATCTATCTTACCCCTAGTGAGATAAGCCTCTACATCCTTACATTTGTCCTCTAGCCATCCCTGCTTAGCCATTTTGCACTTCCTGTCGATATCATTTTTCAGACGTTTGTATTCCTTTTTGCCTGCATTTACTGCATTTTTATATTTTCTTCTTTCATCAGTTAAATTCAATACTTCTCTGTCACCCAAGGGTTTCTACTAGCCCTCGTCTTTTTACCTACTTGATCCTCTGCTGCCTTCACTACTTCTTCCATCAAACCTACCCATTCCTCTTTTATTATGTTTCTTTCCCCCTTGTTGTCAATCATTCCCTAATGCTCTCTCTGAAACTCTCTACAACCTCTGGTCCTTTCAGTTTATCCAGGTCGCGTCTCCTTAAATTTCCACGTTTTTGCAGGTTCTTCAGTTTTAATCTACAGTTCATAACTAATAGATTGTGGTCAGAGTCCACATCTGTCCCTGGAAATGGCTTACAATTTAAAACCTGGTTCCTAGATCTCTGTCTTACCATTATATAATTAATCTGAAACCTGTCAGTATCTACAGGCTTCTTCCATGTATACAATGTTCCTTTATGATTCTTGAAACACACGAACTTATGTACCAATCTAATATATTCATAATTAAACTGACCGTATTAAATTATAGTTTAGCACACGGATACTTAGCTTCAGTACCATCCCAAATGTGGGCTAAGAGTTCATAATGGCGTGTGGTCAACGTAGCTCAGTGAGTAATACGGCTGTGCCACAAACACAGGCCTACACACGCATGTAGTAGAAGAGTTGCATCACCATTACACTACCAACTGGCTGAATTACAGTGACCGCACAATTATGTAAGAAAAAACATGAATATTACAAAAATGTGGTTCTTTCGAGCTATTAAATGTTCAAATTCTACGAAATTGCCGAAAATTTGAGTCCATCCACTTCTCTAGGTGAATTGACTGGGGGTTCTCCTGTTAAAAAATGGTAGCCAGTATTATCACAATTAATGCTACAAAATGACCACCTTCACGTTTCGCATCTTAACACAACTAGCACCAAAGCATTGGACATTTTTGTGTAAGCACTCCATCTCTCAATACTTCGAAGTATGAGACTGCGCAGCAAATAAAGTATCACTATGGGCAAACATGCCTCCCGAACCCTTTGGGGTTGTTTCGCACTGCCTCCGCTAATCGGTAACACTCTGTCACATTACTATTTGCGTACCCCTTACATTATTAATATATACCGGGTGATCAAAAAGTCAGTATAAATTTGAAAACTTAATAAACCACGGAATAATGTAAATAGAGAGGTAAAAATTGACACACATGCTTGGAATGACATGGGGTTTTATTAGAACAAAAAAAAGTCCACAAAATGTCCGACAGATGGCGCTGGACAGAAAAACTGCTACCGTGACAGGTGAGAGGTATGCCGATATGTTACAGAATCGCACCATCCCCAGCCTGGCTGATAAACACCTGCTGAAACGTACGATGTTTATGCAAGATGGCGCTCCACCCCATATTGCTAGACGCGTGAAAGATCCCTTGCGCGCGTCGTTTGGTGATGATCGTGTGCTCCGCCGCCACTTTCATCATGCTTGGCCTCCCAGGTTCCCAGACCTCAGTCTGTGCGATTATTGGCTTTGGGGTTACCTGAAGTCGCAAGTGTATCGTGATCGACCGACATCTCTAGGTATGCTGAAAGACAACATCCGACGCCAATGCCTCACCATAACTTCGGACATGCTTTACAGTGCTGTTCACAACATTATTTCTCGACTACAGCTATTGCTGAGGAATGACGGTGGACATATTGAGCATTTCCTGTAAAGAACATCATCTTTGCTTTGTCTTGCTTTGTTATGCTAATTATTGCTATTCTGATGAGATGAAGCACCATCTGTCGGACATTTTTTGAACTTTTGTATTTTTTTGGTTCTAATAAAACCCAATGCCATTCCAAGTATGTGTGTCAATTTGTACCTCTCTATCTACATTATTCTGTGATTTATTCAATTTTCAAATTTATACTGAGTTTTTGATCACCCGGTATATATACGACGGCTGGAACTTAAATAGTGGTAACTGTTTATTTACAGCTTCTACAAAATAGAAAACTGTTTCAAAGTTTTAGTGACCTCCAAAGTAGTCACTAGCATTGTATAACCCTTTACCAGAGCTGTGGAAGTCGTAGGATACCCTCAGCAGTGCTAGTTGTGTTGACAGTTGGAGTGGCGCGGTCTATTGTCCGACGAATCTGTAGCAGTTCTGAAGCGAATGCCGTGAAGTGTTTCCTTCTGTTTAGAAATCCAGTTGAACTCACGAGATCTGAAGTCAGGGGACTGCAGTTGGTGCTATAGCACTTAACAGCCCCATCAGTCAAACAAATCAGTAACAGCTCGCACTGTACGTGCTTGCGCATTGTCCTACAAAATGATGGTCGGGTCCTGCAGAAAGTGTCATCACTTCTGCCTCTATGCTGTTCAGTGATATATTTGGAACACAAGGTATGACCAGCTTGGTAACAGATGTGTATAGTGTTGCAGAACTTTTAAACAAACATTTTATAACTGTTACTGAGAAGATGGGGTTGTCAGGTTCCGTAGATGCTGCTGTGGATAGATAGAAGAAGTGGACAGTGTTAAATTCTTCGGATTACAGCTTATTAATAAATTGAGCTGGGAGGAGCACACCACAGAACTGCTGAAGCGTCTTAACAAATATCTATTTGCAATGCCAATTGTGTCAGACATAGGGGATGTAAAAATGAAAAAGCTGGCATACTATGCTTACTTTCATTCCATTATGTCATATGAGATTATTTTTTGGGGTAATTCATCAAACCATGCTAAAGTTTTTCGGGCACAAAAACTTGCAATAAGAGCTATATGTGGTGTGAACTCAAGAACATCCTGCAGAAGCCTGTTTAGGGAACTAGGGATACTAACTACTGCTTCCCAATATATTCATTCCTTAATGAAATTTGTCATTAAAAATATATCACTTTTTCAAACCAACAGCTCAGTTCATGGAATCAATACTAGAAGTAAGAACAATCTTCACAAGGATTTAAAGTCACTTACTCTTGTACAAAAAGGTGTGCACTATTCAGGAACACACATGTTCAGTAACTTGCCAGCAGCCATAAACAGCTTGACAACCAATGAAATTCACTTTAAGACAAGCCTAAAAGATTCTCAGTAGAACCAACTGATTTGTGTATGTATGCAGGGTGGTCCATTGATCGTGACCGGGCCAAATATCTCACGAAGTAAGCGTCAAACGAAAATACTACAAAGAACGAAACTTGTCTAGCATGAAGGGGGAAACCAGATGGCGCTATGGTTGGCCCGCTAGATGGCGCTGCCATAGGTCAAACGGATATCAACTGCGTTTTTTTAAAAATAGGAACCCCCATTTTTTATTACATATTCGTGTATTGCGTAAAGAAATATGAATGTTTTTAGTTGGACCACTTTTTTCGTTTTGTGATAGATGGCACTGTAATAGTCACAAAAATATGGCTCACAATTTTAGACGAACAGTTGGTAACAGGTAGGTTTTCTAAATTAAAATACAGAACGTAGGATGCCGGCCGAAGTGGCCATGCGGTTAAAGGCGCTGCAGTCTGGAACCACAAGACCGCTACGGTTGCAGGTTCGAATCCTGCCTCGGGCATGGATGTTTGTGATGTCCTTAGGTTAGTTAGGTTTAACTAGTTCTAAGTTCTAGGGGACTAATGACCTCAGCAGTTGAGTCCCATAGTGCTCAGAGCCATTTGAACCATTTTGAACAGAACGTAGGTACGTTTGAACATTTTATTTCGGTTGTTCCAATATGATACATGTACCTTTGTGAACTTATCATTTCTGAGAACGCATGCTGTTACAGAGTGATTACCTATAAATACCACATTAATGCAATAAATGCTCAAAGTGATGTCCGTCAACTTCAGTGCATTTGGCAATACGTGTAACGACATTCCTCTCAACAGCGAGTAGTTCGCCTTCCGTAATGTTCGCACATGCATTGACAATGCGCTGACGCATGTTGTCAGGTGTTGTTGGTGGATCACGATATCAAATATCCTTCAACTTTTCCCCCCAGAAAAAAATCCGGAGACATCAGATCCTGTGAACGTGCGGGCCGTGGTATGGTGCTTCGGCGACCACTCCACCTGTCATGAAATATGCTATTCAATACCGCTTCAACCGCACGCAAGCTATGTGCCGGATATCCATCATGTTGGAAGTACATCGCCATTCTGTCATGCAGTAAACATCTTGTAGTACCATCGGTAGAACATTACGTAGGAAATCAGCATACATTGCATCATTTAGATTGCCATCGATAAAATGAGGGCCAATTATCCTTCCTCCGATAATGCCGCACCATACATTAACCCGCCAAGGTCGCTGATGTTCCACTTGTCGCAGCCATCGTGGATTTTCCGTTGCCCAATAGTGCATATTATGCCGGTTTACGTTACTACTGTTGGTGAATGACGCTTCGTCGCTAAATACAATGCGTGCAAAAAATCTGTCATCGTCCCGTAATTTCTCTTGTGCCCAGTGGCAGAACTGTACACGACGTTCAAAGTCGTCGCCATGCAATTCCTGGTGCATAGAAATATGGTTCTGGTGCAATCGATGTTGATGTATCACTCTCAACACTGCAATTTGTCTGCTACTGATGTGCGGATTATCCGCGACAGCAGCTAAAACACCTACTTGGGTATCATCATTTGTTGCAGGTCGTGGTTGACGTTTCACATGTGGCTGAACACTTCCTGTTTCCTTAAATAACGTAACTATCAGCGAACGGTTCGGACGCTTGGATGATGTCGTCCAGGATACTGAGCAGTACACATAGCACACGCCCGTTGGGCATTTTGATCAGAATAGCCATACATCAACACGATATCGACCTTTTCCGCAATTGGTTCAAATGGTTCAAATGACTCTGAGCACTATGGGACTTAACATCTGAGGTCATCAGTCCCCTATAACTTAGAACTACTTAAACCTAACTAACCTAAGGACATCACACACATCCATACCCCAGGCAGAATTCGAACCTGCGACCGTAGCAGTCGCGCGGTTCCGGACTGAAGCGCCTAGAACCGCTCGGCCACCGCGGCCGGCCTTCCGCAATTGGTAAACGGTCCATTTTAACACGGGTAATGTATCACGAAGCAAATACCCTCTGCACTGGCGGAATGTTACGTGATACCACGTACTTACTCGTTTGTGACTATTACAGCGCCATCTATCAGAAAGCGAAAAAAGTGGTCCAACTGAAACATTCATATTTCTTTACGTAGAACACGAATACGTAATAAAGAGTGGGGGTTCCTATTAAAAAAAACGCAGTTGCCATCTGTTTGACCTATGGCAGCGCCATCTAGCGGACCAACTATAGCGCCATCTTGTTTCCCCCTTCAAGCTAGACGAGTTTCGTTCTTTGTAGTTTTTTCGTTTGATGCTTATTTCGTGAGATATTTGGCCCAGTCACTATCAATGAACCACCCTATATATATATATATATATATATATATATATATATATATATATATATATATATATATATATATATATATATATATACAATCTAACTTCTGCCCCATTTCAGTGCAGTAATGTGTTCACTGTAAATAAGTATTGTAGTACTTCTACTATATGTTTATTACCTTATAAATAAATAAAAATATTTTTTAATTTCAAATTTAGTGCATTAATGCGATCTTAGTAAATGAGTGTTTGTAAAATGATTCTTTCATATAGTGTTCATTAAAAAAACGATGTTCATTTCACTTGGTACCTGTGGAAGGTACATCAGTTTATTTGTTTCAGTTGTAAATATTTGTGATGTATTATTGTTTTTCTGACGTGTTCTACGTTCCGGAGGACCTCCTCACTACGGATCAATTGGAGTGAAAGTAAATCTAATCTAATCTAGTGGTTGGGAGATGTATTGAGACTACTGATAAAAAAAAAAATCACCTTAATTCTTGATTGAGTCGTGACGTTTTCGCTGTCTGTGTTTGGAGCTGCTAGCTTACTGTTCTAATACTACGAACAGATAATATCATGCGTGGAAATGTCTTACAGTTCCACCACGCTATGCTAATGTCAATAGTCCGTCATAAAAATACAAATGATTACCCATCCTGATCAGTCTAATCTATAATCATATATCACTTTCATAACACGTTTCGGAAAATGATTCTCATTTTAGAGTGCATTTTTCATGGTGTTACGTACATCAGACTACGCTTATACCTCATCAGCCTTAGACCTTTACCAGATTGGATTAATACCAGTGGGATATAATTATCACGCAGTTTACCTCAAACGTATGTTCCCTATCAAATTACCCAGCAGAGTTTCACGAGATCTGTGTTATCGCTGTTCGTGAGGTGTTATTTGTTGCTGGGTTTTAATACTGTATTCTAACATCAGATGGCCACAAATCTGAAAATAGCTAGGAGAGGCTGTAAAACTAGGAAACTGGTAGGCATCAGGGTAGCTGCTGCAATATTCAAGGCATTTAAGCGAAATGAACATACGCTTAACATCGTGCAGCTTCACTTTATATCGTGTAGTCAAAGGATTTTTGTATTCCTTCTAAATAGTCTCCGATATTACCCTGGTAAATCTTTTTCGATATACCTACTGCTACTGCTGTATGATACAATTGTAGGGGGAGGCAGCTGCTTTGTCTTGACACAACGTCTCTCGAATGGAGCGACTTTCCCGTGTGAAAAACACATACATGCTGTCTTCTATCCCCAACGTATATCTAGTAATCACACTGGAAGTCTTACCACAAATTCCGACGTGTTGTATTCCTTCTACATAGTCTCCGATATTACCCTGGTAAATCTTTTTCGATATACCTACTGCTACTGCTGTATGATACAATTGTAGGGGGAGGCAGCTGCTTTGTCTTGACACAACGTCTCTCGAATGGAGCGACTTTCCCGTGTGAAAAACACATACATGCTGTCTTCTATCCCCAACGTATATCTAGTAATCACACTGGAAGTCTTACCACAAATTCCGATTACTCCCTCTGTATATATAATTCTTTTTTATTTCTAAGCGTATGTGTGCGGTGTCGTTCATCTTCTATATATCCAGTGCTTACTTCATATTTTGTAGGCTCTGTACGCCCATTTTGTATCCAAACTTTACATTTTTTCCATATCTTCCATATTTTCCCCATTTTTCCGTATTTTCTGCCCCATACTCTATGTGAAGATGTACAACAATATTTACACTTGACTTGTTTATCCTAGCAAATTTCTGTACCATCCAATATCGATTTAGATCCTGCCACTAATCTAGTGAGAATGTACAAAGTGTCTGCGAGCTCACTTGTTCCTTAAATGACAATCCAGCAAGAAAACTTCCATCAACGCACAATGCTAACTATCAAGGCCACCCCTCGTATGTTAATAAGACAGTACAGCAGAACTATGGCTGTCAAAAGCTTCTTATTTGCATTCTAAAGCTACAAGATTTTGGTAACAGTTGTCATCCACGGTACCCAAACAGTAGGTCGGTACGTCTGTCATCCACGGTGCCCACAAAGTAGGTCGGTACGTTGACGATACTCTACGCCTGGTTTTGTTGCCCATCATGGAAACCCGTCCTGGACTTACATTTCAGGAAGATAATGCACGCCGGCACTGGGCGAGACTTTCCACTGGTTGTCTTCGTGCTTGCAGCGACCTTGGCCAGCAAGGTCGCCGGATCTCTTCCTTAATGAGCATTATGAGCAGGACCCTCCAACCAGCTCGGGATTTTGACGATCTAACTCGCCGATTGGGCAGAATATGGCACGATATCTCTGAGGAGGACATCCAACCGATGGTATTCCTAATAACTGCTTGCATATTGACCAGAGTTGCACCGGCGCGTTGTTGACTTGCTCAGTTTGCGAACCTCTGTCTCTTGAATAAATCACCTAATTTTTCTGAAATTGTAATAATTTATTTGCCTAGTTCGTGAATGACGTAACCAACCACAAATACTTTTTAAATGTTTTGAGAACCAGTTTCAGGCTACCACGCCCTTCTTCAGATGGCTAATGTTTTTCGTGATGTTATGATCAACTGCATGTCGTCTGCTCCACATTGTACAATGATTTTTGAGCATTTACTGTTACTGTATTAATTGTTTCATTAATTAAACATGCTAAAGTTCTTGCCTTTATATATGTGTAGATATGATGCTAAATAGATGTGGCCACTTACATATGTTCCAGTAGACAGCGATCGTCCGGAACATATGTTTTATGCCTACTGATTAATACAAAATAATATTCTATGACCACCTTAGGACGATGACATCCATGTATAGTTCATCGTATGTTAAAAATACAGCCCAACTATGGCTGTCAAAAGCTACGTATATATACTGTAAAGCTAAAGGATTTATGTAACAGATGTAACTAACAACAATAATGTACGAGAAACTGACTTAATCGAATTGTAAACGTATTATACCCGTTTTTCGTCGGTTTCCCACTGCCCGTCATAGGTTTAGCAAAGGGTCCGGAATTGCATCTACGAGCGTTAGGTCTGGCATATCGTTCGGGATGGATGCTCCCATGTTAATTCCCGGATACCGTGCGCGCTGTGTATGGGTGGAGGGTGGGGGGAAGGAGGGGGTATAGGGAGCGAGGGGATCCCACTAGAAAATTATGACACTACTGACTGCTACCAAATTAGCAATAATCGATAATGTTACTCCTGTGAAAGGGTACCTATATGACCATGATCGTTCGTAATATAAAGGTATCGGACTATTTTTGTTTCTCTAAAGATTTCTGTAGAAAGGAAGCAGTAGCAAAACAAACGGGAATCGAACCAAGGTTATTTTAGTAATCAGGTAAACTGTAATTACGTGAAAGTAAACAGTCGCCAGTCTAATTCGGCAGAGTTGTACCAAGTACTAGCATGATTCATAAAGAATTGGAACTGACTACCTGATACTGAAATTCTGTGTTACAGATAAGATAAAAGACAGTAACGCAGTTTAGCAAGTAATTTTCCAGTGATCTGACCCGAACTACACAGGGGGTGAGTTGATATGTTTAGACAAGAATTGGCTCTCAGAAACAGGAAACATCGCTGAAACATGGGACATGTGTAACACTATTATCCATATTACCTGTAATGGTCATATCTAACTTCTTCGTCTGTTTTTACTTAATGTGACTTCTGTATAACCATGCTCGTTGATGTAACATCCATATAAATGTGTAATTCATTATTTATAATTTATGTAATTGTAATTAATCCATGGACGTAATTTCAAAAATAATATGCTGGAAAAGAACGTAAAAGTTAAAACTTTATTTGTAATACTGGTTCACGCATAGGACACGTAGGTTATTAATCGTGTAATACATGGAAGAAAGACCCTCTGCAGCGAAGCTGTCTGGACGGCAGTAGAAGAGGTGGATCTGGCGGTCGAACTGCAAAGCTCTTTTGTGGCATGAGTCAGTCGGTGGCTAGCAGGCAAAGTGTGTGCATCTTATGAACTGAACGAAGCGGGCAGAACTACAAAATTATACAACACAGCCCCGCATATGGATGCACATTATTTTTTCAATTACATCCACGGATTAACTACGTAAATTATCATAAATAATGAATAACACATTTATATGGATGTTACATCAACGAGCATGATTATATGGAAGTCACATTAAGTAAAAACAAACAAAAAAGTTAGATAAGACCATTACAGGTAATATCGATAATAGTACTACACATGTCCCATGTTTCAGCAATGTTTCCTGTTAGGGATACATCAATGAAACATCGATAACATCGCAACAGTGTTGGGCGAAAGAAAAAAAAACTTTTGGCAAACACTTAGCAACAACATTCACTTCACATGAAAAGCAATACAAAGACAAAGAATTTAATTTCACCTCATTCACGTAAGAACAAAATTAGTCACATTTTACATAACATATGGAGAAGAAATTTTGTGTTGTGTAGAGCACTGAATGACAGTGGGTACACCCACATGATAATGACACATATATAAGTGAACACATACATATATAAGAGAGGAAATATGGTACGAGTTTTTACATAAACATTATTTAAAATTTGTTCGTTATTTACAGTTGCTTACAAGAAATTTTAAGCAGTTCGATTACTTTCCTGAAAAGAATCATTAACTTTTTAAATTTTTATCATTTTCAAAATAATATTGAAAATTTTACTTTCAGTTCGTGTACAGGAAAAACAGTTAGGAAAAATTATTACTTTCACCAGCTAAGTGTTTTTGGCTGTGTTGATTTAATTTAATTTTTTTGCATACAACACTCTTTACAATGAGCATGAATTTCTTCACTGCCTCTTCATCATTTCAGGCAGTCCACCACAATAACTTTATTTACCAACCTTGTTTTACCAACGGAACACATGGCTGGTCACTGAGATTTTTTGATAGTCCTTACAAAACACCCTTTCCTACTCTGTTCACTTATCAAGAAATTATGCCGCCTATTTCCATTTTATCAAGCTGCAACTCAGTTTGCCTTACTGCCTTTTTTAGCATGTAATTTATCTCTTGGAATGTCCATTGCATTGTATACACAGTTACTTAGTTAAGAATCTGAAACTTATAGACGCATAATAGCAAAACAATAACAGTAAGTCTTCACAATAGTAAATCATATGTTGCAAAACGCAGTTTGTAAGGATAAACATATTATAATTACGAACACCTAAGGGATTCTTTGATTATGTGTACACCACATAGTATGCGTTAGTGTGCGGAGTTCTTTGCCCTTCAAACGGGCCATTATAAATATATTTAAATAAGGAAATTTCATGATTTAATTTGGAATGTACACAAATAGTTGTGGTAGCAGTATGTGCTACTGTAAACAGCATAATTTTATTTTCCTGATCTTACCGTAAAGAGTCTTAAAGAGGTCTAATATCATTCCAAGGGTTGTTGTCTACAGGTACTTTTCTTTGTCAGGGGTCTTCTTTGATTTCGGGATTTCAAAGCCTATTGAAACATGAATCCGGTTTTGATAATGTGTAGTATCGTTCGGTGGTTATTTCTTTCTTGGTTCTGTGCGTATTACTGGTTCTTCTTTCGAAATTGCTTCATCTGGTGGTACAAAACAACGTTTCGATTTCTATTACTTTAATATTTCTTCATCCGAACTTTTGTCGGGCCTTAAATACTCAGCGTCACGGTTTTCTCCTAATGTTATTAGTTTCTGTTCTTTTACAGCAGACTCTTCGTGTGAGCTGTCATTTTAAACGGCTCCAATGACGTCTACCTTCACTTGGTATTTTGTGTAGTCATCGTGAACTTCAATAATTCGTAAATAATCGTCTGTACCTACTTCTTCCGGCCTACTGACAACAGTCTGTTCTGATGACGATGCGTTAGTCGGGAATGCTTCGTCAGCAACGTTGAGGATTTCATCTTAGTTACACTCTCCTCACTGTGACAGTATTTCTTTTCTTATTATTAATCTCTGGATTATTGGCAGCTCGCGTACTTTGCGTGGTGTCCCTTTTCCTCACTATTTGTCACTCTTTACTGACTGCTAATTGCGCGGCGCTAAATACTTCTATTTCCTACTTACTATCTGCGTCCTATTCTCGACGTTCTTTTTCCTCCTTTCACTACCACCTAACTTTTTGGTTACATAATTACTTTTGAAATCCTCGCATTCGCATTGCTTCAGCTCTTGGAACAGATCATCGATCTGTTCGCATCAACTTCCAATCACCGACAACTAATTTTCGCCAATTTTGTCATTTAAAATGTTGTCGGCGCTTTTTCCGTGCCTATGAATATGTTCACGTTTTCTATTGCTACGGAGTCGTTATCTGCCGTAGCGGGTTCGTTGCATTCTACTGTGACGCCCTCATTCTGCTCTGCTGCCGCAGCTACAGCATTCACACTGACAGCTGATTGATATGATTTATTCGTTACTGGTGGGCGCTCTGTCCGCCAGCAAGTATAGGTTTCATCGCCTGCCTGCCGTGACTGTTTATACGAGGTGCGGCTAGAAAAAAACCGGACTGATGCTGGAAAAAACATTTATTTACAATTTCATGTTATCTCCTTCAATGTACTCTCCTCCTCGGTCTCTACACCGCTCCATACGAATTTTCCACTGTTCATAGCAATGCTGCAGATCATTTTCGGTAAGTCCATACGTTACTTCCGTCGCTTTTTCTTTTACTGCTTCAACAGTCTCAAATCTAGTTCCTTTCAAAGCTGACTTGACTTTAGGGAAAAGAAAAAAGTCACAGGGGGCCAAATCAGGTGAGTAGGGTGGATGATCTAAGATGGGAATGTTGTGTTTTGCCAAAAACGTCTTCACTGACAATGCACTGTGAGCTGGGGCATTGTCTTGGTGAAGGATCCATGACTTTTTTCTCCACAAATCGTTCCGTTTTCTCCGTACTGGCTCACGTAGGGTAGCCAGGACGCTAATGTAGTAATGCTGATTCACTGTTTGTCCCTCTGGTACCCAATCAATGTGCACAATCCCTTTGATGTCAAAAAAAAAAAAATCATCATTGCCTTGAATTTCGATTTTGACATTCGTGCTTTTTTTTTGTCGTGGAGAACCAGGAGTTTTCCAATGCATCGATTGGCGTTTAGTTTCGGGATCGTAAGTAAAAAACCACGATTCATCGCAAGTAATAACATTTTGTAAGAAGGTGGGATCACTTTCAATGTTTTCCACGATGTCAGAACAAATCATTCTTCGGCGTTCCTTCTGTTCAATTGTGAGACACTTTGGAACCATTTTTGAACACACTTTGTTCATATTGAAACATTCATGAAGAATCTGCCTAACACTTTCCTTGTCAACTCCTGTTAACTCAGACACTGCTCTGATTGTTAAACGGCGATCTTGTCGAACAAGTTTACCGATTTTTTCAATGTTTGCATCAGTTTTTGCTGACAATGGTCGGCCAGTGCGAGTGTCATCACTGGTGTCTTCGCGGCCATCTTTAAATCGTTTAAACCACTCAAACACTTGTGTTCGCGATAAACAATCATCGCCGTACACTTGTTGTAACATTACAAACGTTTCACTTGCAGATTTTCCTAGTTTGAAACAAAATTTGATGTTAACACGCTGTTCTTTCTGTACACTCAACATTTTCCGACGCACAGACAAAACGTCAACTACTTAAAACAGAAGCCACGGGCAGACTGAGTGCAGGAGGCAGATGAAACTCGAGCAGTAGGCGGAGCGAGAGTCACGTGACAGGCCACGCGACTTTCAGCCTTATTGCATTCGTTTTATTGTTTCACCAGTACTAGTCCGGTTTTTTTCTAGCCACACCTCGTAATGCACGGCTTGTGGCTGAGTGGTTACACGACAATAACATCCCTGTAATAGACTGGCCTGCAAATCTGTCGCTTTGCTTGTGGGGCTTGCGGTACTTCGCAGTCGCTCACTCGTATACAAAATACATTACGTCCACACCGGTATTGTTTCCTGTGTTTGGGCCTTGAAAATCTATCACCGTTAGATTGGCCCTCGACATACGCCGTGTGACCAAAAGTATCCGGACACCTGTCTGAAGAGACTTAAAAGCTCATGACGCCCTCCATCGGTAATGCTGGAATTCAATATGGTGTTGGCCCACCCTTAGCCTTGATGACAGCTTCCACTATCGCAGGCATACGTTCAATCAGGTGCTGGAAGGTTTCTTGGGGAATGGCAGCCCATTCTGTTGTGTCTAGACAAGACAGCCTAGACACAATGAGAGGAAGCCGAAAGGCACGCGCTAAGCTAAAGCAGGATGGCGTGAGGTCTGAAACAGGATACGTAATGAATGCTATAAAGAAAAGTACGTTGCTTCTGGAATACTTAACTTTAATCCATCCTTTTGGTACATCTGGAGATTGTGGCGATACAAGTGAGACTCTTTAGATACATGCAATGTTACTAATGGCGCCTTGCTAGGTCGTAGCCATTGACTTAGCTGAAGGCTATTCTAACTATCTGCTCGGCAAAGGAGCGAGGCTTCGTCAGTGTAGTCGCTAGCTACGTCGTCCGTACAACTGGGGCGAGTGCTAGTCAGTCTCTCGAGACCTGCCTTGTGGTGGCGCTCGGTCTGCGATCACACAGTGGCGACACGCGGGTCCGACATGTACTAATGGACCGCAGCCGATTTAAAGCTACCACCTAGCAAGTGTGGTGTCTGGCGGTGACACCACACATTCTTCACGGAGTGCTGCACTGAGGAGAGGCATCGATGTTGGTCGGTGAGGCCTGTCACGAAGTCGGCGTTCCAAAACATCCCAATGGTGCTCTATAGGATTCAGGACAGGATTCTGTGCAGGCCAGTCCGTTACAAGGATGTTATTGTCGTGTAACCACTCCGCGACAGGCCGTGCCTTATGTACAAGTGCTCGATCGAGTTGAAAGATGCTATCGCCATCCATGAATTGCTCTTCAGCAGTGGGAAGCAAGGAGGTGATTAAAACATCAATGTAGGCCTGTGCTATGATAGTGTAACGCAAAACAACAAGGGTTCAGATCCCCTCCATGAAAAACACGGCCACACCATAACACCACCGCCCCAGAATTTTACTGTTAGCACTACACACGCTGGCAGATGATGTTCACCAGGCTTTCTCCATATCCACACCCTGCTGTCGGATCGCCACATCGTTTACCGTGATTCGTCACTCGACACAACGTTTTTCCACTGTTCAATCGTCCCATGTTTACGCTCCTTATACCAAGCGAGGCGTCGTTTGGCATTTACAGGCGTGATGTGTGGCTTATGAGCAGCCGCTCGACCAGGAAATCGATGTTTTCTCACCTCCCACCTAACTGTCATAGTACTTTCAGTGGATCCTGATGCAGTTTGGAATTCCTGTGTGATGGTCTGGATAGATGTCTGCCTATTACACGTTATGATCCTCTTCAACTGTCGGCGGTCTCTGTCAGTCAACAGACGAGGTCGGCCTGTACGCTTTTGTGCTTGTACATGTCCTTTCACGTTCCCACTTCACTGTCACATCGGAACAGTAGATCTAGGGATGTTTAGGGGGGTGGAAATCTCGCGTACAGATGTATGACACAAATGACACCCATCACCTGACCACGTTCGAAGCCCATGAGTTTCGCGGAGCGCCCCATTCTGCTCTCTCACGGTGTCTAATGACTACTGAGGACGCTGATATGTAGTACCTGGCAGCAGGTGGCAGCACAATGCACCTAATATGAAAAATGTATGTTTTTGGGGGTGTCCGGATACTTTTGATTACATAGTGTACGCTGTCATTAGTTTGCTGTGTGGTTGCTGTCGTGGGAATGTTGCAGTGAAAATCTACCACGAGCGGCTGAAGTACCTCGCCCTCTGCCCCAACCTCGTTGAACCGTATTAATGCGATACCTATCGCCATTATTTTGCTCGTTGTCATTGTGATTACCCCTACTGTTGTTATTCTGGTGATAGGCACGATTACTTCACCAATGATCTTCATCCTCTGCTTTTTCTAGAAACGCAGAAGACATTTTTTGATTGCTTCCTACATATCTCTTCGAATCCTCTGGCAGCTTTTTCTATAGCTCCCAAATAATCTCGGATTTGGATCTTCTACTTCTTAAGTGTGTCAGTTTTCGGTACCAGGCTTCACAGAAATCTTTCATAGGGTTTCTGCTCCTATTGTCATACAATCTGGTCATTATGAATTCTCGCCAAAAAAGTCTTGTTTTTGTTCTCATCAATATTCCTTGATAAAATATTGCTTGAATTAATTAAACGTCATTTGATTTGAGTTCAGATTTAGTCCTCATCATTTAGCATCATCTGCTAATGCACTGATAACTACTTTTACTCTGATCCTGATCTGTCAAATGTTCAGGAGAAATCCTTTCGCAATTTTTCAGAAAATCGAATGGATGCCAGTCAGTGTGTCGTTTTGGCACGATCAAAGGATTCCTCCCTCTCTAATAGTTTGTTACAAGGTATCGTATCATGGATACTACTGGGCTTGTCTCTCATTTTGTTTTCAAGATCGCAAGTTTTGCCTAGAATTTGTGAAGTGTTTTGCTCACACTTCTGTTCTCAAATATTTACCTGTTTGCTTATTTCTTTCTCAAAATCAACCACTGTCTTTCTCAAATGTGAGATTTCATTTCTACATTCGTCAACATTTCTGTTTTCAGACCGAAGACCTTTTTGTCCATTTTCGTTACTACTGAACGTTCTACAGTTTCTTGGATCTTTGTTTTCTAACTCCAACGTTTCGTTGATATTATTGACCTGACCCTATTCATATTTATGGTGTTGAAGTTTCATGTCTTTGAGTGCAGTATTCAAAACACCTAATTTTTTGTCTACCTTTTCGATCTGTTTTTTCATGACATCAGCTCGTTTTTTCAGTTGATTATTATTATGGTTACTAATACAACTTGCTTGTATTTTCAATTGACTCACAGGAACACTAACTTGTGCCTTAGTTTTGCTGTTAATTCTGCTACCTTGTGCTTTAATTTGTGTAGATAAAATTTTTAACACATCATTCAGGCTCAAAAGCTCTTCACTTCCTGATTCCACCTCACGTTTCTAGATCGGTTTTTTCTCCTCTTGTGGCGGACTGAACATATCAACAGATTCATTCGCATAAGCACTGTCTTCTACGTGTTCTTTCTCTTTTTCCGTACCTTAGTTCTTGCTTTCTTTGTGACGGGCTCATCATCTGAATCTGATCATTTGCCTACGCGTGGTATCTACGTAATCCAGTTACCGCCTTGTCGTGCTACCTGTGCATTCATTTCGGTAACTGCTGTCGGGCGCCATGATGTTTCTCCGTACGTCCCGTACTGTCTTGTTCTGCTCGCTTTGACCTACTACTGTTTTTGTATCCATTTAATTTTAAATATGAATTATATTTTACTTTCTAAACGTCCGTGATATTTGCTATTATTTGCTTTATTGAATTTACTGCAATTTCGTGCCGCTGCACTTTCAGAGGTCGTAATACGTTTCTTTTTTACATTCATTACATATCCTATGGTTTTTATTTTTTTCTGTATGTAAGTTCCTTTAAATCCTCGAACGCCATACACTCTACCTCGCTTTGCACCCATTTACCAATTCATTACATTCCCGCCTCTCCTCACTCACTTTGAATGCCTACGAGCAATCTACGCCAGCCGGCCGCGGTGGTCTCGCGGTTCTAGGCGCGCAGTCCGGAACCGCGCGACTGCTACGGTCGCAGGTTCGAATCCTGCCTCGGGCATGGATGTGTGTGATGTCCTTAGGTTAGTTAGGTTTAAGTAGTTCTAAATTCTATGGGACTGATGACCACAGCTGTCAAGTCCCATAGTGCTCAGAGCCATTTGAACCATTTGAACCAATCTACGCCATCTGCAAACTAGACCCCTATAACCCTATCAACTTTGCAACTTTCACTGGTGACACACTCCTAAATACCAGAGGTGAATACGAGGGGAGTTCAGTGAGTACTGCAACACATTTTTGTCGCCCATATCGATTGAAAAAATGGTGAATTTGCTGTGGATGTCGTGGAATATTTCCGCTTTAGCCACTACAGTTTCATGAAGATCCAATATGTGGCGGCGCTATACGTAGCCTTCGAAATGACACCTATAACGGAGGTGCGTTCCAAGCAGAGAGCTGTCATGGAGTTTCTTTTGGCGGAAAACCAAAGCATCCTAGATATTTATAGGCGATAGTGGAATGTCTATGGCGACCTGGCAATGAATAAAAGCACAGTGAGTCATTGGGCGAGGCGTCTGCCATCATTGTAACAAGGGCGCACAGACCTGTCCGACACCCCGTGTACCGGACGGCCGCTTACAGCTGTGACTCCTGCAGTGTGTTCGTCGCCACAAGAATGCAAGCGAACTTCTCCTTCTCCATGACAACGCAAGACCTTACATAAGTCTGCACACTCGAGAGGATCTCACAAAACTTCATTAGATTGTTCTTCCTCATCCACCCTATAGCCCAGATCTTGCACCTTCCGACTTCCATCTGTTTGGCCCAATGAAGGATGCACTTCGCAGGATGCAGTACGTAGATGATGGGGAGGTTATTGATGTCGCGAGACGTTGGCTCCGACGTCGACCAGTCGAGTGGTATCATGCAGGCATACAGGACCTCCCAGTAAGGCGGTTTAAGGCCGTCGTATGAAACGAAGATTACTCTGAAAAATAGGGTCTTGCAGCCAAAAGAGTGGGAATAATATGGTATACTGTAACCTTGAACAAAACCAACCTGTTCTCAGAAGGAAATTGTTGCTTTACTTACTGAACGACCCTCGTATATGCACACACGCACAAACAATATATACGAGGGTAATGCAACACATTTTTTTTCTGAAACAGGGGTTGTTTTATTCAGCATTGAAATACACCAGGTTATTCCCCAATCTTTTAGCTACACAACACTATTTTTCAACGTAATCTCCATTCAATGCTACGGCCTTACGCCACCGTGAAATGAGGGCCTGTATGCCTGCACGGTACCATTCCACTGGTCGATGTCGGAGCCAACGTCGTACTGCATCAATAACTTCTTCATCATCCGCGTAGTGCCTCCCACGGATTGCGTCCTTCATTGGGCCAAACACATGGAAATCCGACGGTGCGAGATCGGGGCTGTAGGGTGCATGAGGAAGAACAGTCCACTGAAGTTTTGTGAGCTCCTCTCGGGTGCGAAGACTTGTGTGAGGTCTTGCGTTGTCATGAAGAAGGAGAAGTTCGTTCAGATTTTTGTGCCTAGGAACACGCTGAAGTCGTTTCTTCAATTTCTGAAGAGTAGCACAATACACTTCAGAGTTGATCGTTTGACCATGGGGAAGGACATCGAACAGAATAACCCCTTCAGCGTCCCAGAAGACTGTAACCATGACTTTACCGGCTGTGGGTATGGCTTTAAACTTTTTCTTGGTAGGGGAGTGGGTGTGGCGCCACTCCATTGATTGCCGTTTTGTTTCAGGTTCGAAGTGATGAACCCATGTTTCATCGCCTGTAACAATCTTTAACAAGAAATTGTCACCCTCAGCCACATGACGAGCAAGCAATTCCGCACAGATGGTTCTCCTTTGCTCTTTATGGTGTTCGGTTAGACAACGAGGGACCCAGCGGGAACAAACCTTTGAATATCCCAACTGGTGAACAATTGTGACAGCACTACCAACAGAGATGTCAAGTTGAGCACTGAGTTGTTTGATGGTGATCCGTCGATGATCTCGAACGAGTGTGTTCGCACGCTCCGCCATTGCAGGAGTCACAGCTGTGCACGGCCGGCCCGCACGCGGGAGATCAGACAGTCTTGCTTGACCTTGCGGCGATGATGACACACGCTTTGCCCAACGACTCACCGTGCTTTTCTCCACAGCCAGATCACCGTAGACATTCTGCAAGCGTCTATGAATATCTGAGATGCCCTGGTTTTCCGCCAAAAGAAACTCGATCACTGCCCGTTGTTTGCAACGCACATCCGTTACAGACGCCATTTTAACAGCTCCGTACAGCACTGCCACCTGTTGGAAGTCAATGAAACTATACGAGACGAAGCGGGAATGTTTGAAAATATTACACAAGAAATTTCCGGTTTTTTTAACCGAAATTGGCCGAGAGAAAAAATGTGTTGCATTACTTATTGAACTGCCCTCGTATATATATATATATAAGGTGTGTGTATATATTAGGTTTGCCTTTGCCAGCGTTGTATGTTGATGGAGGCTTTCTTTCTGGGTTGGCATTTGGAGGAACAAATGACCTTTCACGCACTTTGAGGATTTTCACTGGATTGGTGGATGGATCAGAATCACTATGCGATACTAAAGAAACTTGACAGGATTAACAATAATAGCGCAGAAATTCTTGTATATTTCCAAACAGAATATAGATTAAAATACTTAAAGAATTGGAAAAATATGTAAAATATACATACGAAATGGGCATATGTGGTATTCTGTACTCATTACAGAAGGAGTAACCAAAATTTGTGGCATAGGCACTGGATTTATAGGAGATGATTGACACCACCTATTCACGTAGAAATAAAAAACATTCACAGAGAAAATAATTGGAAATAGTGGTAGGACTTTTAATGAACTGCTAGATGGATGTAACAGATGGATTACACTTGTGTATATGCCCTTTAACAGAGGAAAAATAGTACATTCTAGAGGGAGACATGGTGTCAAGCAGTAGGTATAATGGAAATAAATTTAGGACGGATGTGCCGAAAATCATTTAGAGGTAATGTAAAGACCCTATCACAACATCATGTAAAGCGGAGTTGGGTGTGGTTCAAATTTATTTTTTAATGGATCAAAAGAGTTGAATATTGTAACAGTTACCCTGTTAAATTTATTGGCCTACCTCAATAGCGTGCCAATTTTACAGGATATCCTACCAATTACCTGCCTATTTTCCGGCTTATCCTGCCAATTTGCCCAGTTTTCCTACCAATCTACCATTTACAACCAGTTTCTATGTTATATCCTGCCAGTTTACCGATTTTTACGACCTATCCTGCAAATTTTTCAATTTTATGGCCTATCCTACTAATTTTGGGATTGATGTTGGAATACTACACTCCTGGAAATTGAAATAAGAACACCGTGAATTCATTGTCCCAGGAAGGGGAAACTTTATTGACACATTCCTGGGGTCAGATACATCACATGATCACACTGACAGAACCACAGGCACATAGACACAGGCAACAGAGCATGCACAATGTCGGCACTAGTACAGTGTATATCCACCTTTCGCAGCAATGCAGGCTGCTATTCTCCCATGGAGACGATCGTAGAGATGCTGGATGTAGTCCTGTGGAACGGCTTGCCATGCCATTTCTACCTGGCGCCTCAGTTGGACCAGCGTTCGTGCTGGACGTGCAGACCGCGTGAGACGACGCTTCATCCAGTCCCAAACATGCTCAATGGGGCACAGATCCGGAGATTTTGCTAGCCAGGGTAGTTGACTTACACCTTCTAGAGCACGTTGAGTGGCACGGGATACATGCGGACGTGCATTGTCCTGTTGGAACAGCAAGTTCCCTTGCCGGTCTAGGAATGGTAGAACGATGGGTTCGATGACGGTTTGGATGTACCGTGCACTATTCAGTGTCCCCTCGACGATCACCAGTGGTGTACGGCCAGTGTAGGAGATCGCTCCTCACACCATGATGCCGGGTGTTGGCCCTGTGTGCCTCGGTCGTATGCAGTCCTGATTGTGGCGCTCACCTGCACGGCGCCAAACACGCATACGACCATCATTGGCACCAAGGCAGAAGCGACTCTCATCGCTGAAGACGACACGTCTCCATTCGTCCCTCCATTCACGCCTGTCGCGACACCACTGGAGGCGGGCTGCACGATGTTGGGGCGTGAGCGGAAGACGGCCTAACAGTGTGCGGGACCGTAGCCCAGCTTCATGGAGACGGTTGCGAATGGTCCTCGCCGATACCCCAGGAGCAACAGTGTCCCTAATTTGCTGGGAAGTGGCGGTGCGGTCCCTTACGGCACTGCGTAGGATCCTACGGTCTTGGCGTGCATCCGTGCGTCGCTGCGGTCCGGTCCCAGGTCGACGGGCACGTGCACCTTCCGCCGACCACTGGCGACAACATCGATGTACTGTGGAGACCTCACGCCCCACGTGTTGAGCAATTCGGCGGTACGTCCACCCGGCCTCCCGCATGCCCACTATACGCCCTCGCTCAAAGTCCGTCAACTGCACATACGGTTCACGTCCACGCTGTCGCGGCATGCTACCAGTGTTAAAGACTGCGATGGAGCTCCGTATGCCACGGCAAACTGGCTGACACTGATGGCGGCGGCGCGCAAATGCTGCGCAGCTAGCGCCATTCGACTGCCAACACCGCGGTTCCTGGTGTGTCCGCTGTGCCGTGCGTGTGATCATTGCTTGTACAGCCCTCTCGCAGTGTCCGGAGCAAGTATGGTGGGTCTGACACACCGATGTCAATGTGTTCTTTTTTCCATTTCCAGGAGTGTATATTAAGACTCAGTAACAACCAACGCCTCATGAGCAACGACAACGTAGTTCTCGTGAAACTCTGTTCAGTAACTTTGTAGGGAACATACGTTTGAGGTAAACTGCATTATAATTATGCCCCACTTCTATTAGTCCAACCTGGTAATGGTCTCAGTTGATGAGCTATTGCCATAGTCTGATGTACATAAAACACTACGAAAGATGCACTTGAAAATGAGAATCATTTCTCGAAAAATGTTACGCAAGTAATATATGACTATAGATTAGACTGATCAGGATGAGTAATCGTAGGTATTTTTATGATGGCGTATTGAAATTAGCATAGCGTGATGTTATTATCTATTCGTAGCATTAGAACATTATTCTACCAGCAAGTAACACACATGGAGAGAAAGCCACGAACCAACCAGTCACTAACGTGATTTTTTTTGTTTATCAGCAGTGTCAATACAGCTCCCAACCCCTCATTAAATGTGCCCCATTTTACAGAAGGCAGATACGCATTGTAACTCACGTGAGCTATACTTTACGTGTGTTGTCTTCTAGTACTGCAATGAACTGCTGAGATAAAGCTCCTAGTCTGATGACACTGACATAATGCATTACGCTGCATAGATAGAAATACAGCTCCTAGTATGATGACACTGACATAATCCATTAAACTGCATAGATGGACTTAAGCTTAACCGTTTACATACATCATCAAGTGATATTTATAGAATTCAGCCTATTAATCAACATGCATAGGTGATACTGATGGAAACTGTCCAGCAGTATAATACACTTTACAACTAAGGGTGGTCAATTTAATGACAACAGATAATTTATGTGGAATTTTTATTCTGCAAATAGCATCTCAGTATTACCATTATATTGGTCATCATCAAACGTTGATCTTCAAGAGTACTGATATATTTCTTCAGTTTTTGAGCGATGGACAGTCATGAGATTTCATGGTAACTATTCTGACTTGATTCATACCTAGTAGAGATGATCACCAATTTACTTTCTCATCATCGATTACGATAAAGTAATCAGCACATCTACACAGCTCCCACAGCTATTACTGATCTCTGCATTTTTATGATAAATAGTTAAAACTATAATTGCATAAAACATTCTCGGACGCCTTGTAGTGTCAGTTCTGGGTAAAGCCTCGAGCTTTCTACGATTTCCACCATCGTCTTCGTCAGGAGGAATTGACTGTCAAAATTACTGCTGTGGTGGTCTTATATAGACCAAAGAGGGCTTCTGATTGGTCGGTGGTTATCTCATGCTGTTGCAGGTGGTGTTAACGCCTGCGCTGGTGGCGTCACTGCTCCCACTGTAGCCTCAACATTGCGATGAATATCTCTGGCTCTCCTCTGTACCGAGAGTCCGCTTTCATGCACCACTAAGACTATATCCTGCGCCACGGTTGAAGGTTTTCTCACATATTCTAATTTTTACAGCCTCTTTAATTTTAGAGTGTCAGTATATGGAAGCTTGGGACAGATCTTTTGTTTCTTCAAACAGTATATTATATTTATTTGTGAGGTTGTGCTCAACAACTGCAGATTCCTCCATTTCTCGACATATAATATGCCGTTGATGTTCTGCACAGCTGTCGGAAACGGTGCGGATGGACTGACCGACTTGTACACTCTCATGGGATGTTGTAAATCCTAGGAATCCTGAGGCCAAGACTGTCCTTAGCAGGGCGTAGTATGTAATTTATCTTCTTATGAGCTGAGAAAATACATCTGATATCTCGTCTTCCCAGGACTCTTCCTATTTTGCTGGATGCAGCACCACAAAATGCAAGGACTGTAGTCGGTGGCTCATCAAGTGAATTTTCAATATTCTCCCATTTCCTTTTCTTGGAGAACGCTGACTTGATATCACGTGACCCATAGCCGGTTTTTCTGAACACATACGACACATGATTAATTTCGGAATAGATGTGGTTCTCGTACAGCCTGGGAGGTCTAGGAGCTCGTGCTCTACGATTTTTGATGACTTCCTGTGGGAGACCACAATTCTTCAGGAGCTCCACTGTTTTTCTGCTGTATGACAGAGTTGGGTCACGTTTCAGGTATTTTTACGTGCTGTCTTCCAACAACGATGCCACTTTGCTGTTGTATTCTGTGGCACTAAAACAACCGTGGCATTTCCCTTGTCAGCAGGAAGTCCCACATAATCTTCATCTCTGTATTACATTCCTCTTTAGTTAAAGACTTTCTTCTAAGATAAAGAAATTCTAATGAATACGGGTCATAGGTATGATATAACTGATATAAAAAAACTGTGTTCGAGGAAGTAACTAAATACTTATATCATTGCAAGAGTAGTCGGTAGCGCACTGGACGCACCAACTGTGACAACGATTCACGCCGTTTCCTGTTAAATAGATTCTTTAGCATAGAGAATTACTAGATTACACACTAGAATAGTCAAGATGCTAAAGAAGGAATAACTAGAGTTTAAAAGGTCTCCAGTATTACCACCATGACGAATATCACGTTCATTTAACTATGGCGCACTCTGTGCATCGGAATGACTGCTCTAAGGTTAATTAAATTGTTGCGAAACTCATTAACCGTTCAAGAGTCTCGTATTTACGTAAGTGTTTTGGAATATTGGGCAGAGGTCATGCTTTGTAGTGCTTACAACGTACGTCATAACATCATTAAATTATAGTATATCTTTTATTAGGACAATGCGCCCATTTCAACACACACACAGATGTGTAGGGGTGACATAGATATGGACTTGGCAGAATGTTCAGATCGTGGAAGTCTATGTCAGCCATCCGACGTACGAGTAAACAGTAATGGAGGGAAATGATCATTTGCATGCTTACAGAAGGTATAAGAAAGATCTACTTCTCAAATTTTTTCCAGTATGCCTATTGCTGATACGGTATGGTTCAAGTGCGGGAGAATATGGCCGTTTCGTCTCTAGAATTGCACAGCGTCACTCCTGCCCATGGGTGTTTTTTCCATGCTAATTTTATCAAGGTGATGATCACAGAAGGATTGGCGGAGAAAGTAAGAAACAACCCCGAAGAATTCTGGGTATATGTTTGCGTGAAGCAACAGTTTATTTGCAGCACAGTCTCGTACTTAGTAGCAATGAGATATGGAACGCTTACAGAAAATTGTCCAATACACGGCTGCTAACTCTGTTAATTAATAAAGGAAACTTGCTGCAGGTGAACAATTTGACGCTTTAATGATGTTAATATAGGAAGGGAGGTCAGTGATCTTTAATATAACAAGGCTAACAGCCTCAGCTGTAATCAGACACTGGAAGTGCCCTTCGTGGAATGCTGACATCAGAAGTGCAGGTATCAGCGATTTTCTAGCCAAATCCGACTCTGGTAACCTAGTAATTACTACATTAAAACATTAATTATCTCATGAACATTCATCACAGGAAACAGAAATGACTGCTATTGAAATGGGCACGCCCTGTATTGGGGTCAGCCAGAGTGAAGAAGACACCATGCTCTATCTCTGTTACTATTATATCTTACACTGCACAGTATAATACACTGAGGTGACAAAAGTCATGAGATAATTCCTGATATCGTCTCGCACCTCCTTTTGCCCGGCATAATGCAACAGCTCGATGTAGTGTGGACTCAGCAAATCGTTGGAAGTCCCCTGCGGAAATACTGAGCCATGCTGTCTCTACAGCCGTGCATAATTGCGGAAGTGTTCCAGTGCAGGATTTTGTGCATGAACTGGCCTCTCGATTATGTCCCATATATTTTCGACAGGTGGTCAAATAAATCGCTCAAATTGTCCAGAATGTAATTCAAACCAATCGCGAACAATTATGGCCCAGTAAAATGACATAGTTGTTTGCTAATATGAAGTCCATGAATGGTTGCAGATGGTCTCCAAGTAACCGAACATAACCATTTCCAGGCAATGATCATTTCAGTTAGACCAAACTACCCAGTCCATTCCACGCAAACACAGTCCATACCTTTTTGGAACTACCCCTAGTGTGCACAATGCTTTCTTGACAACTTAGGACCATGGCTTGCTAGTGTCTGTGACACACATTAACCCTGTCATCAGCTCTTACCAACTGAAATCGGGACTCATCTGAACAGACACGGTTTTCCTATCGCCGATATGGTCACGATCCCAGAATAGGCGCTGCAGGCGATTTCGTACTGATAGCAAAGGCGCTGGCGTTGGTCGTTTGCTTCCATAGCCCATTAACGACAAATTTCGACGTCGGTTCCTAATGGTTACGCTCGTCGTACCTTCCACTTTTATATTAGAGGGTGTTTTACGCAGTGTTGCTTGTCTGTTATCCCTGACAATTCTACCCAAACACTGCTGCTCTCGGTCGTTAGGTGCAGGTCGTAGGCCACTGCGTTGTCCATGGGGAGAGTTAATGCCTGAAATTTTGTTTCCTCGACACACTCTTGACACTTTGTATCTCGGAATATTGAATTCCCTAACAATAAACTGAATTAACTGTACAGTTTGACACATATATTATGCAACAGTTTTATAGCTGACACATGCAAAATGCATATACTATAATGGGTTTTGTTATAACACTTTTAATATTAAAGATAATTAAATTCTGATGGCATTTTGGATAGCACTTTTGCCCCTAAAAACGACTACCCACAACGCACAGAAGTTGGGTTGCATAACTCGCAGGGGAAGGGACAAAATGTTTTTAATTTCTCATCCAAATATTAAGCAATTTTGTAAATTAAAAATATACATAACAAGAGCTAGACAGAGAAAATATAGTGGAAAAATATTAGGTATCATCTTGTAATCGACATACTAAAATTTTCAGTTTTTATTTTTTCTATCGTTTTAAAAATATTTCAGGAAGTTATATAAGCATGGAGTTAACACTTCTATAACTTTTTCCAATTTTTTATTCACTTATATAATCGAAATTTTCGGTAAGTATTCTGTGTTGTGGACTGTAAGTTAACTTTTTATTATATATTGTTATGTAGGCTAAAGTATCTGAAGGAATTTTTTCATTAAAAGTTACACAACGTGTCATAGTCGTTTTCTGTTGAGTTACAATATTCTTTCTACAAGTCATATTAATAGCATAGACCAGTTGAAATGAGATTGTATGAACTAATATCTGCATCTTCTTTCAGAATTGTAACTCGTTTAAGATCGAGAAATGTATTGTATGCTTTGAGAAAATTATTTGCAGATTAAAATTCCCATCTTTGGTAATTTTTCGTTTCTTCCATTTTCAAGTACATTCTATACATTAGAAGAGTCAAGTAACTGCTTACTTTTACAATTTGTCTGAAATGTAGCAAATATGAGATATGCCAGTTACACTAATCTGTGATATCAAGTTCGAAATTTTTCTTACCGCTCAATCCTGTAACTTATATAGTTTGTACAAGTGGCGTTTGAAAAGTCTGTGCAAAAATAAAAACTACTTAGTATAAAAATGAAATTGTTGAATATATTAAAAATAGTGATCTATTTGGTGAATTTGGAGATATGTATTTATCAGGATATTATGAATTATCTGAAGCTTTTATTAGAGAATTTCAAGGTAAATTATATTGGAAAACTATATTAATACTAGATCGAAATTTCCCTGAAGATTACGTTAGAGAAATAAAGAATAAATTAGATTGATATCTTTTGTCAAGAAATAGAACACTATCTCAAAACTTTATTAGAGAATTTTCAGATAAATTTAATGGGAATGTAATATCATATCATAATTGAAATAATAATTTTGTAAGAGAATTTCAAGACAAATTAGATTGGGGAGTTGTATCAAAACTAAAGAAAATTATCTGAAGGTTTTATAAGAGAATTTCAAAATGGAATAATTTATCACAATGTAAATTGACCAAATGTTTCAGAAGAGAATTTCAAGACAAATTAGATTGGAATTTTATATCAAGTAAAGAAAACGTACCTGAAAAATTTGTAAGAGAATGTCATAATTAAATAATTTTTCGATATTATATCAAAAATAAATTTTCTGTAGATTTTATTCAATAATTTCGAGATAAAGTACATTGGTAATATATTTCATTACATCAAAATTTATCTGAAGATTTTATATTGGATTGCAATACCAATAATGCCAAATTTTCCTGAAAATTGTATACTAGAATTTAAAGTTAAACTGATCTGGGATGAAATATTAGATGATCAAAAATTGTCTGAAACTCTTATTAGAGATTTATGAAGATAAAGTAAATTGGGAATATGTCATCATGTCAAAATTTATCTGAAGATTTTATGAGAGAATTTAAAGACAGATTAAACTGGTAAGATATATCATCATGTGAAAAATTACCAGAACATTGTATTAGAGAATTTAAAGGTAAAATAAAACAGGATGAAATATAATGTGATCAAAAATTACCTGATACATTTATAACAGACTCTCTCTCTCTCTCTCTCTCTCTCTTTCTCTCTCTCTCTCTCTATATATATATATATATATATATATATATATAAACATATAGCACACGCAAACTCTGAATAAATCATCAGTATTAGTTGTTAAGGTACTAAATATATTAAAATATACAGTAGGAAAATTAGAAAATTTTACTACTTCACACAGCTAAAACTTTTTTTCTACATAAATGGGAGCAATTAAAACCAAATTGGGTAAATATTGTAGCAGTGAGAAGGCTATTGATAATTTTAGTTCACAGAAATGCACAAAAGATAGTTATAGAAAGATATATAGACAGTGTGTAAGTAAATATGATGCGAGAAACTACAGCAGTAAACGATTTCCTTTGCATATGGAAAAATATTTCTAAATATGATTATAAAAATCATTTACAGCGACTGCTGAGTGAAGGACATTGGAAAATAGTATTATCAATGAATAATGAGGAGAAACAAGCAACAGACACAGATTCAACAAAATGTAAAGCTTGTCAATCAATTAAAGATTTACGTCATTTTTATGTAAAGATAATCACAATAATAAATGTAAAAAAAGTACTTTAGAGTACATGAAAACAAAGTAAGGATAATCATGTCATACTTAATATTTAATATCATTTAAATAAGGATTCTTACTGATCGATTTTCTAAAATTGTTTTTTGCAAACCTAATAAATTTTATTTTCTGTAAACAGAAAAGCCAAATGAAGAAATTTATTGTTGTTCAACTTTGTGATTATTGTAAAAGAAATAATTTACAAGGTTACAGTAAATTAAAAAATTGATCTAATTAGATTTATTAATAGACATCATCTAATGCAAGATGGAAGTGTTTCGAAACAATTAGCTTATTATAAAATTGGAAGCAATGGTGAAACTTTTCAAAGTAATAAAATTAAATCATTGAAAGAAATATTTCAATATTCTACTGGTGTGTTTGGGAAACAAAAAACTAGAACTAAGTATGAAAAATTATACCCTTTTACACTAATTTATTGGAGAAACAAAGAGCCAATGAAATAGTTTGTGATTATAGAGTTGATAATGCATTTCCAAAAAGATAACAAACAATAAGTTTTGAAAATAATATAAACTCAGCTGAATGTATCAGATTCTTGACAGTAGTACAAATAATGAAGACAGATATATTAGTCTTGGTAAGAGGACAGAAAGTTTGAAATAGGGTGTTGTTGACTAATTTAAATTGATGGTTTCATTACCTGAGAATTTTTCATCAAATTTGAAAAAGGATCAAATGAAAAACATTTTACAATTTTTTTCATTGAATTAATCGATTTAGTGAGCAGAAAAGGTGTCTATCCATATGATTACATGGATTCTTGCAAGAAATTTGAAGAAACACAATTACCACCAAAAGAAGAATTTTGCAATAAACTGAATGATTGTGAAATAGGTGATGAAGATTATAAACACGCTAATTAATTTGGCATGAATTGTAATATGAAAAATTTTAGTGAATATCACGATCTTTACCTTAAAACTGATGTATTGTTACTGGCTGATATGTCTGAATATTTTTGAGAAACTTGTATTAAAACTTATGACTTAGATCCAGCTTGGTATTTTACAGCACCTGGCTTATCTTGGTATGCAATGTGGATAATGACTAAACAATTACTTGAACTATTACATGAGTATGACATGATTTTAATGGTTGAAAAATGAATAACAGGTGGTGTATTTCAGTGCTATAAAAGGTATGACAAAGCAAGTAATAAATATATTAGAGACTTTGATGATAGAGATATCAAATTATTTAGCATATTTAGATGCAGACAATATACATGGTTATGCTATGAGTCAATATTTATCACATTCCACATTTGAATCGGATGAATGAAATAATTTTTACTGTACAAAAATAAGTGAAATATCAGATAATGTTAAAATTGGATATGTATTTGAGGTAGATCCAGAATATCCAAAAGAATCACATGATTTGCATGGAGATTTACCATTATCTCCTGAAAATAAAATTGTACCAGGAACTAAAGAAAGCAAGTTGTTGAAAACTCTGAATGACAAATATAATTATGTAGTTCACTATGAAAGTCTTAAATAGAATCTGTCTCTTGGAATGAAACTAACAATACATAGAATCTTAAAATTCAGTCAGTCACATTGGTTGAAGAAATATATAGGTTTAAATATAGATATGAGACCTACAGTAAAAAATGAGTTTGAAAAAGATATCTGTAAATTAATGAATAATTCAATATTTAGAAAAATGGTGGAATATACCAGGAATAGAGTGGATAAAAATTAGTTTCAGATTGAAAAAAAAAGTGTGATAAACTTATAGCTAAATCAAATTTTAAAGGAAAAACTATATTTAATGAAAGTCTAGTTGCTATTCACATGAATAAAACAAAAATTACATTAAATAAACCAGTCTATATTGGTAGACTTGATTTATCTAAAGAGCTGATGTCTGACTTTCACTATAGAATAATGAAACCAAAATATGGAGAAAAGATTGAGTTGTCTTATTAAGATATGGACAGTTACATTTGCATTACTAAAACTCAAAAATTTATGAGTTTATGGAATCAATGATTGATTACTTTGATACAAGAGGTTATCCAACAGATAACATTTATGGAATTCCAGAAGTAAACAAGAAAGTTTTAGTGAAAATGAAAGACCAATGTAATGGAAAAATAATGGAAGAATTCTGTGGTTGACAGCAAAAATGGATGCTTATGAAGTTGGTGATAAAACAGAGATAAAATCTAAAGGAGTTAAGAAATGTATTGTTAAAAGTAGAATAAGTTTTGAAGATTATAAAGATTGTTTGTTTAACAATAGATAACAGTACAGAAAAATAAATGACTCAAATTGAAAACATGAAATATATACAGCTGAAGTAAATAAGAATCATTGAGTCCTTATGATGGAAAAAGATATATTTTGGAAAATAAAATAGATACGTTTCCATATGGACCTTACACAATTTAAAAAAGATGTAATAAAATTTTTTCTTTATAAATGGAGACTCTAATCAAGAAGTTCAACAATCCAAGTGTCTCAAAAGAGATTAAAAAAGTGAGTTAGAGATAAATGTTTTATATAATATTACTGGGAGTGACTATTTAAATACTACATATGAAGAAAGTATTTGTATGGAGCTTAATAATGAGTTTAAGATTATTTTACCAGTTAGATAATCTAAATTAATTACTGACTGAGATTTTCAATTAGTTGAAGGACAGATTGAACTGAAACATAAAGGAATGAAGAAACTTGAAAATAATGAATTTCATGATGTGAACTTTACTGTGAAAATTAAAAAAAATTTTTTTAGTAAGTTTTATAATCTTTAAATGGATAATGCTATACAGCTAAAGCAGTGTAGTAATGGTATGGTTAATAAAAAAGAGTGACAATTTTCATAAAGATAAGTGTCAAAAAGATAGCTGTTGTAATTTATGTAAAGAATGTAGTGAAGAATATCAGAAAATTAAAATTACATTTGAAACTGTAACCTGTAAATAAGCCTCGTCTCAAGAATCTTGTAGCTGATCAAGCAGAGAGAACTAGAAAAATTGTAGGTAAAGGATAAACCATTTAAAAACAGTTTCATTTTCTTATGTTCACTTTTTGTAATAAAATACACAAGAACAAGTGAGCCAGTAAAATTTCAACATGAATTATTCTTTGTGAGGACCAATTAATTTTTGTCTTATGTGCACCTTGTATAAAGAAGATATTAAATTTATTTACTTATGTTCACCTTCTGTGATAAAAAATAATTTTCTATAATAAGTAAATGTGATATGAAAAAATATCCTGTCTATCAATTTTCTAAGGAATTTATTATAAAATATATGTTTCTTAATAAAAATAAGTAAGCTAGGCCGAAAAAATTGGACAGTAATGGAAGTATTCAGTAGGTTCTAGGAAAGTTTATGTGAGTTAGTGAATGAGCGAGTGAAACAAGCGAGTAAACTAGTTTACAAAAAATGAGCTAGAACCCACTAAATATTTCTACTCACTGCTGCCATTAGTTTATAACGGCTTTATGAGTACAGTTCTGGTCACCCTATACAAATCCATGTTGGCTGCCTTCAACTGTAATGGAAACTGATGCTTCTGTTTGAACCCTATGTTGTCACACCAGTACAGACACCTAATGACAAGAGGTGACACTAATACTACCAACAACGGAAATAGAGCAGTGCACAGCCTGAACATCATTCGTACAAAGTTGGGTACGAATAAGGAAAATTGTTTTCTGTGTACAGTGGCTCAAGTAGCGGAAGTTTAATTACAACCACCCTGTTTTCCTTAGGTAATAGGGATCTCCAAGAAGTGACTGCTCAGGAGCATAAATGGACAGCTTGAAGTTCGTAATGTCCTTGCTAGGTTTTAAAAATGGATTAACAGACATCGAATGAATTAACAGACATCGAACGCGGAATTTTTGTTGGAGCTAGACGCATGGGAAATTCCATTTCGGAAAAATTCAGTATTCCGAGATCCACAACGTCAAGAGGGTGCTGAGAATACCAAATTTCGGCATCACCCCTCAATATGGACAACGCAGTGGGCCGACGGCCTTCGTTAACGATCGAGAGCAGCGGCGTTTGCGTAGAGTTATCAGTGCTGACAAGCAACACTGCGTGAAAATACTGCAGAAATCAATGTAAGACTACGACGAACGTACCCGTTACAACAGCGTTGCAAAATGTGGCGTTAATGGAAAATGGCAGCAGACGACCGACGCGAGCGCCCTTGCTAACAGCACATCGGCTGCATCGCCTCTCCTGCGCTCGTGACCATGTCTGTTAGACCGTAGACGACTGTTGAACAGTGGCCTGGTCGGATGAGTCCCGGTTTCATTTAGTAAGAGCTGATGGTGCAGTTCGAGTGTGGCGCAGACCGCAAAAAGCAATGTATTCAATTTGTGAAGAAGGCACTGTAAGAGCTGGTGGTGGCCCATAATGGAGTGGGCCGTGTTTGCGTGGATTGGACCGGATCGTCTGGTCCGACTGAACCGTTGATTGACTGGAAACCGTTATTTTCAGCTACTTGTAGACCAACTGCAGGAAACAAACTTGGAATATTTAAGGATGACAATACACCATGTTACCAGGCAACAATTGTTTGCGACCGGTTTGAAGAAAATTCTGGATAATTGGAGCGAATGATTTGGCCAACAATTGAACATTTATGGGACATAAACGAGAGGTCAGTTCTTGCACAAAATCCTGTGCCGGAGCACTTTCGCAATTATAGACGGATATCGATGCAGCATAGCTTAATATTTTTACAGGGAACGTCCAGCGACATGTTGGATCCATGTTACGTCGAAATGCTGCATACGTTGGGAGAAGGAGGTTCGGCACGATATTAGGAAGTATCCCATGACTTTTGTCACCTCAGTGTATAGCCCCGTACCATGCGATGGAAAGTGAACCCAGTCTATTATGGTAGCTCACAAGTACATGACATCAGAAAATCACACTTTCTATAGAATGAAGGACTGTGGCTCCACCAGCTGCGTCAACTTAGACACTTATTTTAACTGTTAAGCTGAAAGTTCACTCTGGTTTTGATATTAATTGTAGTAAGAACTCTAGAACAATTTTACCGTTGCTGAAGCCAAGTAGCACACTCTGCATCGTGAGATTGTATGCTAATTGCTAAGAGAGAGACGGTATCAACTCGTCTAAATAGGAGAGTGATATCAACGAACAACTGATTTAAAAGAACGTTTGAGTATAAATCCATAAAATTGTATGCCAAAGTAGTTAAACTGCAAAAGCAAGTGTAGCATTAACGCTCAGAAAACACGTGGCGCACTGAGTACCCACATGATATAAAATCAAACAAATCAAAGTCTGTACATTCGGTAAACATTAACTAAATTCCATTGGTGGGTAGTATGACGATATTAGACGCTCTATGATTCGGATGAATTAATAGCAAACAGATTCTGTACCAAATATCGAAACCTACGCTTCTCACTAAACCACAAGGACCAAATCTCCACCTGGAAGGCACACTTTCAGTCATTAAAATTTCAATGAAATTCTCTACCTTTGGATTTGCTATGCGAACCAAGAAAATAATTACGCTGGAACCACACGATTTCTGTGAACGAATAGCAATGTCATACCACGAATGTGCTCAGCCTGCACACCGTCAAGCTTTATCTTACCACCCCATTGTGCTGCAAACAGCCAACTGTTCCATCAGACTGCAAAACTGAACCTCAAGCTAAGCTCGCAAGAACACGAGGTGTTTCTTCAAGCGCCGTACCCAGAGTTCACCACGAAGCGGGTTATGACCCGATTGGTCCTCTAAGGCGGAACTCAGTTCTTCCTGGACGCCGTACAACTGACCCAAAGATAAGCTATATTGGTCAAAATTGATAATTAGATAAAGAATTGTGTAACTGCAGTAAACCTGTGGTAGATAATATGCGAAACGATTAAATACATGAAGATTCAAATGTAACAGCCAACTTTAAAACTATTATTGGAATTATTGACATGTGGTGACAGGAAGGACAGTACTTCTGATCAGCTGAGCACGGGGTTACAAACACAAAATGAAACAGGGATAACGCAGGAGTAGGCCTAGCAATGAATAAGAAAACAGAAATCCAGGTAAGCTACTATGAACAGTATAGTGAAAGCAATATCTTAGTCAAGATAGACAGGAAGCCAACAGACACTGCAGTAGTAAAAGTTCATACAACTAGCTTCGCAGATGTGAACAGACTGAAAAAATATATGATGAGATAAAAAAAAACTTATTCAGATAGTTAAGAGAGGGCAAATGTAATCGTGATCGGGACTGGAACTCGACAGCAGGAAAAGGAAGAGAAAGAAGAATACTAGGAGAATATGGACTAGGGGAAAGGAATGAAAGAGGTATCCACCTAGTAGAATATTGTACACAGCATAATCGAATTATTGCTAACTCTTGGTTTAAGAATAATGTAAGAAGGCTGTGTACGTGAGAGAGACCTGAAGAAGCAGGAAGGTTTCAGATTGATTAGATAATAGTAAGGCAGAGATTTCTAAACCATATTTTATACTGCGAATGACTTCTAGGGTCAAATGTGGACTCTGACCATAATGTACTGGTTATGAACTGTAAGTTAAAACAAAAGGAATTCCAAAAGGTAGGAAATTAAGGAGATTGGACCTGGATAAGTTAAAAGAACTAGAGATTAGTAAGAATTTTAGAAACTGATCGTAGGAACACACTCTTTAAAATTCTGAAGGTAACAATGATGGAACACACGAAGTGAATGTTATACAGGGTCGTCAGAAACAGTCTGAAAAGCTTGTAAAGATGTTACAGGGCAGGTTGTACTGAGAGATAGCTGTTAAGGAAAAAATGCGATACACTTCACCGTTTCCGAGATAATTAGCATTGAGGTTAGCCTGCCAGGTCGTAGCACGCGCTAATTCATGCCGCCCGCCTGACACAATTAGTGTCAGTTGTTCTCGCAGAGTAGATTACAGCGAAGGACAATGGTCAGCCTTTGGCTCGGGTTCGATCCTTATTACCGTCCAAAATTCATTATTGTTTGTTGAGATAATCAACAACCAGTTGCACAAAAGAAATTTTATTCCTTTACAGGTTTCAGGTATCTAGAACACTTCTTCAGAAGGTATGAAGATAACTGTAAATTATCACATTATTTGTGAGCGTCAAACATAAGTATATTTGTGCTGCATATATCCACTTATGTTTGACACTCGCAAATAATACAAAAATTTATAATTATTATCAAACCTTCTGAAGAAGGGCACTAGGTGCCTGAACCCTAAATGAGATAAAGTTTCTTTTGAGCAATTGGTTGCTAATTATTTCAACAAATAGAAGTAAAGTTGCTGTTGATGGATAAAATGTCCACTTTTCGCATCGCTCTATTGTTCGGTTTTAGGAAACCGACTGAAGAACACGTTTTGCGATATTGTCTCTGGAGGGTCGCAGGAATCTGCGAACGCAGCGGTCTGATAGACTAACTTCAATGCCGATTAGCTCGCAAACGACACAACATATCCAATTTTTTCTTTAGAATTATTTCCCAGCCCAACCTACTCTGCAACACCCTTATAAGCTTTCCAGACGGTATCTGAGCGTCCGGTATACAGCTTGTACAAAAACCACACCCCAATTATAAGTCGAGGGTAATGAAAGGGAAGCAGCAGTTGAGAAGGGCGAGAGACAGGATTGTAACCTATCGCCGATGTTATTCAATCTGTATATCCAGCAAGCAGTGAACGAAACCAAAAGAATATTTGGAAAATGATTTTCAATGCAGGAATAAGAAATAAAAACTTTGAGTTTTACCGAAGAAATTGTAATTCTGTCAAACACAGCAAAGCATTTGGAAAAAAGCAGTTGAACGTGGTGGAGAGTGTCATGAAAAAAAGACTGTAAGCTGAGCATCATGAAACGTAAAACAAGGGCAATGGAATGAAGTAGAATCGAATCGGATGATAGTGAGAGAAATATATTTAGAAATGGGACACAAAAAGTTATATACGGGTTTTTCTATTGAGACAGCAAAATAACTGATGATGGCCAAAGTAGAGGGGATATAAAATGCAGACTGGCTATACTAAGGAAACCATTTCTGATGAACAGAAATCTCTTAACATCGAATATAAATAAAAAGTGTCTGGAAGCTTTTTCTGAAGGTGTTTTTTTGAAATGTATCGTTGTACAGAAATGAAACGTGGAAGATAAGCGGTTCAGATAAGAAGAGAACAGGAGCTTTTGAAATGCGACGCTGTAGAAGAATAGATCAGCGTGAATGAAAAAGTTCGAAGATCACTCCTGTAAAAACAAATGCAATAGAATGGATGCACAGAAATACTGATAAGAAAGAGAAGCTTATCTCAAAGAATTAATATCGCCTCAGAAGAAAACATCTGTGGAATACAGCTCGCTTGTTTCACGCTCTATATCTTGCAAACAGTAGATACAGGCAAGCAGGCAGTTTTGATATTCCTGTATTTACGAATAGCAGCAGATACTGTACTACGTTGTAGACTCATAATCAAAATAATTGAGAAGAGGAAATTTTTGTTAATATACCAAATACCAGACGAGAGGAATGAGCTACGGAGGTGAAAGAAGCGGGAGATATCCCCTAGGTACACATATCAGCAGGTCTATTGCTTACGGTCTTACAAGAGGAACCCGCATTACATCGCACTCTGACAGTCGAAACTACACGGCTACTCCATTAACTCATGCGCAAGGGATAAGAGCAGAGTTCCGAATTTTTACGCCCCGTGTTAAGATCCAACCTTACGTTACCTTTTTTTTGTTGTCGCGGAAGGATGTGACATCAGTATTTTTTGTGACATCATGAAATACAAAGGAATTATTGAGAAAGGAAACAAGCATTTCAAATCTTATTTCAATGATTTTCTCATCATAACTCTTACATAATTTTATACAGCTGAAAGTAATTGTAAATGAAAAACTCATAAGTTCTTGTATATCAGTTTTTGCTTTCATTTTCATGTTTGCGCTTCAAGAAAACTAATGTGGTCCTCAAGGTGATAGCTATCATCATAAAAACATTCAAAGCATAACAATTCGCAGCGCCAAGAGCAACGTGCAAAGGCACGTATGCTACAGTTACATTTTGTGGTGTGATTCTCATTAGGAAAAGCAATCGCCTTTAAGTTGCTAAATATTTCACGATCTTGCAATAATCAAAGTTGGAGCCTGCAGTTGACTACATACAAAGTCGTGTAATTCAGTAAGTGCATCGCTTATACTTGTGATTTTCATTTTTGTGTGATGAGAATAGGGCACTGAGATCGACGAACGTAATTCTTCATCTGTCAATAAAAGTATATGTAGTAGGGCTGACAGGACCGCGTATACTTTATCGGAATTACTTTTAATGAAAACATCGTTATTCCGATGTCATCGATAAGCAGCCAATTGAATTAGGAGGGATCGCTTTGCCTACCCCACGAATCAGTTATATACAGAAACGAATCCGTCTTTACATAAGGTCGCAAAACTAAGTCCAAAAATTTTTGTGAGTTACGAGATTTTGTGGCTCTTGCGAAAACATTCCGCTGTCGCTCCATTAACTAGTATACATCTTGCTGCACTCGACTACTACACTTGCCACTGACTTCTTTGTGGCAAGCAAAAGCTGTTGGTAACAGTTTTTCGGAAAGTATCAATTCGTAAAAGTAATTCCACCAAACTGTATGCCGTTCTTTCAACACTGCGACATATTGTTTTACTAACAGGTGAAGAATTACAGGGTGGTTATAATTAAACTTTCACTACTTGACATAGCCCCCATGAAAAACGAGTCATTGTAGGACAATGAAACACTGTGGAAAAATTTATAAGGACATTCCGAAGAGAACTGATGAATAAACCATTGAAAGAGGTTCAAATGGTTCAAATGGCTCTGAGCACTGTGGGACTTAACTGCTGTGGTCATCAGTCCCCTAGAAGTTAGAACTACTTAAACCTAACTAACCTAAGGACATCACACACATCCATGCCCGAGGCAGGATTCGAACCTGCGACCGTAGCGGTCGCGCGGTTCCAGACTGTAGCGCCTAGAAACGCTCGGCCACTCTGTCCGGCCATTGAAAGAGGGTAACCTTTGTTAACTGCATACCATGTAAAAGTTTCTAGCTACAAGCATTGCGCAATGAGGTATCTCTGTGCATCCACGGTGCCATGGAACCGCACTAGAGATTGTGCTAATGGTGCACAAAGTATCTCTGTTGTATGTTGGCTACACCCGACGCTATGCTCATCTTCAGCATCCAACGTGTGCTAGTCTCCAGCATTCTCAGCCATGGCAACAGTAACTTCTTCAACAATTTGTAGCGCAAATGCCCGTCGGTCTCACCCAGGAGCAGTTACCAAATAGCCGGTTAATTCGAACTTCCGGATAATGTTCTTCAACTGCGGTGCGGAAAGAGGACCTCTCCGTATTCCTTTAATGCGTGTAATCGCAAAGAGCAGCAGCACTATTGCTGTTGTTTTGGTAAAACAGTTTTTCGAGTAACGCCCTGCACACCTTGTGGAAATCCACGTTAACTGTCTGCAACTTAATGCACGCTAATACCTGTTAGAATCCTCCGTCGCCGTAGCATTACCAGCGCCTAATGGCGAGTCATGACACACAAAATCCTGCAGCGAACAGTCTGAACACCATTCCTATAAAGTTGGGTACCGTTACGTTAAATAACCACCCTGTACGTTCGCCGATTACAGACGTGCCCTATTCTCACTGCACAGCAAAAGAAAATCACAAGTAGAAGCAATGCAATTAATAAGACACGCACCTTATTACGTAATCAATTGCAGACTCCAGCTTTCGAGAAAATGCTTCGATATGCTTGGTTTAACGCGAAATTATCGCCAGATCCGAGGGTATTTAGTAACTTTAACGAGGTTGCTTTTCCTAATGATATTCACACTACAAAATGTGACTGTGGCATACGTGCTTTAGCATCTTGTTCGTGGTGCGCCGAATTTTCATGCTTTGAGTGTTTCTATATTAGCTACCACCATAGGGAACGCATTGGGTTCTCTTGAAGTATAAAAATGAAAATCAAAACAAAAAATGAAATACAATAACTTATGTGTTTTTCATTCCAATTATTGCCAAGTGTATCAGATTATATAAGATTTATGACGAGAAAGTCTATTTCAATAAGATTTGAATGCTTATTTCTTTTGTGAATAATTCCATTGTATTTCTCGATGTCACAAAAATATTGATGTCACATACTTCCGTGACGCAAAATTTCGAAACTCTGCTCTTAACCACAGCGATATCAACTCACATTGGTTTACGCTGTGCACGTGAACTGATGAAGTTGCCACGTTAATTGGGCAGTAATTTTCTTGAAAACTATTGAGTAGTGGCATCTAAACCAAAATGGCGTCCATTTATTTTCATTTTTCTTTCATTCCTCGTAGTTTGAACTGCATCAGTCAGCGACCTACGGCGGGTTTCCCTTGTTAGTCCAGATAAACGATCTATTGGATCAGTGGGTTGAAGGCTTCAGTTCAGTCACTCGTATCCAGTCTTATGTGACAATGGTAGACACCAAAAAGAAAGTTGAAGCTTTAAATTTCGAGTTTAAAAAATCATTCACGCAGTATGATCGTAGAGACATATCATCGTTTGAACGCCGCACAAACTCCAGACATTGGCACAGATATCCCTGGCACTGGGAAGCAACTGGAGGTATTGAAAACGAATAAGTCGCCAGGTTCTGATGGCTCGCCAATCCGGTTTTACAGAGAGTATTCCTCGGCATTGGTCTCAAACTTTGCTTTCATTTAGCGTGACTCTCTCGTCCAGAGAAAGCCCCAAGCGACTGAAGAAAGTGCGTGTGACTACTGTACATAAGGGTAACAGAATTAATGTGTCACATTACAGACCAATATCCTTCAAGTCAGTTTGCTGTACAAAAGTTGGTTTGCTCTTTCCTCGCACGATATTCTGCGAACCATGGTTGTAGGGAAAGAGGCAGATTCTATACTCCTTGGATTCTGGAAATCGTTTGGCACAGACTGACATAACACTGCAGACTGTTAACGAAGGTACAAGCATACGAAATATTTTAAGCGGCAGAACACATCAGTACGTTTTTCTGAACTGCGAGTGTTCGTCGGAGATTCTGTAGTGTACGGGTAATTGTCGTATTTGAGTCACTTCGGGAGGATACAAGATGGCTTGGATAGAATTTTTATTTGGTATGATAGATTTCAGGTTGCTCTAAATGTGCGAAAACGTAAGTCAATGAAGATGAGTAGGAAAATAATCATTTTATGTTCGAATACTGGTGTGGTGCTTGACACAGTCACGTTGATTAAATACTCTGCCTGACAAAAAAATAAAGCACCCAGAAGAAATGAAGAAAACGAAATAAAACTTTACAGGTTGAGCGAGTATGTGATGTTACTGCAGGGATTTCAAAATCGAATGAAAATGGTTCAAAATGGCTCTGATTACTATGGGACTTAACATCTGAGGTCATCAGTCCCGTAGAACTTAGAACTACTTAAACCTAACTAACCTAAGGACATCACACACATCCATGCTCGAGTCAGAATTCGAACCTGCCGGCAAAATCTAATGAGATTTATAAACAACTTCGCAGCATCAGCCTACTTACCAATGTGACGTTGCACCCCGTCTGTCCTCAAACGCACGCGCTGATTCGGTTGGAAACGGCGTCATAAAGCTGTTGTATCCTCAACTGACATAAGCTGTTCCTCAACTGTTGTAACTAATCATGGATATCCTTGATGCTGGAAGGTTGTTGACGTCTAAGCTGGCCGCGCATAGGTTATATCATCGACAGATCTGGAGTTCTTGCTGTCCATGAGAGTTACTCAACATCATACAGAAAGTTCACAGAGACGTGTCATGTATGGAGAAGCAATAAACTATTGAAAAATAGCACAATGATACTGTCACAACCGAGGTAAGATGCGAGGATGCAGGATATCCGTGACGTAACGTTCCGCTGTCAGAGTTCCCACCATCATTATCAGCCGTGATCTACCATACCTGATAGCTCTCCAAACGATGACGCCAGGAGTAAAACCTCTTTATCTCTCCAAGACATTGGAAGAACAGAACCTCTCCCAAGATTGCCGCCATACTCACCGACGATGGTTATCTAGGTTTTCGCAGAGCAAGATGCGACGCCATTCATCAACAGTCCATGTTTTTCGGTCTGGGCACCACTCCACATGGAGCCATTTTTGTAGTATTAACGGCAGCTTAAGCATGGGACGGTAGTTCCCTAGTCCGACCAGTGGTGTGGGATGACACTATGCGCTATATCGTGTCCTTCACTGCCGTCAACTGCCGCTTTTCACACCCCTTATATACATGACCACGCCTCGCACCAACACTAATGTAATCTGGTAATCATTATACTTCACACAGAAATAGCAACTCTAATCAACTGTATATCCGCTGATGGAGTGTACGTGCACGAAGCTACGTTAACGTCCGACCATGTAATGTGGGTGTATCAGTTTTTCTTCAGGCAGTGTACTTAGGTGCACTGTTGCAAAGCGACATAAAATGGGAAGAACATGGAAGGTAGGTTGTGGGGTAGGCGAATGGTCGACTTAGGTTTATTGAGAGAATTCTAGGAAAGTATAGCTCGTGTATAAAGGAGACTACGTACAGAGTACTTTTGTGACCCATTTTAATATCTTGGAATCCCTATCAGGTCGGGTTAAAGGAAGACATGGAAGCAGTTTAGAGGAGTGTTGCTAGACTTGTTGCCGGTACGTATGTTCTACACGATATATTTCGGAAATGCTCCGCGAACACATATGCGAATCCCTTGAGGGAAGAAGACATTCTTTCCACTAAACACTACTAAGTAACTACTATTGAGTGAACTATTGAGTAAGTTTAGAGGATCGGCATTTGTGACAGACTGCAGAACGATCCTACTGCACCAACGTAAATCTCCCATGAGAGCGGCGAAGGCAAGATAAATTAAATTAAGATTTTTACGGAAATATACAGATAGTCGTTATTACGCCGATCCGTTCTCGAGTTGATCAGGACAGAGAATGTCTGGCAATGGCATTACGTACCCTCCGGCATGCACCTGTTACGGGCGTATTTCAGCTCCTTCAGTGATTAAACAACAGCCTCCCAATCAGTTTAATATTTCGCAGGAATGAATTTGATATAATTTCCTTTTAATTTCCTACAGTTATTTAATGGTATTATGTGTGTGAAAAATTGGAAATTTGTGGTAAGGTCTGTGGGACCAAACTGCTGAGGTCATCGGTCCCTAGGCTTACGCACTACTTAATCTAACTTACGCTAAGGACAACACACACACCTATACCCGATGGAGGACTCGAACCTTCGACGGCGGAGCCGCGCGAACTGTGACAAGACGCCCAGACCGCACGGCTATCCCGTGCGGCTGTGTGTGTGACCAGGTAACGAGAAAGCCTTACGTACTAAACAATGTTATTGGAATTACGTTGTTATCAATATGCACATGAATATTAACTCTCTGTATTTCTGGAAGTTTCGGCCCAGAAGGGAATATTGTATCTATGTAACAAAAAAAAATTGAGGAAACAAGAGACAGCTGATTATCGAGTCAGTCTAATGGTGGGACGCTGAACTGTTAAGACGGACACGTGTGGCACCTCCAATTACTGGTACAAAGAGCAGCTGCATTTTGGAACGAGAAGTGTTTCTTAAGAGTAAAGAGTGGAAGGTGGGGTTTGGAAGATGATAACATGCAGTTTGGAGCAATAAGTAGCTAACGGCGAGACTCGAGTGAGTCAACATCGTCGGGAACGAGCACAGAAAAATTAGTGAAAAAATTCATTAATTTGTGGAAGGAAAAATAGTTTCGGTAGTGGTGGAAGAAGGAGAAGTCTGGAAGATATCAAGGAAGGGTCGCGAGACCGAGAACGCCGTTATTTTAAAAGGAGAGGGGAGTGGAACTTGGAACATTCTGACTGACAATTGCTAGACTATTGTTGCTACAATTCAGTAATTCTATAGTATAAATGTTTTACTTCGAAGGGTTAGCGCAAGTGGAGAAGACTTTGGAGAAAAACCAATGACCGCAAGAAAAGAGATTTATTTTCAAGATCATTGCATAAGACTCCTGGAAGAAGAACAAACAGAGGTACATCGACCATTCCAGAACCAGGAGTAGGAACAATGAGATAGTACAGTTACACCGTAATTTATCTGAGTAGGAAACCTAAATTACATTCGTGATAGTTAAGGCAAAACACAGACAGTGAGTTTTACTGTTCCACGGCTTACGAATGTACCATGATTGATATTGTTCTTTGCATCGAACTGGTATTTACTTTCAAAAGTTAAACTGAACAGTGTGAGCGCCCAAGCTTCTAATAATTTAATTTGAGTGAAGTAGTAAAACGACTGCTTTTGGTTAAATATGAAGCTAAGCAGTCGACACTGTTAAAAGTGTAAAAGCCTTGGTTCATAATATTAACCCGACACATCCTGTTCCACATCGTGTTAAGAACAGTTTGAAGTTTAATTTCCAATTTACTTCGCTGCAAAACGACAGAAAAAGCAGCCGCAAAATTTTATTTCAATTTTGGTAATTAATTTTGATAGTTAAAAAGATTGCCCTCTCCATCTCGCAAATCACCAGACTTCCAGAGCAGCAGAACTTCTGCTGAGGACTTCCTTCACGGCAGCGGCGACACCAGATTATCAAGTGAATATATCAATAGGGTCAATACCCACAGCCATCTTTGTTTCACATCACGCGACAACAGAATCTTTAACCAAACAATTAATAACGTGTAATAATTAAATGAATGGTGGTAACTTCTCTTAGGGAAATAATTAACAGTCGAATATCAAATACAATAGCAGCACATAAATTTCTCTCGCACTGAGAGCTTTTGCAGCTAGATGTGAGAGAACGGTGTCAACATTAGAGTTTATGTATGACGTATGCTTCTGCAGCAAATCCACACCTTTCATTACGGAAATAAGTTTGTTTTTCGAGGAACTGGTAGACTATATCAAAGCAACAGTAGCTTTTGTTTAAACATATGATATTAAAGTTAAGATTTTTTGTGGAATATAACTGATATTTACATTGAGCTAACAGCCACATTGAATTTAGAACTCATACACAAGTGACAGTCTCATTTGCTGCGTTTAAGTACTAATCTGTGTTACAATAAATTAACTCTGGCTAGAATTCAGACCGTTGTATCCAACTGGCATTTACAGTAGTCAACAATCTGTCGTTACGTTAGATCTGTATTTATTACGCTACACCAACCTGCTAATACTCGTCTGGAAAACGTTTCTGTTCACTAACTCTATGCATAACCGCCACACTATAAGATAGTTGCGATACTTCGCCACATATTCACTTACAATAGCAATCAGTTTCTCTGTAAATATTGTCACAGCAGAACTTTATAGCATTTGAATATATCTATGTGTGTATTTATTCATATGCATTGTTTTGTAACACTGAATGCGAATGTGCGAATATGTTAGCTCACTCATCTCAGTCAGGCATAAAGGGAAAGGAAGCCAGAAGACGATGTCAGATGTTTATCGACGAGGATTATTCGGAAAGTAAGGTACGATAGGTCACTAAATGGAAACGACAGTGAAAATCCAGTAAAGCTTGTGTTGGGCAGTGTATCTAGTACACCTGTCAGTTACGTCACATCTATCTCTTCAGTTCTGAGCGCACAGGAAGCCGTAAACATCCCTAGATGACTAGTGTCTCCAGCCAAGTAAGAGTGCCCCCTGCGAGGTTTCGCCTGATTTCATGCAACCCAACATAACGTACCTTTCATGCATTTCATTTTTCATGACCGTAATCGGCCGCACACTGCAGTGGCAATGAGGACGCCGTTGCAGCGTTTTCGATGGGAAGTATTTGATCTCCCACCATACAGCCCGGACTTGGCACCCTTTGATGTTCAACTCCGCTCATACGAACCCCTGGCTATGTAGACAACATTTTGACACAGACTACGATCTGTAGACCAGCGTACAGAAGTGCCGGAAACCAATGGAGATTGCCTTCTATAACGAAGATATTGAAGGTTGGTACAACGTTACAACAGATGTCTAAGTCGGAGCACTATGGGACTTAACATCTGTGGTCATCAGTCCTCTAGAACTTAGAACTACTCAAACCTAACTAAACTAATGACATCACACACATCCATGAACGAGGCAGGATTCGAACCTGCGACCGTAGCAGTCGCGCGTTTCCGGACTGAGCGCCTAGAACCGCTAGACCACCGCGGCCGGCGGAGCAGTGGCTATGTACAGAAATAGACGGAAGATGTATCAAACTATTACAAATAAAACATTTTTGGTTTTCACTGTGGTTTCCGTCTCGCAACCGATTCGACCTTACTTTCCGAATAGCCGTCGTAGTTGGGTCTGAAGCATTTTGTGGTAAGTTGGAATCCGCCAAGGAAGCGTAATACTTCGAGTAGGTTTTGGTAGGTAAGTTGTTGTAGGGTTCCCGTCGTATATTATGATATTTAGTATCAATTACATTCTGCTAACTTCTGTTGTAAGTGCATTATATACAGTGTGGGGAGAAATACTGATTTTGTTCACACTTCCTGATTACAGTCAGAGCTGACGTAAAGCATGTCAACGGCTTACAAGCTGCAAAACTCTTGTAAAACTTTGTTGACCAGACCAGAAACAGTGGTGATTAGCAGGAACGAAAATGTCAACGTTAGGGCAGTTGTACACCATTTGGTGGGCTGAGGAGTATGTAGGTAGGTGTAAATGTAGATCAGAAAAACAGAACATCTTGAAATATTTCCACTTGGTGTACAGCATATTAGTTATTTTCAAATGTGAGTAAATGCGAGATGATAACTACAACAAAGAGAGAGAATCTAATAGAATCCGATTTCAAGATCTGAGGTAATCTTTTGGAGCTTATAAGATCGTTTAAATACATAGGGGCACACTATGAAGCGACATTAAATGCGACAATATGTTATATGAGTCATTAGGCAGGTGTATGTAAAACAGGTTTTTAGAGAGAGTTCTGTAGATAGGGCAGTGTATCTTAAGAATATCGAATTCGAGACTGTTACGGAACGTACACTAGAGTAACATTCCCCGTTTGTGGCCCTTATCAGGTCAGACTGACGGAAGACTATGGTGGTAACACATCAGAATAGCTTTTATGAAACTATCACAGATATGTTAGTTTTTACGCCTCCCTGCAGTGATGTAAGGTTCAGTCTCAATGCTTATCAAGTAACTTGCGGTTTTGCATCCGAAAAAAAAGTTTAATAAGTGTGACACTTTCTAAATGACGACTGGGCTATTTGTTTTTATCTGGTTTTCATCTTTAATAATTTGTAATTTTGCTAGTATAGATTTGCGTTGTCTGCGGCGTCACGGCAATGCAGCTTGACTCTTTGTTGCTGTAGTGTCGCTACAGTCTTTATTATTTTCAGATTACTTTGTTAGTACATTATTTCGTGTTATTAGACAGTTTTGCGTAGTGGACGATAATAGGGGCAAAGCGTGTTGTATGCGGATGCAAAGGAAATTGGCCGTTATTCGAAAACAACTAGAAATCGCGTTGGCTGACTCAACAGACTTCTGGCTGTGGAGGCACTGATGTGACCCTCTGCTGCTTTTCGTAACATCAAACACCCTGACGTTGCCGCGAATTTTGTTTCACATGACCAGGTCGGCTCTTCCTTACCCGAGGTAAAGAATCTTTGGGGTTCGCGAATCTGTGGGTCATAACATTACTCATCTGTAGGAGCACCTATGATATGGTAAAAACACATAGTACTATGAAGTAAAGTATGAATGAAAAAAGGTGTAAACTGCAGTGAAATCTATCATGCGAATCTTTATGATAATCTATTTATACTTCTTTTTCGTATTTTGCAAACTGAACTAAGTTTACAATATATTTCATACTAATTTTCCTTATTTTTTGCAACTAATGTTGTTCTAACATTTAAGTGGCTTATAAAGACCTTTAGTTTTAAATATTCGAAACCGTTTTGTTATTTCTTAAAGTTATCTTTATCGTCTACACTATTCATACTGTTGTTACAACGGCACATGCTGCTATTATTACATTAACAAACACAAACACTACAGTTGTTACGGTTGTTAATAGCGTCTATTACCTCTATCTTGATTTTTCTACAGCAATTACTACTAAAATTTATGTTGTTAACACTAATACTGATAGTTCTACTATGATAATGACCTCGATGTGTAAGGGACGTTAAAACTAATCTTCCTTCCTTCTACTATGTTTCGCCCTGCTGTGTTGCGGGCTTGAAGACATCCGCGGCCCTTCCTTGCCTGTCGTAAGAGGCGACTAATAGGAATCTTTTTCACTGGGTCCAGTTTCTTATCTTGGTCTTGCGACTGTTATTCGGACTTTTGAATGTATTCCCTCTTTTCACTTTTTTAACTCTCTTTTTCCCCTCACCTTTTTTGGCTTTTTAAATTCTGGTCCCCTTCCTAGTTACACTCAGAGCTGACGTAAAGCACATCAAGGGCTTACAAGCTGCAAAACTCTTGTAAAACTTTGTTGACCAGAGCAGAAGGACGGACGCTTTATTGTTGTGCATTAGCTCTTCACTGTTGCGCCGTTATCTTTAGCACCTATCAGTCAAGTGGATCTACTTATGCACCAAAAATCCAGCGCGGTAGTCAGTCCGTCGTGGTGGGGTTGACATTTGTTCTTTCAGTTGTTGCCCCCTGACAACGCAGGCATCGCTCTGTCGATACCTGAGCTGTAACTTCCCTGTGTCAGCCAAGGAATAGGTGCCTGTCATCTTCGGGGTACCGGGACTCCGACCAGCGGCTACAGTGCCAGGTGGCCTTTGCCTTGGTGGGGTGGCACCCATGCGGAAAGCCTCCGATCAGAGTGAGTGGCATTGGGGCGGATGATCCGTAATGAAACGTATCAACCTTAATGAGCCGGCCGCGGTGACCGAGCGGTTCTAGGCGCTTCAGTCCGGAACCGCGCGACTGCTAATGTCGAAGGTTCGAAATCTCCCTCGGGCATGGATGTGTTTGATGACCTTAGGTTGGTTAGGTTTAAGTAGTTCTAAGTTCTAGGGGACTGATGACCTCAGATGTTAAGTCCCATAGTGCTCAGAGCCATTTGAACCATTTTTTGAACCTTAATGGTGGCCGTACCCTCCTCATTCACCGCACAGCTCAGTGTTCAAGAGAGAAACGAAAATTCAAGAGTATACAATGCTTGGCTGCCTGTCTTACGAAGATGCAAAGAAAAAGTTTGAAAGACTTCATCCGACTAATAAGGTCTCCAATTTTGCGATTGTCATGTCACAGTCCACACCTCACGCGATGAAAAGCTCTCACACCACACCTCCCGCCCTGGTCGTATTCCAGGGCCTGCTCTATGGTTGGGGGAAGGAACGTCAGCTCCTTCATCCCCTACACCTATAACACTGGTGGTTCTCACACCATCGGTGCGACCAGGGATGCCTAGTCATCCTCTGGTGTCAGTGATGAAATACCTGTCAAGATGCCCCCCTCTCACGACAGGGACCAGCAGCCACAGGTTGCATGTCGAAGAAAAGTATGGTCCTGTTCCCGGCAGATGAAATGGGGAGATCTTCACAGAAATCGAAGTCTAAACGAAAACGACTGGCCAGCTGCCTCGATGTAGGTCAGGGACAAGATCCTGGACAGCCGTAACCTGTGGGTGAGGTGAGTAGCATTGGTCTATAGCTCGAAGGCTGCTAAGGGAGACACTAAAGGTTAGGGTATTCTTGCCATTGCAAGAACGATCATTGATAAGGACTAGTTTAATGGCCATCAATTCAGCAGCGAAGACACTGCAGCCGTTTGGCAGAGACTGGAGTTCACCGCACCTTGCATATATGTAAGAAAAGCCTGTTCATCCGTCGACTGTTTAGCCATCGGTGAATACCACTTCTGAACCTGGGTACGTCTCAAGGACAGCCAAGAACAGACGCCGAAAAATCGTGAGAGTCAACGGAATCTTTTGGACCAAAGGAGAGATCGAGACAAATCCGAGATCGAGGCACAAGCCATGGGGGCAGATGCGATGTCTCCCTGACTTGAGGCGACAGTGGAGGCAGCTCCGAACAGAGCCGTTGGAGGCGTGCAGCAATTGTAAAGACAGTTCTGGATCGCTGTTGTGGAAGGTGCGATTCCATACTAGGGAAAAGGACACGGTACTTGAGATGTTCAGGGATGTTACGAACGCATATAGTGTAATTCAGCAGCTGTTGTTGGCGCCTGATACGTATTGGAGGGACTTCATCCTCGACTAATAGGCTGTTCACAGGGCTAGTTCAGAAGGCAAATCGAACCCCCCACAATGATGAATGGGATCCAGCGTCAGCAATGCTGAGGATGATGCTGAACCCTATGCAAGACTCCCATAACCAAGACGGGACAGAATCAGAGCTTTGTAGAGCCGCAAAAGGGCAGAACGATCTGTACCCCAGCTAGTGTTACCTAGCCAGCACTTTTGCTTACGTTTCCGAAGATGAGGAAGCCACATTAGCCAGAAATCAAAGACCAGTCCCAAAAAGCATGCATGACACGAGTCTTGGCAGCTGAAAACCGAAAGCCATAGTTGAGAGCCCATGACTGCGCCTTTGGTGCCTTGTAGGAGACATTTAACAACACCCATACTAGAGGAACAATAATAAAAGCAAAAATCGTCGACATATGTGGAGGCGATACCGAAGACCATTGATGGCCATCAGAAAGAGGTGGACGCTCAGTACAGAGCCATGCAGAACCCCATTCTCTTGGCTCTGGGATGCACTGAGTGAAGCACCCACTTGAACCTGGAATGTGCAATGCGACTGGAAGTTCTTGGCAAAAATCCAGGTGACGCCACTGATGTAACGTAGTAGAGATGTAGTGATGCCATGTCTTGTCATAAGCCTTCTGTAGGTCTAAAAAGACAGCGAGGAGGTGCTGACGACGTGCAAATGCCGTCTGCAGATGGCAGACTCCAGCTGAACCAAATTATTGGTAGTGGAGTGGCCTTTGCGAAAACCGTCTTGTGATGTAGCCAAAAGTCCCTGAGACAGAAGGAACGAACACAGGTGCTTGCTTACCACGCATTCGAGCAACTTATAGAGAATGTTGGTAAGGCTGGTTGCAAGGGGGTTCCAACCAGTTTCTGTGCCGCAACTATCCCGCTTTCTCGCCAATGAGATGAGAATACACTCTTGCTCAAGTTCCGATTGAAGAGGGCAAGGTTGTGACGCTGACAAATCACTGAGAGATGTTTCAGCATTTGGTTGTGCATGCAGTCTGGCCCTGGTGCCATATCAGGGCAATGGGCTAGGGAATTGAAGATTTCACATTCACTGAATGGAGCATTATACGGCTCCAGGTGGCAGGTAGTAAAGGATGAGCACATTCACTCCACCTCCTGTTTTATGAGCCAGAAGGTGGGGTGTTAGTTTTCAAATATAGATTTGCGAGCATAATGCTCAGCAAAATGTTTGGATAAGTAAAAAAAGCAACATCTACAGTAACGTGCTGTTTGAGGCTTTCCCGGCGCTGCATCTGGTTGATAGGTTCCCGGGAATTACGCCGGATAATATTGTAGGAACCGCACAATATTTGAGCGAGACAACTGCCCGCCATCTTCAGATACTACTGTCGCGTCGCTGATTTTTTTCCTCTATTGTTATTTAGCACCTCTTACAAAGGTGGGCTGGCAGCGGATAAGTCTACTCAGCTCTTCAGCCACAAGCATTTCAATAAAAGAGACAATGAAGAGAAAAAGGCAACAGATTGTTCGTTAAAAACAGTAGAGACAAAAATTGAAAAACATGACGCCGTTCACACTCGACGAAAAAACACGAAAAACTGTCGGCACTGCGCACAAACACTGTTGACTTAGACGGTACAGGTGAACGATGGACCGTGACGGCGAAAAATACTAAACACTAACACGATGGTACACACACGAGAAACTGAGGGCGATGATCTCCGGCGCGCGAATGTCCACGTAATGTGTGCGAGTCCAGGGACTTGCCAAGAGGGGAAGAAGGTGGTGGAGGAGGGAGAGGGGAGAGCAAAGATGCTAAGGGCAGAGGAGATGGGGGGAGGAATGAAGGTATGGGGGTAGGGGAAGCCCGGGGGAGGAGGGGGGAGAGAGGGAGGAGGGAGGGAAGGGGGAGAGAAGGGAGAAAGGGAGAGAGGGTGCCCATAGGAACTAACACAGGAAGAGGGAGCGAGTATCAAAGTTGGTAGGATGGGTAGATGAAGGGGAAGAGGGAATCATCAGGGAGGGGGAGCTGGCGGAAGCAACCTTGGGAGTGGGTATGGAGAGTGGAGAGATGGAGAGCAGGTGGAACGTGGAAATATAGGCGCGGCAGTGGACGGGGGCGGGAGAGGATGGGAGAGACAAGCGGGTGAGGAGGATCGAGTTTACGGGAGGTGTAGAGGATCCGTATACGTTCGAGGAAAAGGAGGAGCTGGGGGAACGGAATAAAGTCGTACAGGATCCGTGTGGGGGACGGGAGACGGATGCGATAGGCGAGGTGAAGAGCATGGCGTTCAAGGATCTGAAGGGATTTGTAAAAGGTAGGAGGAGCGGAGATCCAGGCAGAGTGGGCGTAGCAGAGGATAGGGTGGATGAGGGATTTATAGGTGTGGAGGATGGTGGAGGGGTCCAGACCCCATGTGCGGCCAGAAAGGAGCTTGAGGAGACGGAGTCAGGAGAGTGCCTTGGCTTGGATTGTCCGGAGTTGGGGGAGAGGCGACGGTCACGGGTGACGCCAAGGTACTTAAGGGTGGGAGTGAGGGCGATAGCACGGCCATAGACGGTGACATAGAAGTCGAGGAGGCGGAAGGAAGCGGTGGTTTTGCCTACAATGATCGCCTGTGCGTCGCTGAGAAGCTCGCCAATTTATATGTTGGCTTTCTAAAACAGCGCAGGTGCCGACGGGGGCATAACGTCATCGAAGCCCAATCGTAGGCGGCGTCGAATACCAGAGCCCTCTGCTGGAGAAACGGGTCGCGGTCTGCGGAAGTGCGCCGCGGCGCGAGAAAATGCGGCCGGGACCGACAGACCCCGTTCGCGCACGCGAGGTGTTGGCGCGCGATTTAAGCATATGCTATAAGGTTTCCCATCTGCGTTGACTCTGTGCAGTTGCTAATCTGCGGCTGACGATTCCTTAGAGCTGCCAAGGCTGGCTCCCAGGCTTTGCTCAGGCGAAACCCCGTGTCTCTGTTTATTAGGTCACTGCTTATACGTATTTCGACCGCCTCTTTGATGATGGAGTCAAAGTATGTGGAAGCATACGAGAGGATCTTGGTTTCTTCATAGTTCATACCGTGTCCCGTGTCGAGGCAGTGTTCAGCAACCGCAGATTTCTCTGGCTGACCCAACCTCGTGTGACGTTTATGTTCGTCGCATCTGTCTTTAACCGTACGACACGTCTGGCCAATATAAGACTTCCCACAGTGGCACAGGATTTTATATATTCCTGGTTTCCTCACGCCGAATTTGTCTCCAACAGAGCCCAGCATTGATTGCTCTCGTGCTGGAGGCCGGAAAATACATTTAATCCTGTATTTCTTGAAAATTCTGCCTATCTTAAAAGACACGCCACCGAAATACGGTAGAATAACCAACCCCGTGGTGTTCTCTGCTTCTTGAGGCTGTTCTTGAGGTTTGGAGCGTGCTGATCGAAATGCATTCCGGATCTGCTTCTCGCAGTACCCGTTCTGGACAAACACAGAGCGGAGATGGCTAAGCTCTGCCGACAAGCTGTCCTGATCTGAGATGGCTCTAGCCCCATGCACTAGCGTCCGTAATACACCGCTGCGCTGTGAGGGATGATGACAGCTCGTAGCTTGTAAATACAAGTCTGTGTGCGTAGGCTTCCGGAACACGCTGTGACCCAAGGAGCCGTCTCCTTTTCTACGAACCAAAACATCCAGAAACGGGAGTTCACCATCATTCTCTACCTCCATAGTGAAACAGATGCTTGGATGGAGGGAGTTCAGATGTTCCAGAAAAGCAGGATGCGTTGCTGTCCCATACAGCCACACCACAAACGTATCATCTACATATCTCCAAAATCATTTGGGTTTCAAAACCGCCGTCTGAAGTGCTTTGTCCTCGAAATCGCGTCAGAAACCTGTGGTTCTTCAGCCACTGGCTGGTTTGTGGCTGTGGACCAGCAGAAACCATGGAAGGAAGAGTCCAGAAGCACTTCTTTCCAGCTAGAGAAGCTGGAGAAGGATGAGGCAACTCCAGCTGGGATATGGCGACTGGTGCCCCCGGCAGGTGGGAATCCAGTGCTACCAGAGTGGGTGTGGTGGAAGCACCAGAAGGACCCTCAATGGCCTGGGGGGTAGGTATTAGTAGGTGGCTCTGAGAACCCACTGTCAGAGGAGCAACAGAGGACAGAGAAGGCGGCGACGTTGTGGAGCCCTTACCTGCCACTTTAGGGACAAGTAAAACACACACAAAACACCGAGCACAAGCTTACAAACTGAAAACATACACACAACCCCAATCCCTCATTTTGACGAAATCCCCTAGCGTATTCTGAAGACAGGCGGTCACAGCCCAGTGATACTTTCATATAAAACATACACAACCATAGCCTTCACAACTGTGCCATTTGTATGGGAATTAAGACATGCATACTTTTCTCTGGTCTCTTGATATGTGAACTTGTCCAGGGTCTTATACTCCTGGAATTTCTTCTCACGCTTAAAACTGTAGCAATCTGGTGAGCAGGGAGAGTGGAGGTCGCTGCAGTTTACACAGTTGGAGGGAGAGGCACATGAAACGTTTGCGTGCAGCGGATGTCCACAATCTTTGTGGACAGGGGTAGCAGTGCAATGGGAAGACATATGTCTGAACTTCATACAACTGAAGCATTTCACAGAAGGAGGAAAATAGGGTTTCACGTCACACCAGTAGACCATCCCCTTGACCTTCTCGGGCAATGTGTCACCCTTGAAACCCAAGATGAAGGCCCCCCTCGCAATTCTGTTTTCCCTTGAAACCCTATGGACACGATGGATAAAGTGCACACCCCATAGCTCTAAGTTGGCTTGAAGGTCGTCGTTAGGTTGGGAAAGAAGATCACGGTGAAATATGACGCCCTGGACCACAGTGAGAGTCTTTTGGGGAGTGACAGTCACAGGAATTTCACCCAGCTTTTTAAAGGAGAGCAGCGCCTGTAACTGGACAAGAGATGACGGTTCAATCAGGAAGAAACCACTCTTCATCTTAAAGATGGATGCAACTTCACCGTATTTGTCTTCAGTGTGACTGACAAAAAATAAATGCTTTCCGGCCAATAAGGTGCCCCATCAGTACTGGCACAGACGAGGTATTGAGAGAAAGATTTTGCTCCTTGTTGTCTAATCCTACATTCCTCCCATGGCGTGGCCAGCGAAGGAAATGCGTTGGGATCGTAGTTCATTGCATCATACAAGGCCTTTACATTCGAAGAGATTGTTGGGGCCGTGTGCGGGAGAAAATTTAACTTCCATCATGTGTGAACTATCTGTGATGGTGTCAATCACTCCGAACTGGGGATCTCCTCATGGACGCCACCCAATCACAGCAACGGCTATCTGGTCAGTAATCAGTTGCTGAGAGTCCCTATGCCCCATTCATGATGGGCACATACCTCATGGCATACATGGGGAGTGTGTAGTGCAGGCACCAACAATGTGATCCCTGCTACAACCATGAACGTACTTGACGACCACCCTACAACAGGATGGTTACCGTGCTGGATAGGAAGAAGGAAAAGTGCCAGGGTGGAATGGCTCAGAGATCGAGCATACACCACAATGAGCGACGTTCCCTGCATAACACACACTCCTGTAAATTTTCGAAAAGATGGCAGGTCAAACCAAATAATGAAGATCATATAGTCGTCAATGGAAGGTGAAGACTGCACCTTGAGTGAAACTGGAAATCGAGATCAAAATCATGAACCGAGTCCAGGCAGGGTGTACAACAAAAGGATCATCCGACAGAAATTCAGATGTTAGAGATAGTCGACGCGTAGGTTTGCAGCATAGAAAGAGGGTGTAGTGCAACAAGGCTGGGGCCTCATGGTAACCAAGCACGTATTCATCAAAGACTGTGAGCCCTCTGAGGGGAGAATGTTCCATACCAAATGGTATCATCAGCTACGACATTTTGGATATCAGTGTCCGCTCTTACTCTAATTTGCACACAATTTAGTCCTTGACGCTTTCCTGGCATTGTTTGATACATCTTCAATTATGGAGATTCCCATAGCAGGTGAATGGTGAGTCAAGTTCGTCGAAGTCACAGCAGGTCGTTGCGCTGTTATCAGTTCTATCCAGATACTAACTGAGTACCCATCGTTACTCAGGTATGTATTTAGTCCAATCTTCTATTGTGCATAGATGCAGAATGAAGGTATAAGTGAAAATTCGTATTAAGGTTAGTGATTAGAATCTCGCTTTGTACAAAATCTCATTCACTACTTAAGTCTACTTGTATACATCATAGATGTCTGAGACTGGAAAAGGTCTCGTGAACCATATACTTTCATTTGAATATTGCGTGAGTTAATGTCCTGCTCAAGCCCCTATCTCCACTATTCCCCTCTAAGTCCATTTCCTTTTCCCCCTTACTCTCCTCCTAACCCCCTCCAGTACCATTTCGTCCTCCCACTCTATGTGTCGTTTTCCTCCTCTCCCCTCTCTCTGTCCTCTCCTGCTCTTCCCTTGTTCTGTCCATTTGCTCTCCAACCCCTTCTCTCCAAATCTTCCTTTTCTGGCAATTTCCCCCTCCTTCTGTCCTTTATCTCCTTCGCCGTCTCTGTTCAAATGGTTCAAATGGCTCTGAGCACTATGGGACTCAACTGCTGAGGTCATTAGTCCCCTAGAACTTAGAACTAGTTAAACCTAACTAACCTAAGGACATCACAAACATCCATGCCCGAGGCAGGATTCGAACCTGCGACCGTAGCGGCCGTCTCTGTCCTTCCATCTTCCCCTCCTTCGTCTCTCACCACATTATCACCCCTTTCAAACAGGATGCTTCTAGTTTTTACCTACACAGCATTCCTTCAGAGACAGTTATTAACTGGTTCAATGGCTCTAAGCACTATGGGACTTAACATCTGAGGTCATTAGTCCCCTATACTTAGAACTACCTACACGTAACTAACCTAAGAACATCACACACATCCATGCCCGAGGCAGGATTCGAACCTGCGACCGTAACAGCAGCGTGGTTCCGGGCTGAAGTGCCTACAGCCGCTCGGCCACAGCGGCCGGCCGAGATAGTAAGTAACATGTGTTGCAAGTTTAGCTGAAATCGATCCTGTTTTTCAGGACAAGGTCTTTACTGACAGCTTTGCCGTGTATGAAGATTTCACACAGATTTCACACATATTTCACACATAAGAGGTACGTCGCACCTCGCTTTCGCAAGCAGTTTCCAAAGAGTGGGTCAAAGCCTGATGTTCTCTAGCTACAGCAAGTCTCGCCCCACGATGTTTACTGGATTCTTTAGAAGGCATAATTCTCAGCCTCTTAGTCATTCTAGAGAGAAAGACTCGACCGTGTTGTAAACATTTATATTTCTTAAACCAAACGAAATCAAAATGAATGTAAGAAGATGGCACTCAAATCACAAAGCAAACTCAATAAATTAGTTTTACCTAGTCAAGAATAAATTCGTATATTTTAGGCGAAGATAAGACTGCGGCACTTAATTCTGTCACTGACGGAAGCTTCTGAAAATACTTTCGTAACTGGGTTAAGACAACAAACAGCGCCGTCTGATTGTTCTTTGGTGTACTATGCCCTGATAATCATGTCAGTGTGGTAATGACCCGATCTACTGAGCTGAGCAGACTCCTAAAACTTTAAATAAAGATCTCTTTTCCCATGGTCAGAATTTGGTAAAATAAAGTCTACATGTTGCCCCAAGCTATGTTCAAGTTACCTGTGAAAAACACATGAGCATTCCTCTAGAAGTTTTGGAAATTTAGCGTGTTCAGACCGATAAAGAGACAGCCAACGTTTCTACTTCCTACATGGCTCAAAATCAGTTTTTGGCATATGTTTTCAATGTGCAGACCCAACGGTTTTACAGTTTTATTATTAGTGTAGATATACAATATTGCCCATACCAGGACACGTTGTGGACCAATCACATATTTGGCTCAAAATGAGTTCTGTGTAGCCTATTGTTTAGCTTCAGACGAAAATGAAACGCCCTCCTCCTGTCTCTGAAAAAGTACACTCCTGTCATCATTTCGTATATATGAAATTATTTATTACTACTGGATGTGTTGCTGATTCCCCAATACTTCCTTGTTTTTCTTTTCGTATTTCACATTCTTGAGCCAATAGACAGCTCTTTTTATTGTTTATAAATCCTGGGGGCATACGCCCGTTAATGTGGTTAGTACGTCTGTAAATGTGGTGCTGAAGGCTCCAAAGCATCGTAGCAGAATTACTCGCTATACTCTTCTCACTGCAGTAGCGGGTCTGACCGTTTGTGACCTGTATGCCTAAACATTGATCCTCTAATTCTCCAACAACGTTAGACTGGACTACCTGTTGAGCATACGATACAAAGAATGATTTTTTAAGCGAATATGCTGAGAAGCAGAAGTTGTGGTAATTTTATTTTACTAGTTTATTATATGGCAATGTAATATGGTGACGTCAACGTGTATTAAAGAGAAAAGCTGACTAGGTCAATTATTGCAATTAAGAACTAGTTAAGTGAGGATACAGTAGGAAAGTATTTGGTAAACGAGAGGAAGTGGACATATAGCGAAGAACTGTGCCCAACTGGCTACTCTACAATGCTTTCTGAGGAATTTATATATATTACAGAATTACCTAGTATATTATATTAGTCTGTAGGTAATGATTCAGAGGAATAAACCTAGAAAACAGTGTGTGCAATTAGGAGTACATACAATTGTCGAAGTGAGGCTAGTGTAAATGGGAAGAAGTGCGCTGCATGTAATCGTCAACTTGTATATGTACGAGAAGATTTTTCAGAGGATCCAGCGTCAAAAGACGAAGGCCAGTTTTACTGAAGGAGGGAGACATATGCAGGAAATAAATTAAGTCCTGTGGCTGGGTAAAACAAAGACACAGTCCTTGGTTAACGCAAGAAGCCAGACGAGTAAGTCAAGACAGATAGCAATTATGCTAGAGATACTTGCCGAGGCAACAGGCACTTCTACCGAAGCATCAGGGCGGTTATGGCATGTAGTCGATAACCGGAGGAGCTAGAAGAGTAAATAATATCGTTGAAGCAGACAGGCAAATACACCACGGTCTACATGAATTGGTTACATCAGACCAGGGCCGTGAACTTGTAGTGGCCTCCGTGAGCAGACATGACGAAATATCTAAACAAATACACACCAAGACAGTATAAATAATCCTCATTTTAGTAGAAAGAATCGCAGTCTGACAGCCGTTTAACTACGTGGAGAGGTGAATGCTGGGTCATGAGGCGACATGAGTCTAGAAGGAGCCACCGAAAGACTTGGCTTCCCCGTGCAACTCAGCTCGTAATGGAAGGTGCTCCTGCTGAGGGATGCCTTCCTCCACAGCGACACGGCGAGGTTCAGCGTGTGCTGGCGCGTCCGGCCCTGAGCTGTAAAGCTGCCCCCAGACGGTGCATGCGCTGCCACACACAACGCACGTCAACGGTCTTGCAGAGCTACCGGCATTGCAGCAGACTGTGGGCTGCCTGCTACACCATCCCTTTTCCAATCACTCCCTTCAGCACTGGCATTGCGACCACAGAGTGTAGATACGAGTGTTGTAGTTTCTTCCTCAATAACGAGTGTGACTAGTAACGACGATTTTACATGCAACCATCGGTCATCATCCTGGTAGGAACCCACTGTCTGAACTCCACCTTGCCACTCTAGAGGTCATTCACACCAGGCCTGTACAGTCGTCAGATGACTGAGAAATGGGTGGGGCACTATGGCTTTCATTACAATAGGAATAAATGTGAGAATGGATATGTGGGTTTCAAAATGCAGTTTTTTAATAATTTTATGTATATATGTGGGACACATCAGGTAATTGTAATAATAATACGTGATTCTTAGAATTGTTCATGAATGTGATGTGAGCTTTCATAGAAATACATTGTAAAATTATTTTGTTTTCTTCAAATTTCCTTTATATAATGCGGTTTAAAACTGGTATATTTTCTTTAAATTTCCTTTATTTACTTGACAGTTTGATGTGTGTGAAAATTGAATGAGAAATTCGTATGTACTCGATAACGTTATTTGAGTCGTAATATTATTCTCAATGTGTATGTTTCTTTGCACTGTGTATTTCTAGAAATTTCGATAGGGTAGTGAATATTTTATCTGCGTAGAAAAGTATTGTGAATAGACTATGGACAGGTGATGAGCGTTTCAAGCTAATGGCGAGACTTAAATGTTAAGACAGGCAGATGTGGTGTGTCTACCTACAAGGGGAAGCGAGAAGAACTTGGAACACTGAGGAAGACACTTTCTGGACTATAGTAGCTACAATTTACTAATACTGCAGGAAGAAGACTTTATTTTGGACAGGGACGCAGAAGAGGGAAGCGAAAGAGGTGAAGATTTCGAACAAGAACCAATGACCACAAAATAAAAGAAGATATGTTTTCAAGATCACCGCAGAAGACTCATGGAGGAATCAAAATATAAAGAGACATCGAACATCCTAGAACCACCAGCAAGCACACTGAGAGACCACGACTACACCGTAATTTATCTGATCATCGAAACCGAAATATTTTTCGTGATACTTGATGGAAAACAGACAGTGCAACTTACTGTTCTTCGGACTTACTAGTGGATCTTGGCTGATGTTTTTCTTGGCATCGAACAGTAATTTGCTTTCATAAATTAAAGCAGTCGTTATTGTTAATGTGCGAACATATGTGTTCGTAATATTAACCCAACTTATCCATTGCGCGTCGTTTTAAGAAACAGTACGAAGTTTTCTTTACAATGTGTTTCGCTATAAAACGACACGTCGAAGCAGCCGCCAGATTTACGTTTAGTTTTGGAAATTAACTGTGGTAGTTAATAAGAAAAGCATACCGATCTTGTTGCATATCTGTAGTCATCAAGAAGAGCTGAACGCGCTAGCTCCAAGGAGCTCTATTTACGGCGGCGGCGACACCTTGTTAGACATGTGAAGTAGACAAGAAAAGTCAAAACACACGACCATCTTTGTTACGTATCACGTAAAAACAGAATCTTTAACCAAGCAATAAATAAAGTGTACTAAATTATATGAACGGTGATAACGTATCATAGGAAAATAATTATCAGCTGAATGTCAAATACATTAGCAGCATATAAATTTCTCCCGCAGTGAGACCTTTCACAGCCACAAGATACAACAGAACGATGTTAACATTAGGACTTACGTATTGGCGTAGGACTCTCCAAGTCCATATCTTTCATTACTGAAACAATAGCGTTTTTCCGAGAAGCTGGCAATCAACATCAAAGCAGCAGCAGCAGCAGCAGCTTTTGCTTAAACATACATTGATCAGCCAGAGCATTATGACTACCTACCTAATAGCCCGTATGTCGTCCTGTGGCGACGCGTCGTGGCATGAAAGCAGTGAGGCGTTGGGAGGTCGCTGGAAGGAGTTGGCACCACATCTACACACAAAAGTCACCTAATTTCCTTAAATTACGGGGAGGGCGGCGATGAGCTCTGACGCCAGTTTCAATCGCATCCCATATACGTGCGATCGGTTTCAGATCTGGCGACTTGGGAGGCTAGCACATCAATTGGAACTTGCCACTGTGTTACCCGAAACAACCCAATAACACTGCTGGCCGTGTGACGTGGCGCATTATTTTGCTGAAAAATGCCACTGCTGCTAGAGACATTATCGTCATGGAGAAGTGTATGTGGTCTGCAACCAGTGTACGATACTCCTTGGCCGTCACAGTGCCTTGTACGACCTCCTCTGGGCCATGGATACCCACTTGATAGTTTCCTACAGCATAATGGAGCCGACGCCAGCTTGTCTCCGTCCCAGAGTACAGGTGTCGAGGAGCTGTTCACCTAAAAAAAAAAAGGTTCAAATGGCTGTAAGCACTATGGGACTTAACAGCTGAGGTCATCAGTCCCCTAAACTTAGAACTACTTAAACCTAACTAACCTAAGGACATCACACACATCCGTACCTGAGGCACGATTCGAACCTGCGACCGTAGCAGCCGCGTGGTTCCGGACTGAAGCACCTAGAACTGCTCGGCCACCGATGCCGGCTGTTGCCCTGGAAGACGACGGATTCGCGCCCTCCCATTGGCATGATGAATAACCTGTCGGGATTCACCAGACGTTGCAACGTTCTGCCACTGCACCAATGTCCAGTGTCGATGGTCATGTGTCCATTTCTGTCGTAGTTGCAGATGTCGTGGTGTTAACATTGGCTCATGGATGAGTCGTTGGCTGCAGAGGCCTGTCGTTAGGAGTGTTCGGTGGGCTGTATGTGACGTTAGTTCCACCGCCTGTCCTGTTGTATCAGTCTGCCCAGCCTACGACGTCCAACATCCGTAATGAGGGGTGGCCGTCCATCCCCACCACGTCTGGACGTGAATTCACTTGTTTTTCACCATGTGTTGGATCACTCACCACATCACTCCTTGAACACAACAAGTTGACAAGTCGTGCAGTTTCCGAAATGCTCATGCCGGGCCTCCGGGCCATCACAGTCTGCCCTTGGTCAAACTCAAACTGATTGCGCGTCCTCCTCATTCTAGACACAGACAGCACGCTCACTGATACTACATGCACCGCGCGTGTGTCTGACTAGCAGTCATCCTTGCCAGGTGACGCTGCTATCGTCTGGACGGGTTTATATCTATAGTGGGTTGGTCGGCATAATGTTCTGGCTGATCAGTGTATGGATTTTAAGTTAGGATTTGTTGTATATATAACTGACATTTACATTAAACTAACAGCCACACAGAATTTAGAAGTAATGTGGAAGTGACCATCTCCTTTGCTGCATTTACGAGCTAATCTGTACTACAGTAAATTAACTTGGACTAGAATTCACACCGTTGTAAGCACTTGGCATTTACGATAATCAACAGTTTGTTATTTATGTACATCTGTATATACTCCGCTACACCGATCTGCTAACACTCTTCAGGAATTCACTTCTGTTCACCTACTTTTTGCATAAACACCAAATAAAAACATACACTGCCGGAAGAAAAATTAGTAGACGTGGATAGACGACGTCGATTTTGATCCGATGACAGCGTATGCCACCTTGGGGATAGTAGATGTACTGATAATGGTTTCAGCGTCCTCTGCCAATAGAGAACGTAGTTGCATAGCTGTCAATGCCTTATCTGTGTCTACCTTTTAATAGGTAATGCTTACATCCAGGAGACTCAGTGTGCTCCAGACGTGTGATGCAAGCAGGTAACCATGCCACAGAGACGCACTCGCGCTTCCTACAGCCAATTGAGCGAATTTGGAAGGGATCAAAGCGTGACCTTCAGAATGGTGGGCTGATCCTTTCGGAGAATTGCCACACAACATGAACGTGCTGCGTCAGGTCTGTAATGATGCAGGTATCAGTGGTCACGTGAACATTCTCGCATCCGTACACAAGGTTCTGGACGTTCACGCAACACAGACCAGATGGTACAGCTATCACAGCACGGATAAGAGGGCTTGTGAGCTCAGACGTGCAACACGAACTGTTGCAAACCGGTTACTCTCAGTGGTTCAAAATGGTTCAAATGGCTCTGAGCACTATGCGACTTAATTCTGAGGTCATCAGTCGCCTAGAACATAGAACTAATTAAACCTAACTAACCTAAGGACATCACACACATCCATGCCCGAGGCAGGATTCGAACCTGCGACCGTAGCGGTCTTGCTGTTCCAGACTGCAGCGCCTTTAACTGCACTGCCACTTCGGCCGGCTACTCTCAGTGGGACTGCAGGGGTGCACACCTTTAACCCGTCATCTACTCACGCCATAGCATCGACGTGCATTGTTTGACTGGTGCCATCAGAGTGTCACTTGGAAGGTGAAATGGCGCGCTGTGGTCTTCAGCGACGAAAGCAGGTTATGTCTGCACGCAAGTCATGGTCGTTTTCACGTACGACGTTGGCTTGATGAGCGCTGTCTCGTAGAGTGCGCTCATCCAAGACATACTGATATCACACCAAGCCTCATGGTCTGGATTGCGAGAAGCTGAAAATCTTGTTCACATTTAGTGCTTATAGAGGGGTCTTTAACCACTGATCGTTAGGTGCAGACTGTTGTTAGAGTCGTTCCTTTGCAATTATTATAGCAGGAAGGTGAAGTGTTGTTCCAACAGGATAACGCTCGCCCATACACCGCCCGTGAAACCTAACCCTAGGAGTGCTAGTTTTGCAAGGTTCGCAGGAGAGCTTCTGCGAAGTCTGGAAGATATGAGACGAGCTAATGCCAGAAGTACAGCTGTGATGACGGGTCGTGAGTCGTGCTTTGGTAGCTCAGTTGGTCACAGTCGGCCTTTGGCTGTTGTGAGGAGCGCACGCCTTGTTTGCGTCTCGCCTGTTGTGCTGCTTGCGAGCGAGAGGGCGTTTGTTTACTTCCGCCTACTAGCTTGTCTGAGAGTCCGATTTCATTGGCTATCACGATGTTTTCTTACCGCCAAGCCACAATTAAATAAATTTTTACGTTAGATCACGAACGACGGAAGGCGAATGAAGTTGACCGTTTTATACGGTATGAAACGCATCTCCCGCCACAAGATGTTCTGGTAATACATTTTTGTATTCTTAGCACTACTGTGTACATAAAGCTGGCGAATGACGAGCTGTGCACCGATGTTGTACGGCGCCACGCTAACGCTCTCGAGTTCCGATACTCTGACGGACATATAGGGGCTGTAGTGATTGATCACGCTGGTTTTGGCCTCTGTACGTTGCGGGTTTTCGAAATCCGTCGGACGTTGTGGCAGCCGCATTTAAATCTTACTGTAACTTCGTCAATCACGTGCCTGAAAGCTGGTAAACGTTCGAAATTTATTGTATTCTCAACGGTGTCCGTCAGGTTAAAACTAAACTACGGAAACATGTGCCTTCATACTTAGTTATTGCGACTGAGGGCTGTCGTCATGTACGATGGCCAGCCGCGCACCTGTTCAGTTTCTGGCCGGGAAGGCCACGTCCTCTCTGAATGTCTCTGACGTAGACTTGTTCAGACGCCGATCGGAGACGTCCTCTTCCTGCGGCACCCACTGTGTTACCTCTGTCTTATGCGTCTGCGGTGGTGCTGCCTGCTGCGTTCTCTCTGCATCAGTCGATACCGATGTCGACTCCTGTCGACGATGCAATGGACGTTTCGCCTGCTTTTCCTACATTCCTGCCGGAAGCAATACAAATGATCGATGACCTTCAGCAGGCACAAGCTGTCTCTCCGGACCCCATGGTTGTTGATCATGGAGCTGTATCTACCTCCACTTTTCTGCCATCTGGCCACATATTGGACGATAGCCGCCCGCCATCCGACACGGAATACTATGTCAGGAAGCAATGGTCGCCGAGGAAACGGAAGAGACAACGCCGCACCCACTTTGATGACTGCGTCCATCGGAAGTCCGCACAGGATGACGACCGTGCTACTGATGACGCCCTGACACCTGACGACGCGGCGTCGTTCCCCGTCTCCATCTCCAGTCAGCGTCCACCTCTGGACACTGACCTTCCCCCGCCTGCACCTGATGCAGTTGCTACATTTTCTGTGTCTGACGCTACCTGTGGGCTCACCTCTTATATGTTCCACTGCATTGGCTCGGTGACACGCCTCTCTCCTGGGAGGACGACATCGATGCTGAGGATGGACATTCTGGAAGTGTGCAGAACGATGGACCCCCCTTCCATGGTGGCCCAACAGGTAGTTCCCTTTGCTTCCCCCGTGTCTGACTCGTTGACTCGCCCGTCCTCCTGGCGATGGCAGCTTTCCAGACTTACCGCATAGCTACAGTCAATGTCAACACTATTCGCTTACGTCACAAACTGGCTTTACTCCATGACATACTGTATGCCGCGGACGTTGACGTAGTTCCCCTTCAGAGGTGCATGCTGTAAGTTTCTGTGCTCCCTGTGGTTTTACAGCACATGTCTTCATGCTTCCCGTGCTGGTAGTGGTGTGTCGATCCTCTTGCGTGACGGTATTCTCGCTGATGCAGTTGTCTGTCTCCCTGAATCCAGAGGTATGGCTATCACGTTTAGTGGCGTTAGGATCGTCAGTGTCTATGCGCCATCTGGTTCGGGTCGCCACCATGAACATTCCACCTTCTTCTCAGAGACAGTCACACCTCTCTTCCTGGATAAGTAGGATGCATTTATCATGGGAGGCGATTTCAACTGCACCCAGGCACACAAAGACCAACTACCACCTCAGTCCCCGTGTTCGGCGCTAGCGACAATTCTCCGGCACCTCAACCTTGTGTATTCTTGGGAACATGTTCATGGCGATCGTCCGGGGTTTTACACATTTCACTAGCCATTCTTCCAGCCGACTCGATCGCGTTTACATCTCCCGCAATACTGTCAGTGGGGTGCAGGCTGCTGAAGTCTGGCCCGTTGCGTTCTCTGACCATGACGAGGGCATCTGCGCCAAGAATCTCTGCCGCCAAAGGGTGTGACGCGGCCGTGGACCATGGAAACTGAACTTGATCCATCTTACTTCCCCCGACTGCCGATTCCAAACGGTTTCCTCAATGGTTTCCTCATTCCCACCCACAAGCCTTGGGGTACTTCATGCATATGCGATTACCACCCCTTGACGTTACTCAACAGCGATACAAAGATCTTTACCCGGCTGTTGGCTGCGCGGCTTAAAAGGACAGCTCGGTACGTGGTTTCCCCCCTACCAAAAATCTTTGGGAGGTGCAAATAACATCCATACTGCCCTCTGTCGCTATCGGGACATAATCGCTCTTGTTCATGCTCGTCGTATGCCTGGATTTTTGGCGGCTCTTGACTTCAACAGGCGTGAGACCGAGTCGATCACGAGTTCCTGGAAGGGGTGCTCTGCAATATGGGCTACGCTGATACTACTGTCGACGTCGTAATGCGTCTCCTTCGTGGAGCTACGTGTCGTGTACTCTACAATGGCCGCCATACTTTTCCCATCTCAGTCCGTCGATCAGCGCGTCAAGGCTGCCCGCTCTCTGCACTGTTATATGTATTCGCCATGGAACAGTTGCTCTGCGGCCTCCGTCAACACGTCTCCTGAATGCCTCTCGGTGACCATGTATTCAGCTGCACTGCTTATGCAAACGATCTCGTCATCGTTCTTCGTAACAGTGCTGAAGTCCGGGAGTCAGTGGCATGGGTTACCACATACGGTGAAGCTTCTGGTAGTTTCCTCAACGTCCACAAATCGAGAGCCATGGCTATAGGTGCGGGACTTCGAGGTAACAGTGCTTCTTTGCGTATAGCTGATACTTTACGATGCTTTGGACTTCACTTCGCAAGTGATCTGCATCGGACAATTGCCCCTCAACTGCCGACGTCTACTTTCCCAACTACGAACTGCGTTATTAGATCACCGTTTACGAGCACTCGATCTTCTGCCACGCACACAATACCTAAACGTATATTTGGTGTCATGAATCCCCCACGTGGCACAGACACTTCCTATTCCACTATTCATGGACCTCCGCATGCTAGCGGCATTGGGTTTGTTTGTTTACCAGGCTTGCGTATCAAGATAAGGTACGAGACCCTCACCCTCCCGCGGTGCAGGGGTGGTTTAGGTCTGTATCATGTGCCTGACAGAGCGGTAGCTCTTTTCATTGGCACTCACACGACGTTGTGGCGCCGTATCCCTACATACCTTACCAGCCTATTGCTGGAGGCCCTTGCACCACACACTCTCTCCGCACCTACGCAGATTTCGGAAGTCCCGCCGCCCTTCTTTTACTTCCGCCACTTTTTCCTTGAACTGAGATACATCCGTAGTGTGATACTGCGGGCGCTATTGACACCCACGAAGGCGTTCTATGGTTTCCTTCAGCAGCACAGGTCACCGAATGTGGTTGAGGGGAAGCTTCCCCACGTCGACTGGAGTGCTATTTGGCGATCGGTGTGCGCTCCTTATCTTGACACTGACGTTCAGTCTGCTTTGTACCTTACTGTCAATGGGAAGCAAGTATGCCGGTCACAGGATGCACCTCGCACACACCCCGTTGTGTGTCGACTGTGATGTTATGGATACAGAAGAGCACCGTCTGGTGTGCAGATCGGCGAGAGGTGTCTGGTTCTTGGTGCGACAGATGTTGTTCCTAATTACCGGTACGATTCCTCATCTTATACCTACACAACTGCTCCTCTTTCTGGTCGCGATATACTTCCCGCAAGTGAGGACGAACTCTGTGAAGTGGATTTGTGGACACGCAGCGCACTACTTGTTTGCTGATGGCGAGAAAAGTATCCTTGACTTTTGGCAGTTCCTTAATGAAAGCCACTGTGCAGTTATCCGCAATACAAAATGCAGACAATTTTTCTCCAGTTTCCTTTGCAGTGTCTTCCTTAATCCACCCCAGAGATGGGGTGTTCCTGTCATGACGAGTTGATCCCCGGCTCTTCCACACTTAGAACCGATATTTTCATTGGTCATCGGAATGTTCTGCTCCGATAAACTATATGCTGATAGTCTCAATTAGTCTGACATATTGCTGCGCCCTCCTCCTCGCGAGCCGCCACTTTCCTGATATTAACGTTGGTATTAATGACAAAAATAATAAATAAATAAAAATAAAAAAGAATGAAAAGGAAATTAAATAAGTAAATGATGTTCACTGTATCTCTACTCCACGTGCCCTACGCTTTCTTTGGTTCCTGGAGAGTGGGTACGGGATATGGTGGCCAGGCCTCGGGTTGCGACCCCTGCCGACTTTGTCCCCACACCTCCCTTTGGGCGCTGGGAAGATTCCTTCTTTTTTTTAAAAAAGAAAAGAAAGAAAAAAAGATGGTAGAGCACATGGTTTTCCAGGAAGTTTCATGTCAGAAAGAAATTAATACACTCTTTTAGAGGTTTCCGGTTTACTGAAGATATATTATTACAACACTGCATATGGCGTACATGAAGTGATTAGATGTACCGATCAATAACACAAGCGGTTCTGAGGTACCAGGTATTGATCCATGCTGAAATACTCATATTAGTACGCAGTGTAGCCTCGACGGGCGGCAACGCAGGGGCTGACTCGGGCATCCAGTTGGTCGTACGGATGACGAGTAATGTCCTGGGATACTTTATGCCACGCCTGCTCGACCTGTTCATGTATCTCCATAAGAGTTGTTGGTTGACGAATCGCACGAGTCCCTTCTCGTCCTATCATATCCCACACGTACACTGGTTGCGTACCACATACACCTGTTCACGATGATAATGTTTCCGGCGGCATTGGCATTTTTCAACAAGATAATGCACCACGTCACAAAGCCAAGAATGTGATGAGTGTTTCGAGGAACACAGTGGCGGCTCCAGTTGTGCTGGTCTCCCAACTCGCCAAATCTGAACCCGATCGCACACATATGGGATGCGATTGAAACTGGCGTCTGAGCTCATCTCCACCCTCCCCGCAATTTAAGGAAATTAGGTGACTTCTGTGGTGGTGTCAACTCCTTCCAGCGACCTAACAAGGCCTCACTGCTTTCATGCCACGCCGCGTCGCCACAGGACGACATACGGGCTATTAGGTAGGTAGTCATAATGCTCTGGCTGATCAATGTATGTTTAAGCAAAAGCTGCTGCTGCTGCTGCTTTGATGTTGATTACCAGCTTCTCGGGAAAACGCTATTGTTTCAGTAATGAAAGATATGGACTTGGAGAGTCCTACGCGAATACGTAAGTCCTAATCTTAACATCGTTCTGTTGTATCTTGTGGCTGTGAAAGGTCTCACTGGGGGAGAAATTTATATGCTGCTAATGTATTTGATATTCAGCTGATGCCGGCCATAGTGGCCGAGCGGTTCTAGGCGCTACAGTCTGGAACCGCGCGGCCGCTACGGTCGCAGGTTCGAATCCTGCCTCGGGCATGGGTGTCTGTGATGTCCTTAGGTTAGTTAGGTTTCAGTAGTTCTAAGTTCTAGGGGACTGATAACCTTAGAAGTTAAGTCCCATAGGGCTCAGAGCCATTTGAACCATTTGAACCATTCAGCTGATAATTATTTTCCTATGACACGTTATCACCGTTCATATAATTTAGTACACTTTATTTATTGCTTGGTTAAAGATTCTGTTTTTACGTGATACGTAACAAAGATGGTCGTGTGTTTTGACTTTTCTTGTCTACTTCACATGTCTAACAAGGTGTCGCCGCCGCCGTAAATAGAGCTCCTTGGAGCTAGCGCGTTCAGCTCTTCTTGATGACTACAGATATGCAACAAGATCGGTATGCTTTTCTTATTAACTACCACAGTTAATTTCCAAAACTAATCGAAAATCTGGCGGCTGCTTCGACGTGTCGTTTTATAGCGAAACACACTGTAAAGAAAACTTCGAACTGTTTCTTAAAACGACGCGCAATGGATAAGTTGGGTTAATATTACGAACACATATGTTCGCACATTAACAATAACGACTGCTTTAATTTATGAAAGCAAATTACTGTTCGATGCCAAGAATAACATCAGTCAAGATCCACTAGTAAGTCCGAAGAACAGTAAGTTGCACTGTCTGTTTTCCATCAAGTATCACGAAAAATATTTCAGTTTCGCTGATCAGATAAATTACGGTGTAGTCGTGGTCTCTCAATGTGCTTGCTGGTGGTTCTAGGATGTTCGATGTCTCTTTATATTTTGATTCCTCCATGAGTCTTCTGCGGTGATCCTGAAAACAAATCCTCTTTTCTTTTGTGGTCATTGGTTCTTGTTCGAGATCTTCACCGCTTTCGCTTACCTCTTTTGCTTCCATGTCCAAAATAAAGTCTTCTTCCTGCAGTATTAGTAAATTGTAGCTACTATAGTCCAGCAAGTATCTTCCTCAGTTTTCCAAGTTCCTCTCGCTTCCCCTTGTACTTAGACACACCACATCTGCCTGTCTTAACATTTAAGAGCCCCGCCATTAGCCTGAAACGCTGATCACCTGTCTATAGGCCATTCAAAATATTTTGCTGCGCAGCTTAAAATATTCCCTACCCTATCGAAATTTCTAGAAATACACAGTGCAAAGAAACATATACGTTGAGGTTAATACTCTGACTCAAATAACGTTATCGAGTAAGTAAGAATTTCTCATTCAGTTTTCACACACTTGAATCTGTCAAGTAAATAAAGGAAATTTAAAGAAAACAAAATAATTTTACAATGTATTTCTATGAAAGCCCACATAACATTCATGAACAATTCTAAGAATCACATATTACTATTACAATTCCCTGGTGTATCCCACATACGTGCATAAAATTATTAAAAGACTGCATTTTGAAACCCGCATGTCCATTCTCACATTTATTCCTGTTTCAATGATAGCCATAGTGCCCCATCCATTTCTCAGTCATCTGACCACTGTACAGGCCTGGTGTGGATGATCTCTAGTGTGGCAAGTTGGAGTTCTGGCAGTGGGTTCCTACCAGGATGATTACTGATGGTTGCATGGAGAATCATTATTACTAGTCACAATCGTTATTGAGGAAGAAACTACAGCACTCGTATCGACGCTCTGTGGTCGCAACGCCATTGCTGAAGGGTGGAAGAGGGATGGTGCAGCAGGCAGCCCACAGTCTGCTACAATGCCAGCAGCTCTGCAAGTCTGTTGACGTGCGTTGTGTGTGGCAGCGCACGCACTATCTGGGGGCAGCTTTACAGCTCAGGGCCGGACGCGCCAGCACACGCTGAACCCCGCCGTGTCGCTGTGAAGGAAGGCATCCCTCAACAGGAGCACCTTCCCCTGCGAGGTGAGGTGCACAGGGAAGCCAAGTCACGTGGTGGCTCCTTCTAGACTCATGTCGTCTCATGGAGTAACTTTGATCATGGTGTTTAGATACTTCCTGTATTCTAGAACGGCACAATTTTATGAATAAAGATGATTGTGTTTATGCTGCTTTTCTGTTTCAAAAAAAAGGAGACGGCAAGGTCGCGGGATATAATCCCGGTCAGGCTCCGGAATGTTTCGGTCTGCGTCTAAACTAGCCTTCAGCTCTGACAAGGGAATGGTCAGACTTGTCATGTCGAAACCTGTGTTGCTTTTTTTACCACTGTGAGTTAACACTGCAAGAAGTCTGTATGGAGAATTTTAGCTGCTGACATGACCTGGAAGTCTGTAAACAATTTTATGAAGTAAGACATTATTGTCGCATGGTTTCCGCGCTTATAACTGCCCTTGTACATCCCTGACCCCTCTCGCTACGTTATACCAACGCCATCTAGGGACATGGTGGCGTTAGCTACGCGCCGCTCTCTCGCCACAGCAGTGAGAGAGCTGATTCCCCCAGTGGAAGCGATCGTATGATAATGAAACATTCGTTGACAAATATGGCTGATATGTTATCTACAACATTCTTTCCAAATACCTATGAAATAGACACAAATAAATGTACGGTTTAGAACACGTCCAAATTTTATTTCTTGTAATTACCGCAAAAATGCGAAATATTGATACAATGTTCAAAACGTAGGTTTTTTGTGCACCAAGAACATACAAGCAAAGACTAAATATGGCAGCCCTGCGAATCACAGACGTTGTTAGATGTCCGTAGACAAAACTGGGCTGGTGTTAGGAATGAATCAGGCCTAGTATCAGTATTATCAGTATATTTCGACGAGTGCCACACATATTTAATCAAATTCTGACACCGTGGGGAGGAAAATTGATAATGTACTACTGACTGCAGCTTGAGAATATTGTCACGGTGATAGGAAATTGCAATGATCTGCACACAATAATTTTCTGTTAGTTTTCTGCAAAATGCCTTCCACTGACGGAAAAATTCTCTGTCTAAAGGTTGAATTACGTTCGTCGTGCCGGGTGGAATCTAAAGTATCTCTACTTCTTTGTCAGGGTGGGCTCGAAATACAGCTTTTAATGAATCAGACCTTTTATGACCTGACCACGAATCTAGAAGAAATTTGTTCCCGCAGAACGGAAGAAAAGCATGACGCATGAAAAGTGTAACATTTTCATTTCCCATTTTTCCAGACTTCGATGCGTCTACCACAAGATTGTTTGCGTAGAACATTGTTCTTTTGACACGTGGTCCAAAACGTCCAGTTGGTTCTTGAAGACACACGTATAGTTTAGGCAGCAATGAACCATCCAGACTAATTATGGGCATTGTAGTATATGAATGGGTGAGTGCAGTCGTGGACTGCGCAATCGCCTCAATATGTTTTTCCCCTTTGAATGACAGTGTTCTTTCCGCAAGCATTTCTTTTTGAAAACCTGACTAACCTGCATTGTAAACGTACCATTCACTAAAACTAGCGATCTCATTTTTTGCATTCGTAAGAAAAGCTCGATACAAATTTTGTTATTTTTCTCTGCCACAATTTTATGTGATCTTTTGAAGCGACTAATCAACTTCGAGAAGCTGTAAATTCTTTAGCGCCTATCGCGTTGGCAATCTATAACGCCCAATCACGCAAAGTTGTATCACTGACACTAAATGACTGTTGTCTGGCATCGGTAAATAGCTCAAAAAGTCGCGCATTTATCTCCGTCGCAATTTCCAGTCGACTCTTACGTCGTCCAGCGACTTCCTTTTTCCATCTATACAATTCACGTTCAGAACGGACAAAGCGATACTTATTTTGAACAGTACTGACACGTAGGCGTTTCTTACCACTTTCGTTCAACCAATACGTCACCGCTTTTTCTTTGTCTGATAAGGTAATTGTAGTTGCTGGTGTTACTTTCGGAGATAATTGATGATGGTACGTGGCACTATCACTCGAAGAGTCTTCATGAGTGCAACTTTCATCGGTGTCTTCGCCGTCTGTAGATTCACAGTCTGCAATATCGAGTGTTTCAGTTGTTTATAGCCACATGTCTGCGCCATTTACATTCTCGAAAACAAATGGCTCTGAGCACTATGGGACTCAACTGCTGTGGTCATTAGTCCCCTAGAACTTAGAACTAGTTAAACCTAACTAACCTAAGGACATCACAAACATCCATGCCCGAGGCAGGATTCGAACCTGCGACCGTAGCGGTCTTGCGGTTCCAGACTGCTGCGCCTTTAACCGCACGGCCACTTCGGCCAGCTTTACATTCTCGTCTAGAAGTTTAACAACCATGTCGCACAACACATAGTCTTCACGCATGTTTTCTGTTGATTGCTTCATTTGGCGTCTGTGGTATATCTCCATGGCAAGCAGCAAAACATTTACAGGGTTCGCCATCACCTGTGAGGGGAGATTGAATGTTCATCGTAAAGTGGCTTGCGGAGTATAGATGAACATGTACAGAACATCTTTCACATCTCTAACCAGTTTCAGGACGGTATGTTTCGAAATACGTACTAGAAATTAAAAGGACGTGCATGCCACAGAAACGAATATTCGTTTCCCCTTTCCACCAAAACCGTGCAGCGATATTCCTCTTTAATGAACGCCACGATAAGACGGCCGCACTTCCCGACCATGCGCACAACGCTCGCAACTCGCCATTTCCAGGGTTGGCCAGCTGTCACTGCAAGCGCCAAGCAGGAAACACAGCCATGTCGGCGATTTTTTTTAGGTGACTTCCAGTTCATGTCAGCAGCTACAATTTTGCATACGGACCTTTTGCACAGTTAAATAACAGTGCTAAAAAAAGCAATACATGTTTCGGCATGACAAGTCTGACCATTCCCTTGTGAGTGATGTGAAGATACGCCAGGAGCGACACGTGGTTCGGATTCCACGTTAAACTTAGTTCCAATTTCTCCACTAGGATTAATAGTGTAAGTTAATGGCTCTTAAGTCGCCGAAGAGAAGACCACTTGTAAGAACTTACAAAGAGGTGCTTGAACATCCCGCTTCAGGGACTCCAAGTAAGTAATACCTCAGAAATTTTCAGCAAAATTCGTTCAACTGTTAAGGTCTATTCGCCAAGTTTAACGGTTAACCGACCACCGCGTAAGTTTGCTGTTCACACCATTATCTTTGTTTCCTGGTTGTTTATGTGCGTATCATACATTCCATTGAATTAAACATCCGACTCACGTCAGATTTTCTTACAGCGACCATTGCAATGTCATCAACGAACCACAACACGCTGTTTTTCTGTATATAAAAAATAACTCCCACGTAGAGAAAGTCGTTTGCTTCCCTCACAGACTCTTCTGTAGACAAATTATCATTGGAGACAGTGAGAAGACCTAATAAAATTGAAATACAGCAGATATCTCATGCTGAACGATCATCCAGCCTCCAGCAAGTCTGTATCATCATCTCTCTGAAATTCTGTTAACTGGATGAGTTGTGCTCATTGATGCTGCTCTGGTACCTGCATAACGCTTACTAAATAATTACGACGCTAAAAGCAACAAATCACATTCCCAGTAGGTCGAATACAGATGTTATAACTTCCTTGTACTCATGTTCAGTATGTGGTTCCCACTGTGTCCACGACAAAACACTTAAATTTATTGGCTTTAGTGTCATCTATCAGTGTCGCACGGAAATATGACGTTTCTCTTTTATTTGCGAAAAGTAGCTTGAACAGTCAGAGAACCTATTACGTTTTGGTTAGAAAAGTTATTTAAAGGAATAAGAGAGAGAAGAGACTGTTTCGCATTTATTAATGTTACGATGCTACTGTGGTTTATGCTCTCAAGATTTTCCTTATTCCACTTACACCAGCTACTGAAACTATACCTACTACTTGCTGGCAAATGTTACAGGTCCTGCACATTAGACCATGATAATTACCATTATGACTGTAGGCACAAGGGAGATCCTTCTTTCCATTTAACATACAAACATTTACATGGACATAAAATAATTAATTTCGAAACTTAGTCGCGACAACATTGATGTTCTACAACTGTCCCCCTGTTTCACCAACTAAAAATCAAACTGTCACCTTAAAATTCATCCTAGATCCCTTGGGCTACGTTACAGATCAGCTCGTCATAACAGATTATATTTAAAAAGTAGAATGTTGTTGTGAAACATTCGTTAGTTTTGCTAACTCACAACGAGACTATTATCCTCCAACCTAATTTAGAACGTGAGCTACGATACAGACAAGATTCTCAGCACGACCTACATTGCAATAAATAAAACTGAAGTAAAATAAATATTGCCGGCGTTCTACTTTCTCTCTGTTTACGTACGTAAGACGTCACAACCAACAACATGTCAGGTGTCAAAGCTTGAATTTCGGAAGTTATTGGTGTCTTTGCTTGCTTTATGTTCTTCCTCTGGAGTATGCTGTCAGTTTGTGTATGTAGGTAACCTTTATTTGAAGCTATTGTTTTGTGAGCATACGCAAAAGTTCTTGGGTAACCAGCTACTGCAGTAATGTTGACTCTAACGACCACAACGTCGCTGTAATAAATATTGCCTTCTATTGCTACGTTCGTCTGACGTAGCCATCGATATTCTCTATTACTTTCTGTAATCTGAAACAGATTGTTTAATATACTGAGAACAAAAATCGCTAGATGTTCCACAGAAGTCGTTGGTACGTATTATTATGAAAAATAAATTAACATATAAGGTACCTTGTTTATTTCCTTTTGTTACAAATGAATAAATACCACGAACAATCACTGAACAACAGACATGTTGGTGCTTGACATATTAGCTTTCTAACTATATATGATATGCTTCTTTAAAAATAGCAAAAATAGCAAAAGTTCCTCACCTCTATTTTTCATAGGTATTACTATACTTTAAAGTATCCGTCTGACCTGCATTGCTTTATGCCTGATTCTTACGCAACCCAGATAACGCACTGTTTTAGGTACTGTCGTTTGATTATACAGAAAAGTTACTACTACAGACCACTAGAGAAATCTGCTCCGTAAGGCTATCAGTTCAGATGGAAATTAATATCAAGGTAGTGCAAATATCAGAAAAAACGTTATTAGAGATGACGCGCTATTTAAAGCTTGTATACTTAAATTTATTACACTAAATGTTATTTCAAAAGGCAAGTCTAAGTTTTAAATCAGATGACTAAAATTTTTATACCGAAACACAGGACTCCAAACAAGCAATCATTGTTCCTCTTAACTAACCACTGCCACGAAATATCTTAAATATTGTTTCAGTCACAATGAAATGTCAGATATCGAAATTTATCGCAGTAACGAGATAACTGAAGCTCAAAGGAAGAGTCGAAATAATTTCCCCTCACCCTAACTCGAATCCGCCACCTATCGCCATCGTTCCCTAGCCAGGCGTAGAAGTTACATACGGTTTATTTCACCAGTAGCGAGAAATGCGCATGTCTTAATGACGAAAAGTTTTGTGTAGAGTGGAAGTCGAACCCTGCACATATCATCGTTGTTGACTACGCAGGAAGAGATGTAGCCTATCGAATTCTCTTTTATCAATAACTATGAATGGCCTATTTCAACCTGAAATGGTATGATGAAACGTTTTGTGTTTTATTGGGAGCCGAAACCAACGCCAATTGTTATTGTTGATAATGCACGGAGATATGTTAAAAAAATCATAATTATTTTTCACCTGTAGATCGGTGTGTGCATGCTACAACTTGAATTAACGCAAAGGAAATTTTTGTGGCCAACCAGGATTCAAACCCAGACACGCGCCTTTTCTTGGAAACCTTCAGGAGTTTGGAATCTTAAGGAAACACCGAAAAGACTGGAATGTATCATCCCAAATGGATCAGATCCGGCCAATCTGAAATCTGAATTCGAATCCCAGTCCAGCACCAATATTTTCCACGTCTCAAGTTCAAATACGATAACAAATACGTGCCCTGTGACCTTACCTCACGACTGGTTCACTACTAAAATAAAACAGATGTTTTAAGGAAGCGTACTGGTGACAGAGTTTCAACTTTCCGCGATTTCCAACTCTGTCAGAGTCCAACGTACAATTACTCTCCTCCAGTAGGTAGCGAAGGGACATATTTCTGAATGTGAAATAATTACCGTACATTGTTCAACTGCTGGTACCAAAGGTGAGTGGGGTCTGTGTGTGTTTGTTAGAAATGGTTGCCTGATGTGTGAATCGAACCCAGGCCTTAAGCATACGAAGCTAGAATGATTCCCACATATAAACGAACTGTGCACATAGTACTGGTTCATGATTTTGTGGTACTGAAGGATGTTCCACACTGGAGGAGAATTTGGATTGCCTGGAGGTTGGTTATAGCGTGTTAAAAACTTCCGTTTATTATTCATTCGTGTCCATATTCACCAGGTGCCTAGGCAGCCCAGTGTATACTTCCGATCACAGTGCGACTAGCTGCATAAACTGGCAACACGGTAGGGTTGGGAAATTTCTATAGGAAGTGTTGCGTTCCAATTGAGCTGCTGTGGTGTTGTCTGAATTTATGGCCTGGTTGTAAATCTGGCGCAATGTAAACGCAAAGGTAAACCGCATTTAGTCCTATATAACTGCGTAGGAAAGCGCTCAGTGACTTTTACTTATGCAGCATATTAATGTGAAGAATATAGATGTATGTAATCTTCCACGCCAAAATTTACCTGAGACACGGAGGTCGGTGCATAAATTGCTGGAGATTTTGTTTGGCGTATTGTTGTATTAACGTCATTTTTATTTAGAGTTATAAAATATTTTTGCGGTGACTAATGAATGTTGCATATTTGAAGTTTATGAAGATTGTTGTTTGAGTATTAGAAAATTGAGCCTTGAATGGGTACAAGATCTAACATTTATGACACTTTGTTGTCTTAAATAGAGGCTTCCAAACAGCTGATGTAATTGGAAACATTTATGCCATCTGTGGGGTAAATGCACCGAAGAAATCACGTCAAAAATAAAACTATTTTTGACGTGGTTTTAAATAGGGTCGTTCCTACGTGAATTAGTTGCCACATTTTAGAAGACCAGTGAGCTTTGATGAATGACGTTTTTACGATTTACTCCTATGGTCCACTCTTTTTCTGGGAAATGTGATGAGCTGCGACCATTAGAGCTTAGTGAGGCACTTGCATTCAGCGAGAAATATTTGGGGAAACAAAAGAGGAGGGGAGGAGATTAGCGTCTAATGTCCCTTCGACAACGAGGTCATTGGAGACAGTGCGCAAGCTCGGATCAGGAAGGAGGGGGAAGGAAATCAGCCGTGCCCTTTCAAAGGAACGATTCCGGCGTTTGCCTGGAGAGATTTAGGAAAATCACGGAAAACCTAAATCTGGATGCCCAGAAGCTGGTTTGAACCGCCATCCTCTCAAATGCGAGCCACTGTGTCACCTGAACAGTCGTCCACCCGAATGAGAGTCCAGCGTGCTAACCAGTGGGACACCTCGCTCGGTGGGGAAATCCGAAGAAAGTAAGTCTAGGGTTAAACGTCGTGTCGACTATGCGGTCATCGGAGATGAAGCACAAGCTTCGACTGGAAAGCATGTGGAAGGAAATCGACTGTGCCCTTTCAAAGGAAAGATCTCAGCATTTTCCTTAATCGATTTGTGGAAATAACGGAGAACCTAAATCAGGATGGTAAGAAGGGGATTTCAACAGCCATATGCAAGCTTCGTAAAAAGAAAAGAAAAATTGGTCCTCACAAAAAAATTATCTGACGCCAAGCCTAGTATGAGTCCTCAAAATGTAGCGTCATGCATCTGGTGGCACAAAGAAGATGTTTTGTGATAAGAACTGCATCCCAGGGGTGTGTCAATCGCAGTTGGCTTCTGTTCTCAACAATTGATATGCCTTGCGGGCGCAACGTGAGAAGAAGCGACCAAGGACAAATAATCAAATGCTGCTTCTGTACAAGAACGCCCGTTTGGACTCTGCTGATTTCACAAAAGAACCTATCCAGGAGCTTGGCTGGAAATCATTCCGTATCACGCTCATTCTTCTGATCAAGCGACCTCAGACGTTTCTCTTTTCTAGTGCCTTATCGAACAACCGCTAAGGAAATTTCTTTGTGGACAAAAATTACCTTCAAAATTGGATTGACCTCATCTTTATTTCTGAAGCAGTAGCTTTCCATAGGCGTCGAATCCGAAAACAGCCTGAGCATCATAAGACTGTTCAGTTAATGTGAAGCTATATATGGTAGCTGATTAATTTCACTTATGTTTTTCTGTAATATTCGATAAACCAACGAGGAATGATTTAAAATATGCACTGTTCTAATACAAATTACCAAATTTACCAAATTTAGTAAAACAAATAGTATCTGTAACATGAGGCTGCCCAAAACATCACGCATCAGCATTGTATTGTGCACTTTTGATCCCTTATGCTCTTTGGACCCCGATATGGTCTGTGTCAGTATAAAGCACTGTGCCCTATCCAGGAAGCATTTTGGGATTACCATGAAAATGTATAAACCTGTCACTGAGAGCAGACCCAAAAAGAAACCCAGTTAACAAATTATTCAGTACCACACATCATCAATCGAAATGTGTATTCACAAGAAACTAGAAAGTATGTTGGTATAAGCAGAAGATAGACGTTTTAACACGGGTGCAACGTCGCAGTCTCTTAAATTTTTCAGCTTTAGATCGACGGTGCACTAAAGCACGATTACAGTCACACACAGTTAAAATTTTCTTAGCGATTGCCGATATGGAAGTTTGTAGCTTGGTAGGAGAATAAGTAACAGCAGACAAGTTGTCTAGGTTTTTAGAGAGATTAGAAGATAGAGATAATGCGTTTACCCTATCACAAAGAGACCGCAATACCAATTAGCTAGCAATCCAGTACTGACTATAGTACGCCCTCATTGCCACAGTGATCGATAACACGATAATTCACAATAACACAAACGAAATTAGTTATAGATTACGTGCCGGGCGACCTTCCTGGAATAAAATTATAGCTTTGGCAACCTTAAGTTACACCTGAAGTGAGAAACATTCAGATTATTTATAGGAAATGATAAGAATATATGAACCAAATTAAGCAGTACAGTTCTGAACAACACCAGAAAATAAATCGATGGTCACATAGTTGTCAAAAGTATTCCATAATGTTGGCAATTCTCCATTGGACTAGCGACAGGAAGAACACGTTAGCTCAGCCAATGTGTGGGGCTGGCTAGCACTTGTTTCGAAGATGCAGCGGCATCGGCTGCCACCAGGTTGACTGGCAGCCAAAGTACCTAAGATATAGACCAATGAGTTTTATTCACATTTCTGTAACTTTGATTTAGTTCAAAACTGTAGTTACGAATATTATCCAGACTTACCGATTTTAACTGGAAAATCATAAATAAAGAGCAGGGGAAATTATTTGGGTACCCCTCCTTTTCAGTAGCTCTCGTTGCTATTGTTTCTTCCGTCTTACGCGCGCTGCACACTAAACAGCTCGTTTATCGGGAGTGGTTCACTTATTTAGAAACATCAGACGCTATTAATGTTATCTACGTCAGTACTCCACAAGCCATCTTACGGTGTGTGGCGGAGAGTAGTCTGTGCAACAAGTGACAATAAAGGGTCTTTCTCCCTATATATTCGTCGATTATGTCTATCATGAGTAAATAACGTTCTTTTTAATAATATACATTGAAAACAATTTTCCTTAAGAACTATTTCATTGGCAGCACCTCTAACATACAACAACAAAAATGAAGAGGAAATATGACACTGATTACAAAACGCGAACAGCCCCAAAGAAATTAATTTATCTCCAAATAATATATAGTTTCAAATCATAAAAAGAAATAGTGCGAGGACATCATGCACAATGACAAAAGAATAGGACTCAAAAAGCATTTAAGGAAATGAAACAAGTGAATGAGTACATTGTAATTTCGATAATGTTAGATAATGTGAGAGACTATATTGTTGATGACTAATTTATTTCTTACGTTTATCTATTGTATTCAATAAACTAAAGAAAAACACTGTAAAGCATACACTATACTAATAAAAATGAATAAATGAATTGAAACTTCCATTTTAAGCTTATGGCAAAAGACTCCTATAATAAAGAAATACTGTACCTGCAACACCGGCGACTCCAAATCATCACAAATTAGCAAGATATTACACACTTTTTGCCTAAGAACTCTATTGTCTGTATACACTCGACAGTTATTGTTGTGTCTAGACAAGACAGCCTAGACACAATGAGAGGAAGCCGAAAGGCACGCGCTTAAACTCACGCAGGCTGGCGTGAGGTCTGAAACAGGATACGTAATGAATGCTATAAAGAAAAGTACGTAGCTTCTGGAATACTTAACTTTAATCCACAATTGGTGAACATTGATCTTGTTGATACAGTATTATCATCTCAATATAACTTGGTGATGGCGCCTTGCTAGGTCGTAGCAAATGTAGCTGGAGGCTATGCTAACTATCGTCTCGGCAAATGAGAGCGTATTTGTCAGTGAACCTTTCCTTGCAAAGTCGGCTGTACAACTGGGGCGAGTGCTAGTACGTCTCTCTACACCTGCCGTATGGTGGCGCTCGGTCTGCGATCACTGACAGTGGCGACACGCGGGTCCGACGTATACTACCGGACCGCGGCCGATTTAAAAGCTACCACCTAGCAAATGTGGTGTCTGGCGGTGACACCACAGTTATACTGAAGTAACATTACAGGACTGCCATTGAAATATTCAAATATAGCAGCGGGGGAAAGACACATGACGATATCGAGTTAACAAATTATTCAGTGGCACAATTAAGTCAATACAATTTTTTCCTTATTAAAAAAAACTAATTATTATCTGAGCAGAAGCACGAAAAGCAGACTTTGTCAAGCGTGAATATCTGCAAGTTTTTCGCCTTAAGTTAGCAAGAAACCTTATATAAGAGAAATTTTCTAAATATTTATTTACAGATCATTGGTCGGCCTGAGTGTTGGTTCGTCACAGATGAGGTAAAAACCTAGTCTCTAGCGAGATTTGAATCAACACTTACCGCAGTATTCTCTTAGAAGTGCAAATACTTTACTGCTGAACTAGCAAACATTTGTAGGGAATACAGCTACCTCTTTGTCTTAGTGATGGCCAAGACAGGTAATTCACTACGCAAAAGACGAGAGTGGTTGTATTTTCAGCTTGGTACGGGCATACTGGACTCACAAACATGGATCTCCGAACTCTATGTCATCCCTTAAGTGAGAATCACTTACTATGTTTCATCAAAATGACAATCAAATATCAAGTAAATATAGCAGCATAATTCTTAGACATTCCAGGAAGTAAGTCAAAGGTCTTAGTGTTGACAAAAATATTCTGAGATGATGTCATGTCTCTAGCTAGCGTCACGAAAAATACGTTTCCACAGTTGAGCCCTTTACTGAGCGTCTCCTACTTGAATGTTTAAGACATGGAGCAGGCAGCCACCGATTTGACCAAACCAACAGGCCAGTGAATTTTCTTCGCGTTTCTGTGGAAAACGGAAATGAGCGTACGGCATTGTGGGCCGGGAGTCCCCCATTCAGGGAAGTTCGGCCGCTGAGGGCAAGTACTTATTGCATTCGACGCCACATTGGGCGACTTGCGCGTCGGAGTTTGGGATGAAATGATGATGAGGACAACACAACACCCAGTCGCTGAGCGGAGAAAATCTCCTGCCCCAGCCGGGAATAGAACCCGGGCTCCTTGGTATGGCTTTCCGCCGCGCTGACCACTCAGCTAACGGGGGCGGACTTCGCATTTCTGTAACTAGGGATCAGAGGTAAAGTATACCTATGAATAATTTTCAGATTCAACAACTACAAACTCAATACCATAAATTAAGATAAGGAGGAATTATTGGAGTATCTCTTCTCTTCAGCAGCTGTTGTAATAATTTTTTTTCCTGCCTTACATTTACCGAAACCCTCGTTCGTTGGACAAAGCTCAACACTGACCTTTTGTTGTGTCATTATAACCCACAATTAACTCTCACAGGGAAAGAATTATGTAACTATATGATAACTGCATCAGCACTCCAGGAACTCACTCACACACTATGCAGGCACCCAATCTTAGATGGCAAATAAGTTATTTATGCATTCTATTGTTCACTTATATGGATATAAATTCCTACTAGAACTAAATACCTGTTGCTGTAAAGATTCATACTGACAGCAGATTAACTGACAGATAAACAAATTTCTTGGATAACATATAATATACCGAAATGACCAACTGCCTGTTGACTTCTGTCTCGTGTTCTTCGGCCGATGTTTGTTTGATTATTTTTCTGACGTTTCACCAGCACGAGTGGCTGGCATTGTCAAAACTTCACCCTCTATTACTGGTGGCCGACTGATATGAGCAATGGAGGGTGAAGTTTTGACAATGCTAGCAACTCGTGCTGGTGAAACGTCAGAAAAATCATCAAACAGACGTCGGTCGAAGAACCTGAAACAGATGTCAACAGGCAGTTTGTCAGGTGGCCACGAAAGCCTTAAGGATTTTGTATACTGAAATAAACTGACTGCGAACTGAACCACATAAGTCGAAACAAGGCATTTGGAGTAGACAACATTCCCACAAAATTACTGTGATCCTCGAAAGAAAACTGCTGCATTTGATATGCAAGATACATAACATAGGCAAAATACCGTCATACGTGAAGACGAACGTAATAATTCCAATTCTACAGGTGGCAGTTGCTGACAGATGAGAATATTACCAAACTATCTGTCTAATAAGTCATGGTTCCAAAATATGCAAATTATTTACAGAAGTATCGAAAAACTAGTATAAGCTGAGATCAGGAAAGATCAGTTTGGAATCCAGAGAAATGTAAGAACATATGATGTAATACTGACCCTATCTTAGAATATACGTTGAAGAATGGCAAACTTGCAGTTCTAGCATTTGTCGATTTTGTGAAAACATTTGACAATGCTGACTGGAAAAAACAAAGAAATTCTAAAGGTATCACAGATGAAATACAGAGATCGGAAGTATATTAACACCTTTTATAGAAACCAGACTGTAGTCGAAGGACATAAAGTGCAGCAGTAGTTGAGAAGGAGGAGAGAGAGTGTCGTAGTTTATTCCTGATGTTATTAAATCTGTGCACTGAGCAGCCAATTAAGGATATCATGGAGAAATTTTGAAAAAAATTAAAGTTCAGAGAAAGGAAAAACAAAATTTAAGGTTTCCTGTTGACATTATAATTCTGTGAGGAACAGCAAAAGACCTGGAAGAGCAGCTGAGTAGAACGTATACTGTCTTGAAAAGAGGTTATAAGATAAACATAAAAAAGTGTAGAAACGAGGACAATGAAATTATTCGAATTATATCAGGTAATTCTGAGGGAATTAGACTGGAAAATAATACACTAAAAGTAGTAGATGAGTTTTGTTATTTAATCAGCGTTATAAGCGAATATGAACGGAGTAGGGAGGTTGGAAAAACCAGGGTGCTATGGCATGAAAAGCATTTCTGAAAAAGAGAAACTACACTGTGCAAAATAATTAAAAGTCACTTTTTGCACACTTCATAATTGTGTCCCATTGAAACGCAGAAGTTTGAAATTTGACTCAAAGGCGCCTACAACCTTCCTTTGTAATGCAACAAAAGCGTGGCGCCCTGCACTGTCACCCTCGGGCTCTGCGAGGCTTCATGCAGCATCGTGCCGATACATGAGGAAAAAATGTCAAAAGAAGTTCATGTGTGGTTTGAGGTGGGTTAATGACATCAAACTGTCACCAAATTTCGCCACAATTCTACCCAACGTCTCCGTGGATATTATTACACGATGGGAAGGTAGTCACTATACTTTGTTAACAACATTTCACCTCTTCTCTTGACGCCTTTGCGATAGAAATCCGAACCACGGACCCCAGTGTCGAAGTCACGCTGTTTTCTTATTAGTGACCGAGGAAAACATTTCAACACAGCGCCGCTCACTATCGACGCAGATAGGCCTTAGGGGGTGGCTTGGAGTGCGGCAATGAAGCCACACCTTCCCTTAGGGCTTTTATTTCTACATATTTCCCGCCTGAAAATGACAGTTCACAGTGCTATGAGCAACAAGGTGACGTTATTGACAACGTTTGACACCGCTGACACCCCTCGGATGATTCAAACGATATCTAAGGACAACCACATTGAACGAGATCACACCCGTTTGGAGAATAGCGGGACCGCAATTTTTGCTCTGGTGCACAGGGTGGAAGCTCCAGGGATCTCCCAAAACCATTCGAGAAAATCTGAATTGATCGGAAGCAGCAAAGGGCGTTTATGCTTTTTCAGCCTTTCTGTTTCGCGCCCTCCTGTGACGTAATGACGAGGGATACGACAAGGACACACGTGGCCGAAGTTCCCTCTTAAGACTTTCCAGTTCGCCAATACTCACGTCGTCCTGGTAAATTCACTTGATATTTTTTGTAATTTTCAGTAAATAACATCAATGATTCTCACTTAAGGTGCCTAAATTATTGTTTTATTTCAGGAACGCCGTTTCACACATATCTACAACTAGTCTCACATTTTACATCGCACATTATCTGCTTTATTGATCACTGTGCTAATGAGATATACTGTAGTCAGTACTAGTTCGCTAGGTAAGTGGTAACCTGACTGCTTTTTGAAAGTGAAGATGCATTAACTCTAGGTTTCAGTCTCGCTGGAGACCTATACAATTTGTCTGCTTTTAATTTCTTCTCTTATCGAGCTACAAGCTTCCAGATCGAAAATCAGTAAGGAAATCTTAACTTCTCCACCTTACGCCTTATCACCATCTTAGTTTGGTACTCTCTAGATCTAAAGACTAAAAATTTAAGAAACTGTGACCCTGCACCCTTTTTGAAACTCATATTTTTCTGCTTATACCGACATACTTTTTAGTTTCTTGTGAATACACAATTCGATTGATGATGTGTTGTGGTGAATAATTTGTTAACTGGGTTTGTTTTTGGGTCTACTATTATTGTGAGGTTTATACATTTTCACCGTTACTCCGAAATGCTTCTTGGGTATGACACAAGATTTTACTTAGACTCAGACCATATGCCGTCAAAAGAGCAAAACATCATGCTAATGCGTAATGTTTTGGGTAGGTTCATGGTAAGGATATTATTTGTCTTATTACGAGGGGAGCTCAATAAGTAATGCAACACATTTTTTTCTGAAAGCAGGCTGGCTTTTTGTTCAGGATCTAATACTCCATATTATTCTCCACTCTTCTGGCTACAAAATCCTACCTTTGAAGATAATATCCGTTCCATGCGACGACCTTAGACCACCTCAATGAGAGAGCTTGTATGTCAGCATGGTACCATTCCCATGGTCGACGTCGAAGCTAACGTCTTGCTGCATCAATAACCTCCACATCACCCACATACTGCTTCCCGCAGACTGCATCCTTCATTGGGCCGAACAAATGGAAGTCGGAAAGTGCGAGATTCGGGATGTAGGGTGGACGAGAAAGAATAGTCCAATGAAGTTTTGTGTGCTCCTCCCGGATTCACAGACTTGTGTGTGGCCTTGCGTTGTCAAGGAAAAAGGGAAGTTCGTTTTGCATTTTTGTGACGACGAACACGCTGAAGTTGGTTCTTCAATTTCCAGAGGGTAGCACACTATACTTCATAGTTGACTGGTTCACCATGAGGGAAGATATCAAACAGAATAACCTCTTCAGAGTCGCAGAAGACCGTTATGGCTTTACCGGAGGAGGGTGCGGTTTTTAACTTTTTCTTTGGAGGAGAGGTGGTGTGCGCCACTCCATGACTTGCCATTTTGTTTCCGGTTCGAAGTGATGAACCCTGTTTCATCGCCTGAGACGATATTCGACAAAACATTGTCACGATCAGTCTCGTAATGCTATTCCGCACAAGTGGCCCTTCGTTGCTCTTAATGGTCTTCTGTTAGGTGGCGAGAAACCCAGAAGGCACACACCTTTAAATGCCCCAAAGGGTGGACCAGTATGTCAGCACTACCGATAAAGATGTCCAGTTGAGCAACAAGGTGTTTCATTCTGATCCGTTGATCACCTCAGACGAGAGTATCCACATATTCCAACATTACAGGAGTCTCAGCTGTGTGCAGCCAACCAGCACGCAGACAGGTTTACGTGATCTCGTTTCGATGATGAAGGTGTCTCACACAATGGCTCACTGTGCTTTTGTTCAATATCAGGTCCCTGTAGGTATTCTGCAAGCGCCTATTCATTTTAGCTATGGTCTGGTTATCCACCGAAGGAATCTCAGTGATAACTCTCCTGTTAGAACGCACCTTTAGGACTTGGTGTCCCTTGCATCAGTTAATAGGTGGGCATATACAGAGTGGAACAAACAAGGACCTCAAATTCATACCTCCTCTCAAATCTCAACTGATAATGAAACTTCTATTTCCCTGGGAACAGAGGGTATCGTACTATCGACGTATCTATAAAATGACGAACCCATCCAAATAGGAACTGGCACATAGCAAGCCATATCGCAATAGGTGGTGGAGGGATGGAAGCAGTTAAGAGTAAGGTAAGTGTGCGAAGGCCAACAAGACACCAAAGTATAAGCCCACTTATTAAGGAACACACTGGTGCAGAAAGGGGCAACAATTGTGAGCAAAAAAGGAGCTGTTAAATAGCCTCATACTATAAATCAATCATGGAATGGAACATACTAAATCAAAACCCTGTAAATAATGAGGGAAACTAAGGCGATAAAACAAACAATGTAGTAGCACTGGCCTACATACGCCATGAGTTCTACATACGCCAGGAACCACACAGTACAATTGTGACCCACAACAGTAGCACATAAGATACTCAAAACTCACAGCAATCATCCAGTTCAGAATCCATAAAAACCATAAAATACACGTATATGACAAGGACATCATAAAATTCCCCAGAAGGTGTATATACTAAACCAACCAAACATAACTCATGAGACGCTACAATCTGGAACTGTTCGACTGCTACGGTCTCAGGTTCGAATCCTGCCTCGGGCATGGATGTGTGTGATGTCATTAGGTCAGTTAGGTTTAAGTAGTTCTAAGTTCTAGGGGACTGATGACCTCAGATGTTAAGTCCCATAGTGCTCAGAGCCGTTTGAAGCATAACTCATGAGATGCAGTCAATAAATATCGAATACCCCACATGCGATCTGGGGAATATGTCAGTTTGGGTCTAAATCCACAATGGATCAACAGATAGGCGGCTCACAGAGGGCAGTGGTCACGATGTATTGGCTCATCAGTATATATCATTAGAAAATACTTTTTCAAGTTGTGGCTTCGGATACTACGAGGCATATACGAAAGGTAAAGGCACTTTGCAAATATTTAAATGTCGGCAGTTCAGAACAAAGATGTACAAATAAAGCAGCATCTACTGAGTGTTTAGGAAGCCTCAGAAAGAACTGTTTTGATTTAGTAGTCATTTGACTATGGATGAAAGTAAGCAACAATGGGTTCGAAAATCGTTGCACTAGCGAGTTGAGAAGTGCGTGGTGTAATATGATTTTGTTTGCAAAAATATCTACAGTTGCTCATATTCATCAGTAAGATGTGCCTAGTTCATGGTCTCGCAGTAATGAGTGCAGGAAAGTTGGAAATGGTATAAAATCTTCAAGTCCGCAGCTCGTGGTCGTGCGGTAGCGTTCTCGCTTCCCACGCCCGGGTTCCCGGGTTCGATTCCCGGCGGGTCAGGGATTTTCTCTGCCTCATGATGACTGGGTGTTGTGTGATGTCCTTAGGTTAGTTAGGTTTAAGTAGTTCTAGGGGACTGATGACCATAGATGTTAAGTCCCATAGTGCTCAGAGCGATTTTTAAAATCTTCAAAAGCGGCCGTAAAAGCACCCTGATGAAGAGCTGAGTGGCAGATCGATGAAATCATAGACAAGTAGAGCAAAATCTGCGATCTGACAGAAATTGACGCTTGGTGCTCTGACGAATTACGACACATCACTAGTTGCACGAATGCCACGAAAATACTCGGATGTCACTATCGATGTGCACGGTGGGTTCTTAAAATTCTTATCTAGTCGACCATCAGTAACACCAAACGGCGACACGCGGAGGAGTGTTTTTGAATCACTGTCGGCAAGATGTAAATGGTTTGTTTATTCACATCGTTATGGTCACAGATACGTTGATATTCTACGCGAACGGAGAATCAAAAGAAAAGTCAAATTAGCAACGTTGCTCAAGTTCGAAAAAATTGAAAAAATCAGTCTCCTGACCCGAGTCGAAAAACAATGGATACCGTTTTCCGGAAAGAAAGAGGCATTCTTTAGGTTGATTTCGTGTAACGTGGATCAAGGTTGACATTTTCGTAGACGAGAGTGGGGGACTACGAATTACACTCAGCCAAGTCCGTGAACCAGAATAGAGATCGTTTAAGTGGCACACGGATTCGATTCGTGTCTCACACACTTGTCTGACTTACAGACCAGTAGCTCATGATCTGCGAGTTACTCTATACGAGCAGGTCATAATGATTATGTAAATAGTGGAATGTACATGCATGCTACTCTCAATCCTCTTGAAACAGAGGAACACAACCTCTTCTATTCGCGCGTGGTTATTTGTCTTGTAATTAACTGTCGACTCACGCTAAAATTGTAAAAGTCAATGTAAATCATAAAATTTTTTCGAGTTAACAGCTCGATAGTTCTTTTCAAAGAACACACTGTAAACGAAAGTCAGTGAAGCTCATAATAAACTAGATCGAATTCGGAAGTGTTTGCTCTTTACTTCAGTCAAATACTTGCGCGGACAGAATACATTTAAGGTTTTCTTATGTCGGTGACACATATTTCCTTTGAAACTGATGAAAATTTGACCGTGATATGACATTCAGCTTTCTGGAAGAAAACCAGTATTTGTGCGAGAATGGATTATTAATGGGTAATTTCATCTCAGGCCTGCGAAAAGTTATCTCACTGAAATTCTACCGTAAGGAGCTGTTTTGGAGGCAAATGTCGCACAGTTCCATATTAAATAGTAATGCTGGCTGTCATATCAACTGTGTCCGCCCATCTACGTGCTGACGATTTACAGTATTTTGCCTGTTCCTTGACTTGTCCGTCACAGAAAATTTATGTAATTTCAGTGGCCTTTTTAACGTGTTTCGGGTGTTGACTCCGACAGACTTTTGTAAAAAATGGTGTAAACTGTGGTTCCGAAAGTTGCACCTTTTCGCAACGGAAAATAATTTTCTTCTGTCTCTAGGAATCTCCAAAGTCGCCAAATATAGTAACCCTATCTAGGTGTAACTAATTTATGGCTCCCTAATACTCTGTTAAAAAAATATATCGCATATTAATGTAAATTTGTCTGATGTGATGCTTAATATCAGAACAATTATCTGAACACCACATTAAAAGCGAACATGAATTCCATAAATGAAATCATTTCCCAAACATTAGTTTGACGAGATTAATCAAATGAAATGTAGTGAACTGTTGACACTGAAAACAGTAGAGACCGAAAATAGTCTATACAGTACGCTGACAAGAATAATTTATTCGTTATAAATTGATTTTGAAAGCCTTCCCTCCTTTGATTACTTTAACCTGGTGCTCATATGATAGTGTGACTCTGATTTTTATGCCCTGAATACGAGGGGTGTCCAGAAAGTAAGTTCCGATCGGTCGCGAAGTGGAAACCACTGGGAAAATCCGGTAAAGCTCTGCACAAATGTGTTGGACAGTGTCTCTAGTATGCCTGTTGATCGTGTCGCGTCGCTCTTTTCAGTTTTGAGTGAACAGTGAACACGTTAAGATGCGATGGGAATAGCATCTCCCGTCAAGTATGAGGGCTTGGTTAGAGATTTCGCCTGTGTCATGCAGCCCACATAACACAACTGTCGAGCAGTTCCTTCTTCATGCCAATATACAACGAAAAGAACCCTTATTCTCCATCAGCTGAAAGGCAATGTAGTTGACAATTATGTAAACGCAGTGCAAATGTGCAAAGCCAGCAACGATCTGACCATAATCCGAAACAAAGTCAGCTGGATGAGTCCGTTTCACTATCACAAGACAAAGCGTCTGTCCAAGGAGAGAAGTCGCCACGTCCAGTCGTCACAACAGTGGGATCAGCAGCAGAGCGTCCCTCCGTGCTTTCAAACACCAATATGCCTCGCAGCATTCTGATTGGCCGAAGCCTGACAAAGATCGTTCGTCCCGTGAAGATATGCGTTGCTGTTCCTACGCAGAGGTGCACTGCGCTGTCAGACAGATTGGTGACTGCAGAACTTTGAGGCTGACAAGTAACTATCTTAGGCAGCACAGATGCGCTGATGACAGCTGTTCACGCCAAAGCAGACGCTTTTCAACTTGAATTCACTTAGCAATTATAAGTCAGGCAGCAGCCGCCGGCCAAGACAGAGCAGCAACAGTGATGTAAGCGATTTTGTGACGTTTTACGAGCTCCTAACAAGTAACGAATTATATAGTTTCAACTGTGTACTTTGTTAGTTTAGTTTTTAATTTCTGCGTGTTTATTTAATATTTAATTGAAACAGTTCATGCGTTTTCGTCTATGTCTACAGTAGAGTTCCGCAGCACGTGTCGATAGTCCATCGTCTTTAGTATGGATAGGGGCTGTGATTACTGTGTGCGGATACGAGACCAATTAGTGACACTTCACTCCCAGCTCCGGGCTGTGTTGGCTTCGGTCAGACAGCTTAAGGCTGCGATGGATGGTATCACTTTTGAGGGCCGGCCATGGGGATCCAGTGGACGTCCTGCACGACCCACGAGTCCGCCTTCCGGTCCGCACCGGCCGCCAGCAAAGTTACTGCTCAGATTGAGGTTGAATGGGAGGTAGCCTCGGGGCGTGGCAGGCGGCGAAAGACTTCCCTAGGGACCGAATGCAAGACCTCCCTAGTTTATCTGGCAAACATAGACAGCCCCCCAGCCAGATGCAGTCGCTTGTCCCGTTTCAGAGGAAACCTCTCAGCCTGCAAGATACAGGCAGTTACGGAGGATGGGATTATTGGTAGCGGGAGTTCCAATATGAGGCGCGTTATGAGGCTCCTTAGGTACATGGCTGCCAAGGAGGGGAAGAAAGCCAGATGTGGAACGGGTCTTTCTGGATGCCATGAAGAGCACAGGATGCAGCCAACTGCAGGTGGTGTCTCACGTCGGTACCAATGATGTGCGTCGCTTTGGATCAGAAGAGATTCTCTCTGGTTTCGAGCGGCTATCAGAAGCGGTAAAGGCTGCAGGTCTTGCCGGCGAGATGAAGGCAGAGCTCACCATTTGCTGTATAGTCGACAGGACCGATGGCGAACCTCTGGTACAGAGCCGAGTGAAGGGTCTGAATCAGAGGCTAAGACGGTTCTGTGACCGTGTAGGCTGCACATTCCTCGACTTGCGCCATAGGATGGTGGAGTTTCGGGTTCCGCCAAACAGGTCTCCATTTCGCACAGGAGGCGGCTGCACGGGTAGCGTGTGATGTGGGCTGGGCTTTTTTGTTTTTAGGTTAGAGGCTCTCGCGGAAACACAGAAAGGGTTTCAGTCTCAAAGGATGCAGGCTGAACACAGAAAGAACATAGATCTACGAACCATCGATATCACAGTTGTAAATTGTTGTAGCTGTGGTTGGAATGTACCAGAGCTCCAAACACTAATAGAAAGCACTGGTGCTCAAATCGTTATAGGCACTGAAAGCTAGCCAAAGCTGGAAGTAAGTTCAGCCGATATTTTTGCGAAGGACTTAACGGTGTTCAGAAAGGTTTGGCTAAATACAATTGGCGGTGTTGTGTTTGTTGCTGTTAGAAGCAGCTTATCCTGTAGCGAAATTGAAGAACGTAGTTTCTGTGAATTAGTATGCGTAGAGGTCGTTCTTGGCAACCCGAAAAAAATAATAATTAGATCCTTTTACCGACCTCCCAATTCATATCATACAATTGCTCAGAGTTTCGAAGAAAACTTGAGTCTAATTTCGAACAAGTACCCTGCGCATACAATTATCTACCTTTGTTACATTACCCAAAAAGGCTAATGCCAAAACTTGTAATGATCACCGTACAATAAGCTTAATGAGTCACACCTTAAAGATATTTCTAAAAGTTATACACCAACGAATATACAAAAAAGTAGAAGAAGGTATAAGTGAAACACAATTCGGTTTTAGAAGTTCCCTCGGTACAAGAGAAGCATTGTTTGCTTTTAACATATTAGCGCAACGATGTATGGAGGTTAACCAGCCACTATATGTGTGCTTCCTGGATTATAATAAAGCATTTGACAAAGTTCGTCATGATCATCTCATAGAATTGTTAGAAAAGAAAACACTTGATAAGAAAGACATCCGCATTATATATAACCTCTACTACAATCAAACCGCAACCGTGAAGGTAGAAAATGAGTTATCGAATGATATAGAAATAAAGAGGGGTGTGAGACAAGGTTGCGTTCTCTCACCCTTATTGTTTAATATGTATTCAGAAGACATAATCCAGGCAGCTCTATCAGATGAAATAGCTGGCATTAAAGTGAATGGGCTAAACATTAACTATGTTAGGTTTGCTGATGACACTGCACTACTAGCTGGAAACCTCAAAGATCTACAATTACTTCTTGACAAAGTCGCAGAAAAAAGTGAAGAATTTGGCTTGACTCTTAACGTAAGCAAGACTAAGTTCATGGTGATATCTAAAACACACCAACAAGAAAATCTTACAATCAATAGGGAAAGAGTCGATCAAGTACGTAAATTTAAATATCTCGGAACAATTGTAAATGAGGAGATTGAAAGCTCAGAAGAAATTAAATCGAGAATAGGACAGGCCAGAAGTATCTTTAATAAGATGAAAAATGCATTCTGTTCGAGAGACATTTGTTTAAACACAAAAATGAGGTTGCTAAGATGCTATGTATTCTCAAAATTATTATACGGAATGGAAGCGTGGACATTGAAAAAGAAGGACATGAACAGTTTAGAAGCTTTTGAAATGTGGGCATATAGAAGAATACTTAGAATTAGTTGGGTGTCGAGGATTACTAATCAAGATGTCCTAAGAAGAATGGGAAAGGAAAAAGAATTAATTAAAACTATTAAAGTAAGGAAGCTACAATATTTAGGCCATGTTATTAGGGGAGTAAATTACAAAATATTGCAAATAATACTAGAAGGGAAAATTTGTGGGAAGAGAACGAGGGGTAGAAGACGGACATCCTGGATTGACAATTTAAAAAATTGGTACAACTGTTCAACGTCAGAACTCCTTAGATCAGCCAAATCAAGATCAGAAATTGCCATGATGACAGCCAACCTTCTTAGAGGAGACGGCACATGAAGACGAAGTTACTTTAATTTACTCTCCATATGCTGGTGAAAACAGATGCTGAAATCCGGAGGTACTCATGAAACAACATCCGAAATTGTGCTATGCACATTCTCTGAAAATTATTTCGAGCAGCTAGTTCATGAATAGTAAACGGCTGTGCAAACACACTTGATCTCTTAGCAACAAATAATCCTGAGCAACGGACACAGGTATTAGCGAACATAGGGTTGTCGTAGCGAGACGGAATACCAAAACTCCCAAATCCTCCAGAATAAACGCAAAATTGACCTATTCAAAAAAGCATATAAAATTCACCTGACAGCTTCCTGGGAGACAGTCTCCACGCCTTCCAAATTAACGATGTAAGTGTAGGCCAGATGGGGTTTGAATTCAAAGAAATAGTATCGACATCAATTGAGAGATTTATACCAAATAAAATAACAAAGGACGGAGCTGATCCCCCATGGTACACAAAAAAGGTCAGAACACTGTTTCTGAAAAAAACGAAAAGAACATGCGAAATTTAAACGAATGCAAAAATCCCCAAGATTGGCGATCTTTCCCAGAAGCTTGAAATTTATCATGGACGTCGATGTGAGATGCTAATAACATTTTTCACAAAGAAACTTGTCTCGAAACCTGGCCGAAAGCATAAAGAGATTCTGGACGCATGTAAAGTATGTTGGTGGCAAGGCACAATCAGTGCCTTCTCAGCGCGATAGCAATTGAAATACTACCGATGACAGCGCTGTACAAGCAGAGTTACTAACCACAGCCTTTCGAAATTACTTCACCAAAGAAGACGAAGTAAATATTCCAGAATTCGAAGCAAGAACAGCTGCCAACATGAGTAACTTCAACTAAATACCTTGGAATTACAATTAAGAACTTAAAATGGAACGAACACAAAGAAAATTTTGTGTGGAAGGCAAACCAAAGACTGCGGTTTATTGGTAGAACACTTCCCGTAGATTAGAAGAGGGAACAAATCTACTAGAGATTGCCTACACTAGGCTTGTCCGTCCTCTTTTGAAGTACAGCTACACAGTGAGGGATCTTTACCAGACAGGGTTAACAGAGTACATCGAGAAAGTTCGGAGAAGGGCAGTGCGTTTTGTATTATCGAGAAATAGTGGAGAGAATGTTACGGACATAATACAGGATTGGAGTGGACATAATTAAAACACAGGCGTTTCTCCTAATGCGAAAATATTTTGTTAACCCTGCCTACATAAGGAGAAACGATTATCATAATAAAATAAGAGAAATCAGAGCTCGCACGGACGGATATAAGGGTTCTTTTTCTGCGCTCACTGTTCAAGAGTAGAATAATAGAGAATTATTGTAAAGGTGATTCGCTGAACCATCTGCCATGCCCTTAAGTGTGATTTGCAGCGTATCCGGGTAGATGTAGATATAGTTGTAGATGTAGATGTAGAACGAAAGAAATCAACATCGTGTGTGTTAACAGTACGTGCGGTTTTAGGCGCTGCAGTCCGGAACCGCGGGACTGCTACGGTCGCAGGTTCGAATCCTGCCTCGGGCATGGATGTTTGTGATGTCCTTAGGTTAGTTAGGTTTAATTGGTTCTAAGTTCTAGGGACTGATGACCTTAGATGTTAAGTCCCATAGTGCTCAGAGCCATTTGAGCCATTTTGTTAACAGTATAAGGTATCATTCCCTCTAGAATTAAATCCTGACTTAGTGCTTAGATTACTATCACTAAAACAAGATAAGTGAGATTTATCGTGTGTTCTTTGAAGAGCGCGGATCAAAAGAAAGCAATTCAATTTCTTTGAGTTTTTTCAATGTATAGTAATGCACTTCCGAAATCCTTCAAAGCTTTCCACATAGGCAGAACAGTATATTGATCTCTAACGATCACTTCGTTCAACTTGATATTCTTAACACTCTCTGCTCCACGTGGTTCACTACTCGTCTTTTACCTTTGCGAGGGTTACTGGTCGATTTTCTCCACTTGCATTTCATGAGCTCCAAACCACCCCTAGAACTGTTTTACAGTCAGATCCTTCTACCAGTCAGCTTCAGGAGTGTAATTCAGGCATTTCCATTGACTATTTCCCATTTCTGTTATAAGAACTTTTCAAGAAAGTACTGCTTCCTTCCAGGAGCTGCAGAAATTTACTTCTACCGTGACAATGGAAAATACTGGACTTCAAGGGAAAATTTCTCGCCTTAAAGCCTCTCTAGTAAGTTTAGACTTCAACACATTCAGGAGAATTAAGGGAAGAACAGCTCATTATCTTCAAGCCGAACAAAAGTCCTCTTCGCCATCTGCTAGAAACTGGCCGTGGCGTCCACATTAGTGTACAGCATGAGTGGACAAGTGTGGAAAGGAAATGTTACGCTACACAACTGTGAAAATATAGAAACAGAGAAGATATTCTGTACATTTAGTAAATGGTGCTGTTGAAACTTTAGTGCCAGTAAGGAAACTACCAATGTGTATCTTGTCCCACAGTAAAAATTAAAATAAAAAACCTCCTTTATAATTGTTTAGTTATAATGTCGTCGATAAAACGGACAGTATTTCAAACTGTTAATTATTTAAGTGCTTGCCACTCTATTCGCCATTAAAAAGTAAAGGTGTTTTATTTGTATGGCCATGGCGACTCTAATTTCGTTTTTGTTTGCGAAGTAAAGTGGCCTGTCACTGTCCTCTCTATGACGTCGTAAGGCACGATCCCTTATGTATGACGAATTAGTGATGGCGTCACATTCCATGCCCCTTTTCGATGACATCATCACGATGGTGTACTGTGGGAAATTTAAAATTGGCAGTGTTGTGACTTGGCGAGACAGCCAAGCCACTACGAGGTAGCCGAAAGGCACGCGTTTAAGCTCACGCAGGAGGGCGTGAGGTCTGGAAAATGACAAGGTCTTTATAGTAGCAAAAATAGTACGTAGCTTCTGGAAAACTTAACTTTAATCCATAATTGGTGAACATCGGTCTGACGGTACATGCATCACAAGATAAATAGCAAATGATAATGGCGCCTTGCTCGGTCGTAGCAAATGACGTAGCTGAAGGCTATGCTAACTATCGTCTCGGCAAATGAGAGCGTAATTTGTCAGTGAACCATCGCTAGCAAAGTCGGCTGTACAACTGGGGCGAGTGCTAGGACGTCTCTCTAGACCTGCCGTGTGGCGGCGCTCGGTCTGCAATCACTGACAGTGGCGACACGCGGGTCCGACGTATACTACCGGACCGCGGCCGATTTAAAGGCTACCACCTAGCAAGTGTGGTGTCTGGCGGTGACACCACAGGCAGTAAATTTAAATAAGTAAACATGACAATGGGCAATAAGATAAAAAACTGAAGATGGCAATGGGTGGTAAATTTGAATGATTGAAGACGGCAGTGGACACTGAATTGCATATTTTTGGAACCAATCACATTGTCTATTCGCTCTCTCTCTCTCTCTCTCTCTCTCTCTCATACACACACACACACACACACACACACACACACACACACACACACACACACAAATGTTTATGTCAATTACTGTAGCCTCATTAGTAAATTTCATTGCTTTTGTGGTCTACTCGTTTTCGTGCATTTTTTTTATGTTAAATATTATATTGCCTTGCCGGTAAATTTCATCTGTCTCTTTTTTCACATTCCACTACTGTTTATGCTAAAATTGTGTACCGTCTCATCTTCAGCAAGTTTAATTTCTGTATTTGTAATGTACTACAGATGTAGTGGGAAGGAAAAAACTGATACAAAAATAGGGTAGATATTACATTTGTTATAAACAAAAATTATATTTCAAATAAAATGGTTGGCTCTGAGCACTATGGGACTCAACTTCTGAGGTCATTAGTCCCCTAGAACTTAGAACTAGTTAAACCTAACTAACCTAAGGACATCACACACATCCATGTCCGAGGCAGGATTCGAACCTGCGACCGTAGCGGTCTCGCGGTTCCAGAGCATTTAAAATAAAGTTGGACTGTGGACACACAAAAATCACATTTATCTTTCTATTGCTGTGCAAATTTCATTTTACGTTTTCGTACAAATGACTTTGTGTATGAGAACTAAATACTCCTGCAAATTAAAAACAGATTCGTAACAATTCTCTTTTAGAGAGCGAACATTAACATCTGCTATAGTTGCACTACGTGACATTTTATGAATAGGAATTGAAATTTTATACAGACAGTTTTCTAATCTGTACATATGAAAAGAAAGGTTAGTTCGTATCTATTTTCGAAATCAACTGTGTCCATGTTATTCGGTCTTTCATGCACAGAGTGATATTGTTAAGAATGTCAATTTCACCTTAATTGATATCTGAGAATCTTGACAGTAGATACATTCTGCAGTCTTTCAGATAGAATAAGTACACCAGCTCCACATTCTGTGTTGACACATCTTGCTCTCAAGGCTGGGTGCCCCTCACTCTCCTCCAATGCCGAAAGTCTTTCAGTACACTCTGTGCATTCGCCATTGCGTAGTTGCTTCTTGCTCTGCAACATGGACGTAAAACAGTTCCTGTTATATTGATATGAGCACATTGTACTCTTTATTTTTGCCACTAGCGAGGTTTTCTGTGTTCAGCATTAGGCACAGCTGGATAATGGTCTGAAATTTAGACCAATATACTATATCTACTAATGACAGTAAGAGATTATATTAATGTTGAATTTAACGTTCTTTTGCATACTGATTCACTGTATTTGTTGTGGATGATAGAATAAATGATAAAATTACTTCACATTAAAATATTCACTTAATTACTTTATATAAAATAATGTTTTCTTAGCTAACTTAACTATTGCATTATACGCAATTATAAATATTGTTACCAACGGAGTAAGTTTCAGTTTTTTGACAGAAATTATGTAATGCTGTGAAATAAATGCCAGATTTATCTGCATCCTCCTTCAGTGATGGACGAGCTGTTATTTCTTTTGACAGTTGTTGCTTCTTTCGCCACATTGCTCTATGTTTCTTTTGGTGTTGTGCCTCTATTTGGCTTATTTTACTACTTTCTCACGTTGCTTTCACAAAAAGTGAAGCTGGTCTTCAGTCTTTTGCAGTCCTTCAGGTGGGCAAGGATCACCATTCCAAATTTCATCATTATCAGGTATTTTTTGGGAAGCTGCTAGAATATTTTGCAACAATCAACGACAAAAAAATCATCCGTCTGTTAAAGCAAGTGATCGGTATGTGAACGATCTAAGATAGTTACTGTTAATATATATATTAGACATACATTTTTTCTACTTCGATGACACATGTACAGAGGACCACGGCATCAGTAGCAACAGTACCAGTAAACTAACAGCAACAGCACCAATGTCTTACTTATAGTAGTAGATGCCTCACGTTTAGAAATATTTTACAGCTGAGTCAGAAATTGCTGACGTCTGCGCATGCGCATTGACACAATTTCATGTTCAGTGACTTGACAAGGCAACACAAGTTGAGGCTTGCAAAATGCATTGTCAGTAGGTTGAGACTTGCTACTGTCTAAGCAGTGTGCACGTCATATTACGCCAAGCCAGGAGTCAAACACGTTTGTCTCCATCACCTGTAAGTGGTCCCCATTGGGGAGCAGTTACGTATTTTATGTTACACTTTTAATAATGACGTTCCCTTTATTTTCATCATACATCATAAACTTTCTCTATCAACTGATTTCTTTTTTTCTGGTCACTCTCTACTTGCGATTTGGTGGACGATTCTGAACATCATCTTCCTCAATGTAATCAGCATCATCCTATCCATAATCATCATCATCATTATCATCATCATCATTGTAATCATTTTTTTTCATCATCATATTAACCATCCTCTTCTCCTCCAATATCTCCACCCACTGATTTCATAAATACGTTATTTTCATTGGATTTAATGTGTTTGGCTTAGAGCTCCTCTTCTTTTTGAACAACTATCCCAATCTCCGAGCAATGGATCTGATTAGAAGTTGAAGTGCATGCTTCTTGAACTGCGTCTTCCTCTTCTCTGACGAAACCAGGCGAGGTTTTGTATCTAGAATTGGATGCAACTGGATTAGTGTATGAAATTCCACTCCTGGAAATGGAAAAAAGAACACATTGACACCGGTGTGCCAGACCCACCATACTTGCTCCGGACACTGCGAGAGGGCTGTACAAGCAATGATCACACGCACGGCACAGCGGACACACCAGGAACCGCGGTGTTGGCCGTCGAATGGCGCTAGCTGCGCAGCATTTGTGCACCGCCGCCGTCAGTGTCAGCCAGTTTGCCGTGGCATACGGAGCTCCATCGCAGTCTTTAACACTGGTAGCATGCCGCGACAGCGTGGACGTGAACCGTATGTGCAGTTGACGGACTTTGAGCGAGGGCGTATAGTGGGCATGCGGGAGGCCGGGTGGACGTACCGCCGAATTGCTCAACACGTGGGGCGTGAGGTCTTCAAAGTACATCGATGTTGTCGCCAGTGGTCGGCGGAAGGTGCACGTGCCCGTCGACCTGGGACCGGACCGCAGCGACGCACGGATGCACGCCAAGACCGTAGGATCCTACGCAGTGCCGTAGGGGACCGCACCGCCACTTCCCAGCAAATTAGGGACACTGTTGCTCCTGGGGTATCGGCGAGGACCATTCGCAACCGTCTCCATGAAGCTGGGCTACGGTCCCGCACACCGTTAGGCCGTCTTCCGCTCACGCCCCAACATCGTGCAGCCCGCCTCCAGTGGTTTCGCGACAGGCGTGAATGGAGGGACGAATGGAGACGTGTCGTCTTCAGCGATGAGAGTCGCTTCTGCCTTGGTGCCAATGATGGTCATATGCGTGTTTGGCGCCGTGCAGGTGAGCGCCACAATCAGGACTGCATACGACCGAGGCACACAGGGTCAACACCCGGCATCATGGTGTGGGGAGCGATCTCCTACACTGGCCGTACACCACTGGTGATCGTCGAGGGGACACTGAATAGTGCACGGTACATCCAAACCGTCATCGAACCCATCGTTCTACCATTCCTAGACCGGCAAGGGAACTTGCTGTTCCAACAGGACAATGCACGTCCGCATGTATCCCGTGCCACCCAACGTGCTCTAGGAGGTGTAAGTCAACTACCCTGGCCAGCAAGATCTCCGGATCTGTCCCCCATTGAGCATGTTTGGGACTGGATGAAGCGTCGTCTCACGCGGTCTGCACGTCCAGCACGAACGCTGGTCCAACTGAGGCGCCAGGTGGAAATGGCATGGCAAGCCGTTCCACAGGACTACATCCAGCATCTCTACGATCGTCTCCGTGGGAGAATAGCAGCCGACATTGTGCATGCTCTGTTGCCTGTGTCTATGTGCCTGTGGTTCTGTCAGTGTGATCATGTGATGTATCTGACCCCAGGAATGTGTCAATAAAGTTTCCCCTTCCTGGGACAATGAATTCACGGTGTTCTTATTTCAATTTCCAGGAGTGTATATTTAGGGCCTCTTTTGGAATTTACTTATCTGTAAGGGAGAGATCTTTGCTTCTGAGCAATGGTTGCCTTGAGATTTTAACCATATTACTAAAGACATCATTGTGAGTAAGTCTGTTTAGGACCTCTAATTTTAAACAACAGCTTATATTAACCTATCATTCCTGAATACGCTACACTGTGAATAAGTAAATTAACTCCAGTGACGTATATAGGTGAATCACCAGTCATCCAAACTTCTCGTTTTGCTTCAAAATTGATGACATTTACAGTATCACGTGTTTTGCGTGTTGGTTCAACAAAAAATGATGTAGCCAGTTTATCCCAAGTCCCTGACAGAACTTTCATTCGTGACTTCTTCGTCTCCATCACAACCATCGCCATCATCACCACCATCCATACTGTATTCATCTTCCTCTTCTTCGCTTCGTCTGCTCCTCCTCCTCCAATATCTCCTCCTCCTCCTCCTCCTCCTCCTCCCCCCCCCCCAATGCCTCTGCCTATTGCTTTCATAAATGCTTTGTTTTCTTTGACTTCATCTTGGTCTTTCTTCTTCTTTCAAAATAGCTGCTCCAGCCTCTGTACAGGCGGGAAAAATGGTTTAAATACATTTTCCAGTAGGGAATCAGCTTCAGTTTACCTTTTTGCAGCAATGCTAGTTTCCTGAGGATAATTTGGTAAGATTTCAGACTCAAGTAATACCTTGTCCAATGGGATTTAGAGACGTGTTGACAAGCGCAAAGCTCAATCTTAGCTGAACCGTCTATAAGCGAACATCTCAATTTATACCACTCGTCACGGCGTTTGGTGTTTGGTGTTCGACATATCCCTCAGCCCTGGATTTAGATCTAGAGACCCTGATTTCATGTTCCTGTGAGGGTATTTTTGCAATGACGTCATCAACGACTCTGAACCCTGATGAGGGCATGTTTGCTATGACATCACTAACGACTTTTGATCCTGGCTATATCATGTGAGGTCAACGTCACTGAACACGTGACATCATCAAGATGGCGAATAATTTAGGAAATTAAATATGGAGGTGAGCTAAATTATGCTTAACAAGAAAAAAATGAATAGACTTGCCAGAAAAATGTATCAGTTTGTCCCAAAAATGAGAGAAATACAAGTATCATAAATTTTATTATATGCATTTGGTGAAACATCACGAAAAATATACGTTTTCAAGCAATAAACAGATTTCGTCACATACCTTGCATGATGGATAGCCGCTGGAACATGAAATTGTGAGAGATCTCTCAGTTAATTTTGAAAATATCACTCTCTGTGGGCTGCTATTGTCCTCTCAAACAATTTGGAACAAAATCAAGTTGTCATGACTCAGCGACTCCAACCTTCGTTTCTACAGCTCATCTTTTCATCAAAAACGCTTTCATGTACGTAATGTCTGCAAGGTAATTACAAGTGATCTTTTTTCAGTCGAAACACATACATAGCATCTGCATTTAATGCTGTGGCATCAAAAACTAATGCTTTAATACAGGACTGAGAACTCTATTCAGCAAGAATTTTGCCTGTTATTTTCCATAGTAAATTGAATATCCGAAATATGCGTAACGTAAGAAAAAAAAAGATGTAGGTATATGCATTGTGCTGTGGAATTAACAAATTCTCTTGCACAGTTTTTCAATGAAACTGCAAGAACTTATTTATTATGTAGTTTTCAAGTGTTTGTAACGCTGTTGATTCTCACGTCGGTTGTATTTTTCCGTCTTGAAAGATATCATTTGCAGCTCTCATAAGTGTTAACGAGAAAAATTTGCTCTGAAAGACAGAAAATGGATGTGCCTCGCAGCTAATGCCTCATACATTGTAAGGCGCAAATGCAGAAGATATTGCCCGAATGTCGGAAAGATAGGACACAGATTTGCAGACACAGTAAGGTGCTCTCGGGAAAAAATTTACAGCACTCGCATCATATGCGTTCCCCAAGGAAGTGCTATAGGCTCTTTGCTGTTCCTGATCTGTATAAACGATGCAGGAGACAATTTGAGTAGCTGTCTTAGATTTCCTGCAGATGGTGTTGTCATTTACTATATCATAAAATCATCGGAAGATCAAAACCAACTGCAAATGGGTTAGACACGATGTCTATATGTTGTGAAAAGTGCCAATACCTCTAAGTAATGAAAAATGTGAAATAATCCACACGATATTAAAAGGAATCCGTTAAGTTTCGTTTGCATGGTAAATCACACAAATCTAAAGGTTTTCATTTCAACGAAATACGCAGGTATTACAGTTACAAACGACGTAAATCAAAGCGATCATATAGAAACTGTTGAAAGGAAGGCAAACCAAGGACTGCATTATACTGGCAGAACACTTAGAAGATGCAGCAGGTCTACTAAAGAGACTGCCTGCACTATGTTGTCCGTCCTCTTCTGGAGTATTGCTGCGTGGTATGGATCCGCGCTAGGTAGGAGTGACAGAGGACATCGAAAAAAGCTCAAAGAAGAGCAGATCGTCTTGTATTATTGCGAAATAGGGGAAAGAGTGCATGGATATAATATGTGCGTTGGGGCGCAATCATTACAGCAAAGGCATTTTTGGTTGCGCAGGATCTTTTCACGAAATTACAATCACTACATTTCTCCTCAAAGCGCAAAAAAATAGTTTTTTGGGAACCACCTACGTAAGGAGAAATGATTATTGTAATAAAATAAGAAAAATCTGAGCTCGTACGGAAATATTTAAATGTTAGGTTTTTTCTTGCGGCGTTCAAAAGTGAAATGGTAGAAATTTTGCTTGAAGGTGATTAGATGAGCTCTCTGCCAGCCACCTAAGTGTGAATTACAGAGTAGTCATGTAGACTGCTCAAGGTGAGTGCGTAGAGTCTTTTAAACAACGATGCTGACAGATGCACAACTCAGATTACACGAGATACAAATGAATCTGACTGCCGTCGCGCAGCTACAGTAACATAGTCTGTCGTGTTCAAAAGTATCTGAATTTTGGAAAACGTTCAAAAGTATTTGAACAATCTGAATTTTGCGTAAGTTCGTACTATGTTCAAAAATTTTCTGAACTAACTGTTGAAAGCCTTAAAAATGCTCTAATAATTTTCATACACAGCAATCATACTATGGATGTAGGTTAATTGTATAACTGATGCTTAACGAAATAATGATACCTATCTCCATAAACCATTTTGGACGGTACTAGATGGCTTACGCTTTGTTCGGCAATGCGTTTGACACATTTTGGCGTAGTATGACATTCACATCTCGATAGCTTTGGCAATGCAGGGCAAAACTAAACTCGCTGAGCACGTGTTTTGCAAGCTTCAACTTGTCTGAGAAAAGCACACATACATTTTCATAGAGTCGGTGATATGTAACATGTGTTGAGATAATGTAAGTATTAAGGATGTGAAACGTCCCCTTTGAACAATTTATACAAGACTGTCCTTAAACTGATACACAATATTTTGTTAGCGCAACGCAATCTGACTTTCAAAATTCCCTACAAAAGAATGGCCCTGACTAACATTAAACTATACCTTTCACAAATCACTTACCTCACAAAAATCTTCGCTGCTCAAGCTACTGCAATACAGCGAGCGCCACTACTGCCAGCTAAATAAAAGATTCAAACTATGGAAGGCACTAACTACTGATAGGGATAGTTAGCAAATGAAAGATATTAATAGAGAACAAACAATGTATTTACCTTAATAGTCATAATATATATAGCAGTTCATGACAAATTACAAAACTCCGCCATCTCTCTCCCCACATCCACCACTGCTGGCGGCTCACCTCCAACTGCGCAACGCTACGCGCTGTTCACAGCCAGCTGCCTAACACTACAATGGCAGACAACAATGCAAACTAGCCACAGACTGCACACAGGTGGCGTTACCAATAAAAAACCTAAACAGCCTACTTATAGATGATACTACCAATATGCTCAAATTTCATTTACTTTAGTCTACTAGAGTTTTCTGAAAATCTTCCTACCCTTGCAGATAAAAAAATAATCTGCAGGGAGACATACTAAAAACAATTTCTGCTGTTTCTGACAAACACCTGATTATGGGAAAGGAATGTATATTTTACATGTTCTGGAGTCATAAGCGTCTTTTAAAGTATTAAACTCTTCTATTCAATTACTGTTACAAGAAAACATCGACTGTAAAATGCTGGTATTCTCGCGAAAGTTACTTTACCAATATGTCTTCAACATTCTGAAGTAATTTCCCCTGAGGACATCAAAACGATACCGCTGGAAGACTATGGATTCAACGATGCTAATGAAAAGAAGGAAGTTGCCACAGATTCTAATGTTGCATGTTTTTTATCGTGTGGATTAAGTTAAAAAATATATCTAAATTATTTTTCACAGGTTTATAATACATTTGGAGAAGAACGTCATAACTTGAATGCAAATGACAACTATCTGTTTCCAAAACAATTATTACGATATTTATATAATGTTTCACACAGCTCTCTGAGCGTGCCTCTAGAGTTCCAGATCCATCTCCTATTAAACTAAATTGTACAGATTGTAAAAGAGATATACTGATGAAAATAAAAGAACAACGTTAATTATTATGAGCATATTTATTTTTACCCAGTAGAATTAACTACAACCCATATTTTTTTACATTATAATGATCCCATGCAAGAGTATTAAATTCATCTTCTAGTACAAGACATATGATATCCTTAGCTAAGATTACATTCTATGTATGAATGTGTGATACATAAGGGAGCGCGGCTTATGACGTCATAGGGAGGTCAGTGTCCTGGGTTACGTGGTGTCACATATGTAAACAGAGGGGTCAGAGTCGCCATGCCATACTACTTGTCTTGATGATAATAAAGTTATCAACAAACCTATTACTGACGGAGACCATGTAGGAACATCGTTTGGTTCATCTCTTATACGTCTTAAAACGAAAGACGATGGTAAACTTGAAAAACTCGAAGAAACTGATTTGTTTTTTCCGTCTAAAATCTTACACGGGTACAACATAAACCTCACTTACTTTTGCTTTTGCCGTAATAAGTTAAGCATTATTTCAGAATTACATCCAAGGCAGAAGAATAATTATGTTATTAACATATAACATGCTGGTTGATTTCGTTGTAATTGTTAACTGAATCGATGTCAGTTAACAATATATGAAATTATAGTTGTCCGCGTAAAGTATATATTATTTTCCGTCTCTACTTCTTTTATGACACAAATTCACAAAATTTCCTTTGACCATTTTATCAATAATGTCCGAGATATGACTGAATTTAAAGAATTCGTGTTTAATTTTTATGTGACGTTCAGATAATTATTTCAATGTTGTACAGTAAAATAGGCAAAACTATATTCATGTGCAATAAATCTGTTAATAGATTCTAAAGGAGGCAAAAGTTAACTATGTATAGGTATTATAGTACAGCCATTTTCGATGCCCGATAAAGATGCTTTAGACAGAAGGGGTTACGTGTGAAGGGCCACATAAAGCGCTGTAGATAGTGTGTACCATTGTGTGAACTGGCTTGGTCGTTTGCCGGTTTTCTGGACGAGTGTTTCAGTTTAGTAGGAGAGCACGTAGTCGGTAGGAACGTGCGACATAGCAGAGCCTGAAGCCATTCGCTAACTGGAGGTGTTGTATAAATAGAAAGGCAATGTTGGTGTAGGTCTAATAGAAGACAATACATTCTGTTTGTTCCTCTGGAAATTTGACGTCTGTTGGTGTTGTGTACGTCCTTCTCCTTTCTAAATATAGACTGTTATCTAGTTTCGTTTGTGGAGCATGTTATCGGCGGGAGAGACTAGATGCCAGTCGGAAACGGCGAGATGACTGTTTGCGGTGCGCGTTTTCCAATACAATGGTCGTATCTGAGAGGCGTTAGAAAGCAGCTGGATTGCTTCAGGGAATCGATCAGTGCTATAGTAGTTGTCGACAATGTTAACCCTATTCACGGGCCGACTGTTGTGGCCGAGAGGTTCTAGGCGCGTCAGTCCGGAACCGCTCTGCTGCTACGGTCGCAGGTTCGAATCCTGCCTCGGGCATGGATGTGTGTGGTGTCCTTAGGTTAGTTAGGTTTAAGTAGTTCTGAGTCTAGGGGACTAATGACCTCAGATGTTAAGTCTCATAGTGCTCAGAGCCATTTTTGAACCTATTCACGGGTTAAACGAGGCTTGTAAACATTACTTACACAGATAATACACACATCAAAAAAAGTTTTGCATCACCCTGGTTCCCAGAACTCTTGAAGATCGACGTTGACTGTGGATATTTTATCACAGACAAAGTCCCTTTGACTGTTCAGAGATTTCACTAAACCCTCCCAAAGATGTAAACAACCATGCATGAGCAGCGCCTATTAGACGGAGGGGATCCGACAGCCGAACAGTTCCAGTCATTCCACCAGGAAGGAGGTTCACGGCTCGTGTTGTCTGTAGTTCAAAAATGGTTCAAATGGTTCTGAGTACTATGGGACTTAACGTCTGTGGTCATCAGTTCCCTAGAACTTAGAACTACTTAAACCTAACTAACCTAAATACATCACACACATCCATGCCCGAGGCAGGATTCGAACCTGCGACCGTAGCAGTCACACGGTTCCGCACTGAGCGCCTAGAACCGCTAGACCACCGCGGCCGACTGTCTGTAGTTCAACCATGCCTAGACGGTCAATATCGCGGTTCGATCGCGTCCGCATTGTTGTTTTGTGACAGGAAGGGCTCTCAACAAGGGAAGTGTCCAGGCGTCTCGGAGTGAACCAAAGCGATGTTGTTCGGACATGGAGGAGATACAGAGAGGCAGAAACTGTCGAAAACATGCCTCGCTCGGGCCGCTCAAGGGCTACTACTACAGTGGATGACCGCTACCTACGCATTATGGCTCGAAGGAACCCCGACAGCATGTTGAATAATGCTTTTCCTGTAGCCACAGGACGTCGTGTTACGACTCAAACTGTGCGCAATAGCCTGCATGATGCGCAACTTCACTCCCGACGTCCATGGCGAGGTCCATCTTTGCTACCACGACACCACGCAGCGCGGTACAGATGGGCTGAAAAACATGCTGAATGGACCGCTCAGGATTGACATCACGTTCTCTTCACCGATGGGTGTCGCATGTGCCTTCAACCAGACAATCGTCGGAGACGTGTTTGGAGGCAACCCAGTCAGGCTGGATGCCTTAGACACACTGCTCAGCGAGTTCAGAAAGGTGGAGGTTCTCTGCAGTTTTGGGGTGGCACTATGTAAGGCCGAAGTACGCCGCTGGTGGTCATGGAAGGCGCCGTAACGGCTGTACGTTATTTGAATGCCGTCCTCGGACCGATAGGGCAACCATATCGGCAGCATATTGGTGAGGCGTTCGTCTTCATGGACGACTTTCCCTCCCCTCCCCCCCCCCCCCCCATCGTGCACATCTTGTGAATGACTTCCTTCAGGATGACGGACATCGCTCGACTAGAGTGGCCAGCATGTTCTCCAGACATGAATCCTGTCGAACATGCCTGGGATGGATTGAAAAGACTGTTTATGGACGACGTGACCCACCTACCACTCTGAAGGATCTACACCGAATCGCCGTTGAGGAGTGGGACAATCTGGACCAGTAGTGCTTTGATGAAATTGTGGACAGTATGCCACGACGAATACAGCCATGCATCAATGCAAGAGGACGTGCTACTGGGTAATAGAGGTACCGGTGTGTACAGCAATCTTGGCCACCACCTCTGAAGGTCTCACTGTATGGTGGTACAACATGCAATGTGTGGTTTTCATGAGCAATAAAAAGGGCGGAAATGTTTATGTTGACCTCTATTGCAATTTTCTGTACAGGTTGTTCCGGAACTCTCGGAACCGAGGTGATGCAAAACGATTCCGTGTTGTCTGCCGATCAATTTGTCACGTAAGTCGTCACGCACATCGCACAACGCGTAGAGTGCGTTGATTCTGGGCGCATTCTCGAATGGTCTTCAGACGACGCTACGGAAGCTCGGAGGACGGAGGGGAAGCAGTGTTTCACCTGGCGACGCCTTGTCAAGATTGGAATCATCACCCAGAACTTCATCTTCACTAACTAGAAGCACTGAGCATCGGCTGCACATCTAACAAAAACCAGCAAGATATATGCCATAGATTAGTGCGACGGAGTTGTGAGCAATTTTCGGCGCGAGTGCTAGGGTTTGTGTTTTGTTACCTTTTTTCCTTTACTGCACTGGACTGTTAGAATCTGTGTCGATGGTTGACCGTTAAAAGGAGAAATGCTCCTAGAAGTGGCAGGGGGATTCTATTTATGTTGATTTTCAAGGAGAGTGAAACAAGAAAAATGGGTGATAATATTCAGGAAATGCTCAACTAAATTAACAAAATGATGGATGAAAATCATGAAATGTGGAGAAAGGAAAGTAAAAGAAAAGGTAGGCACGATACGGAGAAGAGAGAAAGATGGCAAGAAAAGAGAAAGAGAAGGGTGAAAGGGAGGAAGGAAAACAAAAGGAAATAGTAGAAAAAGAGAAGTGGGCCAATGAAGAAGAAATGAAGAGGAAACGAGCAAAAAGTTCTTTCCGTGCCACATAGTACGAACCAGAATGGAAAGAGGAAATCTTGAAGCCATTTTGGTTTCTGAAGCGCAAAGTACTAAGGCAAATTCCGGGCGATGTATTAAAGGAAATGCTGAATGACTTAAACAGCATCAACATTCATTGTATAGAAGACAGAAGAAGTGAAGCAGAATCTAAACCAACTTCAGTAAGCGGAAGTAAGTATTTTGAAAGATAACGCAAGAGAGAGAGACTCAAACGACAATTTAGGGTTGTGGGGCAGGGATAGACGACAATATCACAGAAGTTGTGTGTTATACGTATTCATTGTGGAAGGTCTAATGTCTAAGCAGGAGTTACCAAAAAGCTGAGAAAGTCCCAAAACAAAAGAAAAGAAACTCACCCGAGGCTGGCGTAGGAACTTAAATAGTAGAAGAGATGAGATCTGATTTCGGAAGTGCTCTAGCTGAATCATTTGTTCCTGAAGGTCTGGCCATGCCTGATAATACACTACTGGCCATTAAAATTGCTACACCACGAAGATGACGTGCTACAGAAACGAAATTTAACCGACAGGAAGAATATGCTGTGATATGCAAATGATTAGCTTTTCAGAGCATTCACAAAGGTTGGCGCCGGTGGCGACACCTACAACGTGTTGACATGAGGAAAGTTTCCAACCGATTTCTCATACACAAACAGCACTTGACCGGCATTGCCTGGTGAATCGTTGTTGTGATGCCTCGTGTAAAGAGGAGAAATGCATACCATCACGTTTCCGACTTTGATAAAGTCGGATTGTAGCCTATATCGATTGCGGTTTATCGTATCGCGACATTGCTGCTCGCGTTAGTCGAGATCCGATGACTGTTAGCAGAATATGGAGTCGGTGGGTTCAGGAGGGTAATACGGAACGCCGTGCTGGATCCCAACGGCCTCGTATCACTAGCTGTAACGGATCGTGCAGCCACGTCTCGATCCCTGAGTCAACAGATGGGGACGTTAGCAAGACAACAACCATCTGCACGAACAGTTCGACGACGTTTGCAGCAGCAGCATGGACTATCAGCTCGGAGAGCTGGCAGGCAGGAGCGCCTGCGATGGTGTACTCAACGACGAACCTGGGTGCACGAATGGCAAAACGTCATTTTTTCGGATGAATCCAGGTTCTGTTTACAGCATCACGATGGTCGCATCCGTGTTTGGCGACGTCGCGGTGAACGCATATTGGAAGCGTGTATTCGTCATCGCCATACTGGCGTATCACCCGGCGTGATGGTGTGGGGTGCCATTGGTTACACGTCTCGGTCACCTCTTGTTCGCATTGACGGCACTTTGAACAGTGGACGTTACATTTCAGATGTGTTACGACCCGTGGCTCTACCCTTCATTCGATCCCTGCGAAACCCTACATTTCAGCAGGATAATGCACGACCGAATGTTGCAGGTCCTGTACGGACCTTTATGAATACAGAAAATGTTCGATTGCTGCCTTGGCCAGCACATTCTCCAGATCTCTCACCAATTGAAAACGTGTGGTCAGTGGTGGCCGAACAACTGGCGCGTTACAATACGCCAGTCACTACTCTTGATGAACTGTGGTATCGTGTTGAAGCTGCATGGGGAGCTGTCTGTACCTGTACACGCCATCCAAGCTCTGTTTGACTCAATGCCCAGGCGTATCAAGGCCGTTATTACAGCCAGAGGTGGTTGTTCTGGGTACTTATTTCTCAGGATCTATGCACCCAAATTGCGTGAAAATGTAATCACTTGTCAGTTCTAGTATAACATATTTGTCCAATGAATACCCGTTTATCATCTGCAGATCCTCTTGGCGTAGCAATTTTAATGGCCAGTAGTGTAAGAACCCTTCCGAATTAAGACTTCCTCCAAAGTCGAAGCTAGTCCAAGTGCATTAACCAATATGAGATAGAAAATATATATATGTTTCAGAACGTCATGATCTTTTGCCAGATAATTAGAGGGTTGAGAATGTGCCACCTATGCAAGAATCGGATATAGTCCTGCCCCTTGTGTTTAAAATTATACATTGGGAAACAGGAGTAGAGAGATTTATTCGAATCAAGAAAACAATCGAAGAATGTCTAGAAAACTGTTACTCATTTGTCAAGTGTGGAAAACAAGGGTGGAAACATTCCACGACGTTAGTTCAAGCAGGAAATGGAAACGTAAAAAATGAACAGAACATGGATGAAAACTTTCTTGAACTGTAGGATGCAGGGAAATGAAAACTAAACCTTATAAAACGGCACAGTTCCGGTGGTACGGGGCTAACGAGAGCGGCCGACAGCACTCGCAGTCCCGACAACGAGCGCGGCTGGCTGCGATGGATGCGATACATCACGCGGCCGTGAGCGATTGAGAAGCATGGACGAAGCTGGAGGAAAATTGAATTGACGTTGGTGTGGAATCTAACGCAGATACCACGGGATGAAGATCTGAAGCCTTCCCAACGGCCTTTACGATTTCGATAACGCCACACGCTGCTCACGCCCAACCCACCTCCGGGATCCCATTATGCACTGAATACAGTGGCAATAGGGAAGCAAAGCAGTGATTAACCGTGTGTTAACACAAACACGCACATACTGATACACACACACACACACACACACACACACACACACACACACACACACACACACACACACACACACACACACACAATCTCTCCATAGGTTGTAGCGTGAAGTATCTTTAATCTCAATGAAAGGCGTCTGAATACGAAATATCGTTTGCATAGTTTTGGTGGCCTACACATGACTATGTATGCATGCTGATAATGTGTTTAATGGATGAAATTACCAAAGAGAGCACTATTTCTTTGTTGTTCTGACACATTCAGTTTTTCCTCACCTGTGTTGCGACACCAGTCATGTTCATGTAACCTACTTCAACGAATAAGTAGGCACTGTTATAATTTTGTTTACGTTGGATAAAAAATTTTAAACGGAATCTCACATACTGATTTTATATGCATTTTTTGTGATAATTTGGTATACGGGTGGGTCCCAAAGTGTTGTGATCCAGATTATTTATTGCTTCCTTAGTATTGTTTCTGATTCAGTACTTTAATTTGGTTTGATGCAATTTTTTATCCATTTTACTTAGATTGCATCCTTCCACATTAATTTAAATGTGCATGTCAATTTTATTTTGGTTGATACTCAGATTTTTGACTCTTGTAGAGTGCCGTCACTTAATTTTAATTTTAATTTCAGATAGATAGATTTTTTAGAAAAGTCTCATTACAAGGAGCTTATTAGTAATGTTTTCGATAGTCAAAGAAATAGTGCAGCAGAATTCAGCTCACTACACTGAGTTGGGTTACGTTTTTTTGTGCTACTAGAGATGGTAGTATTTATGAATCATTGTAGATTTTGTTTCTAATTTGTTCCGTTAATTTTTCGATTTGTCCTTATGTCAATAAATTGTTTAATGATCTTATAGTACTTGAATATAATTATTCTGGATGTAACTGAGAATTTTATCTCAAGTTTCAACAATAGCTTTATCGACGTGTAGTTGTTGTCTATGTTGACGCCAACCAGCTGCCTACAGCTCCAACAAGTTATGTAGATTTTTGGATGTAATTAATAGAGATTCTTGCGCTTACACTGTCTCATAATTATTTCTCTTTTAATAATAGTATCTATAAACAAAACAATGAAGTTTAGCTCTTGTAATAGGGGACAATCTTGCT